>NC_056661.1:39106620-39424299 GCF_018350195.1 Panthera tigris | reverse complement strand
TCACCGTCATTATCACAGACTTTAAGGAAAAGACTCGCTCCTCCTCGACCTCCTCATCCACAGTGACCTCCAGTGCAGGGTCAGAACAGCAGAACCAGAGCAGCTCGGGGTCAGAGAGCACAGACAAGGGCTCCTCCCGTTCCTCCACGCCAAAGGGCGACATGTCAGCAGTAAATGATGAATCTTTCTGAAATTGCACATGGAATTGTGAAAACTATGAATCAGGGTATGAAATTCAAATCCTCCACCTGCCCATGCTGCTTGCACCCCCTGGAGAATCTTCTGTGGACATCGGCCTCTTAGTGAAGCTGCCAGGATGATTTCTGCTTGCCATGGGCATCTGGCCACCAAGGAATTTCGCACCCTGACGATTACTCTTGACACTTTTATGTATTCCATTGTTTTATATGATTTTCCTAACAATCATTTATAATTGGATGTGCTCCTGAATCTACTTTTTATAAAAAAAAAAAAAAATCTGCTGTGCACAATTTTCCATGTACATGACAACTGGTTTTTTGTTTTTGTTTTGTTGGGGGGGGGCGGGGGGGGGGGCTGGGTGGGGGAGGGAACTTTTATTTATTGTGTTCACAGACTCCATCCTTTCAGCATATCCTTTTAAGTTTAGTTCTTTCTTCCAGTTATACTATGTACTATCAGTTTTGATATAACTATATATATATAAATATAAAATTATATATAAAGGGTTATTTGAAACCAATCCATGGCAACGCTGGTGCTTGATACACTGTGAAGTGAATACAACATTGAACAGTTACAGATCTGGGACAGTCCCTTCTAGGAAAGTGCTGAAATTAAATTAAAATCAGTCCTACATGAAGTATGTTCCAACCCACGTGGGAACTTGACTCTCATCTGTCTAAAGAGTACTGGACGATATAAAAATATATATTTTTTACACAATGTGATCTCAGATTTCAAGACTGCTCCAGATAGCCTGCATTTGCAATGGAATAACTGACAAATCACAAATGGTTTAGTTGGGAGGGCTTTGAAGACGATTCAAAAGTAACTAAACTAGCTCCAGAATGCCAAGTATTCGTGTAAGTTCCGGTTACATGTTAGCATTGCTGTTCTTACATAAGCACTCATGAAAATATGGTATTCTGTAACTCGAATTCCATCCATTTTCCAGACCTCCACTCATGTCTGAGGTAAATCTCTTAGTTTCAGGACTGAAACCGTCTAACCTATATTTTTGGTCCATACAAGAAGCAACTCCCTCTTACCACTTTGCACGTGACATTGCAGTCGTGGTTTTTGTAATTGAAGTTGGTTTGCCTTGTGTCCTCTCCTTTTCCTTACCCTGCCAATTTAGTTTATGAGACTTCTTCTTCCTTCTTAAAACCTACTCTTGTTTGTTTTTGACTGAACCAAGGTTATCAAACACATCCAGTCCCGACATGGAGTATTTACAGTGTTTAGAGACATTTCTCGATTCCCTGCTGTGGGAACGTGGTGAATGGTTTAAGCATTAGCAGCCAGAATTGCAGGGAAAGTTCAGACTTCCTGCGAGCGTGTGATCTTTGTCTTTTTCAACATTTCTGTTCCCTCATTTTTCACTGTCTTGCAAAAACAAAACAAAAAGACCACTAACATGATTCCACCCCCTCCTTGTTTTTCAAATGTGTTGTTTTGCTTTGTTTGGATTTCGGGTCTCTTGCGTTTGACTCTTAACGTTCATATCCACGCGGTCTGTAGGCTTCAGAGTCATTTCAAACATGGGAACTTGGTGTCACCTTCCTTTCTTTGATCATACTGAAGGACTCACGGGAGGGCAGCGATTTGTGATGAAGTGCCACATTGTGGGGTGAAAAACCTGGTTTGCTTAAGAACGGAAGTACCTGTCTATGGAGGCAACGAGTAAAAAAAAACAATTAACAGCTTGATTTGAGTAGCCAAGAGGAAAGGTTCCTTTCACATTTACATTAAAACTATTCGGTAGTCACTGGTGTGCCGTAATTTAAATTCTGTCCTCAAAGGTGTAGGCTGTAAAGCAGTGCTATTTGTTGCTGTGCTCCTATTCTCAAATGCATGGACAATTGTTCCCCTCTTTTTAAAATGATGCTTGTATCTGGGATGCAAGCTATGCTCTCTTTTTAAATACATTTTTAAAGTATTTATTAATGAACCAAAGGAAATCAGATGCTTTCTGTAAGCATCAGAATATATAATCCATAGTGATTTGACTATGAATTTTAAATCCACGTTTTAATATTAGTGGGATATTGCAAAGACATTCCTTCTAAAGTTTTAATATTCCTTTTATTAAGGGTCTCAGGGAGGGTAAATTAGTCAGCCATATTTATTTTCCAGAGATGTAAGGAATTGCTACGTTTTCTAATTACCTTTTTAAGAAAATTTAAATGCCACCAAACTCGTGGGTTGCACTGCTTTTTGAACCAATAAGTGTTGGTATGCACTTTGTTCAGAAACACTGTGTACTTTCTCAAAATTCGTTTCATGTAAAGTGATTGGACCCCTAGATTAGTGGAAAGAGCTGATGAACCAGCTACTCATAGGCTGCTAATTAATTCATCGCCAGTGTCTTGGTTTTTCAGTTTTGCCTCCGTGATAAAGAATAGAGGAAAGGATTGGGAGGGGTGAAGGCAGGGAGGGTTGCTTTCAAACAGGTGAGGTGAAATTGGCATTTTGCTAGAAACTGCAGCTAACACTGGGACTTCTCGACAGTCACATGCCGTTGGGCCAGTCCTCCGGCTGCTGTGGTGTATCCTGTTGAGGTAGTGAAGTGGTGGGGACTCTACACTTTTAATTTCCGAAATTGAAGACATCCCTCAGGCATGTATTCTGGAAATGGAATTCCTATAACTTCTGCATTTGCAGTTTGCCCTACAACTAGTAGGCAGCGCATAAAAACACTAGTGTAGTTTATAAAGATATATATTAAAAGAGGACCAGAAATACTTGGTATTCAGTGGCACAGTAAGCAGGTTATAAAAACAAAACAAACAAAAGCACAGTGTTACGCTTGCAAGTTTCCATTTGTTTTCATACCACACGCTCTATCACACTCGTGCGTGCGCACACACAACAGAGCTTCCCCAGCGTGCTCTGCTTGAGTCATGCAGTTTATAAAAAAAAAAAGGGAAAGACATCTTGACACCCACAAAATATTCTGATCAAACCTTTCAGTTTCAATCTGGATCTTTAAAAACATTGGCAGAAGCTTCTGTGAGTTTAGTTCCACTAAGATGTCTCACCTGCCTTATCAAGACCATTCTCAGTCTACTTTTTTAAGCTACCGTATCTTAAATTATTGAAAATTTATTAATTGCTGAATATATAATAACCTTTGCTTGTATGTAACCGAAAATGGTTTAAGAGCCAACATTTAGAGTATGACAATGGAGCTGAACAGTTTTTAATGCGCAAGCAGTTCTGTTCTTGTGTATGACTTGTAACCTTAATTTACTGTGTAAAGATGGTTACATTATTTCCTTAGCTTTGTTTGTTGGAGACAAATAGAGAATGCTTGTTAAGTATGTCAAAACATAATCTTATCTTGTGAATTTTTGTTAATGTATTATACGAGCTATATTTTTCATTTGCCCAGAAAGACAGCTTGTATAACGCTTTTGGAAGTTTCTGCTCTGTAACGTCTTTAGAGCTGACAGTCTGTTAGGTTTGTTTTTTTCTTCATGCTAAAGTGTCAGTTGGTGGTTTTGTGAACTGGTCAGAAATTCACAGGTCTTAAATGTTTTGGGGAAATTTATATTGGACACTGCTCTTTGTCTAGCAAATAAAAGATGTTAATATATTCCTGTTACTGGCATGTGCACGACTATGTTATTAGAAGCCACTTTATCATTTTCCTGCTTTAAATAGAAATGTCTATTTATGAATTCTGCTTGTAGTTTTTTCACAAATAAAATAGTAAAATTTACACTGAAATCTTTATTTCCTTGTGTATAGATTTTAGCCTTAGGAAAATGGTTCCATTCTGTACTCGGATTTTTAGCTCGCGGGTTATTTCCATTGGGAACAGGAGGCCAAGAGCGCAAGTTGGTTTAGGTGTGCATATCTCAAAGCTGCAACAGCAAACCTAACTGAACAAAAAGAACGTCCAGATTTGGGAAGAAAACCATCTTCACGTATCTAAGCTCATCCTTTGAGATCGGTTATAGTGATTTAAAAAGAGACGGCGGCTGACGACGGTCAGTTCGGTGGCTCGCCGCAAACTGTCAGAAGACAACCCGTTTCTGGCCAACTGCAGTTAGGTAAATTGTGACTCCGATGTAAACGAAGTGCAGTGTCAGACCTGAAAGCCACACACACAAAGCTTGCCGCGTGCTAGGGAGACCACTGCTGAGTGGCCGCAGCGGTCGCTGTACCCTTCCACAGGATATGAAAACCACTTGAAACGCTTCAGGATGCACCCCTGATTACTCTTCTTTGTCCTGAGTTTGCACTCGGACTAGCACTGAAAGGAACACGGTGTAAAATGGTGCAGGACCCCCAACTGGAAAATGGGTTCGTCCTGACGAAAGGAAACTAAGAAAGCTGCGTTCTCCTTGGTCCTTAATTGCCGGTACGGAGTCGTCACCCAAGTCTGGCTCCTCAGAAGTCTCGGAAAGGATCTGGAAGGGTGTAAGGGCAGGGATCAGATGGCGTCTCCTGTTTCCCAGCGGCTCTTGTGGCTATAGACAGGCGATTGGTTGTACCCCCTACCTCTCTGCTTTCTTTGGTGTCTGAGGAGTCCTGCGTGAGGGTCCCCGCTGCTGGTGGCCCTGGCTCCACCCTTTGAGGAGGATGGCAGCTGCCTCGCATAGATAGAGGCGCACAGCAAGAAGTTGGATCCTTTCTGGCCGTAAGGACAAGAGGGAAGGGAGACAATGGCTCCTTCCCTCTTGTCCTCGGCTAAATGCCGTGTCGACGCGTCCAGACCCCCACTGAGGAACACCGTGGCTGGGGCGTGACACCGACATGGTATAGACGCTGGCCGAATTCATCCTGGTCAAGGATAGGATGATCCCTGAAGCCGGAAGGCACCCAGGCTTATGCTCTGCTTTCATAATCCTGTGACGTGGCAACCGGCCAGCCTCTGCCTGGGGCAGCAAGGAGATGAGGGGTGTCAGGGAGGCCTTTGGTCTGTCTCGTCCCTGACCTCCGAGGGGTTCTGAAGAGCTACTCCGAAACCTTAACATCCCGGGAAGGAAAGGTTCAGAACCATCCTCTTGATCAAGGTCCTGCTTGTTAATTGTCAAAGAAGCCAAGGTCTGTTCTGGCCGCTCCTAATAGTGTTTGTCAGGAAGGTGCAGTCTTTTCCCTAGCAGTCGGAGTTCTGTGAAGTGCAATAGACACGGACCACTGAATACTGCATGGGAGGCTCTGATTTTTCTAGAAAAGGTCATAGGACATGTCTGGAAAGATAGAGGAAGGCGCTCAGGTCAGGGCAGACCCTGAAGCAAAAGTAGATATCCAGGTGTCATGTTCTGCCTGGGAAACCTGCCTTCTCTCCAGGCATTCATCACAAGGCTGCGACTGGGGGGCTCACTGTAGGGCACCTGGTGACTGGGTGTTTCTAGTCCCAATGACAGATCCAGTGCTTTGCCAGAACACAGCTAAGGGGGATAAGCGCGTGGATGCAGACTGAAATTGGCCCCCTCCTGCCGGTGCTTTTGACCTAGACCTGGCATTCAAGTGACCACACCCCCACCTGTTCCCCCATCTGGAGCTGTGCCAGACCTCACTAATCAGTCACAGTACTCTCTTCTCAGCTGAATTCAGACTCCAAAGCCTCAACACAGCTCTACAGTCTTCGTGACCCCGTGTTCCTGTGTGGTAAAACTCATTTACCATTCCTTCCCTGGACCAAACCCATCCAAAGCAACTGGGGGACCCTACAAGGATGACTCAGTCAACTCTTCCGTTGTGGAGCCCTCCCTGGGGCCATAGGGATTCTCAATGGAAGGCTGGCTGAGAGACTTGAAGGAGTCCGGAAAGAAGGAAACTAAATATCCAACACCAACTTTTCGAAAACCTCCGCTTTCCTGTTTAAAATGGGACCAGAGGAGGCGGCCAGTGCCAAGCATTGTAGCTTTAAATGCCAGACCCAAAGGCCTGCTGGCAGTGATGGGTGTAGCCATATAGGCCAGACCAGGACCTGCCCAGGCTGTCGCACCGGTTCTGCCAACCCCAGGGACTCTCAAATAACAGGGCAAAACACCAAACGGATGTGATTCCTGGAAACAGCAAGGCTCATGCTGGGAGTCAGAGCTGTGGAAGGCTCCCACCTCTACCTGACTTTGTGGGTGACTGTGGGCAAGTCAGCCTCCCTAGGCTCATTTCCCTCATCTCAGAAACAAACCCTACTCTGCCCAGGTCTCCGCTCCCCCCCCCCCCACCCCCCAGGGTTGCTTCTATTTTGTCGTGGTTTTAATAAGAGGGACAACTTTATTTCCTGAACGTTCGCTATAATGCTTCACTGATGGCAACACTGGGAATGAGAAAGGCTTGGTTTGTGATTGTTTTATCTTGTTTTTATATTTTATGTTATATACCTGCCCCCCCACCCCCCCCCCATCCCCACCCACCCACCCCCGGCCCTGGCCCAGAGCAATTGGGCGAAGGCCACATGTAAATCAAGTCCGGTGGTATTTTTGACAGCTGCTTGGTGTTTCTGTATCTACACACAGTGTTACAATGAATATGGCTTCTCTTCATTAAAAGTTTGATTTTTTTAAATGATGTTCACTGTCCTGTTATTACCAAAAAAGAAGTTTAGAGTCAGTGGGAGAATTAGAGAGCCACAGGGTGCCTGGCATCACCACACAGTAGGAGACTACTAACCATCGGTTGTGGATTACACACACATATATTGTACCTGCGTGCATATGTGTCTATACGTGTGTATGTCATAAGTGTATACGCACATGTGTACTGATGGGGAGTGGGACTTTTCATTCGTGCATAAATGTCACGAGCTCCTGGCACAGAGAAGTTTGAGCTACAATCCATTATATCGGCCCCAAATACGCTCATGGAGAGTGAATTGTAGATGAGAACCATTTTTTCAGCCTGAGTAATTCAGCCATCACAGCAGCCCCAGAAGGAGGAGAGCTCCGTGCAGGGGAGCAAGGCAGATATATAAATTGTATTCATTGCCTCTTCACATTTAAAGAAATTTGTACCCGTTTGGAGAAGTCTACAGTAGAGTTATCTCATTGGCTGGAATTATAACAATCTGCCAGAGTGGAAAATGTGTGAAGGTGAGGCATTCCCAAGAGGCAAGACCCTCTAATAAATGATACTGTAATGTTCCAATTGACTCCTATGTGCAGAGATCATCCTGACAATGCAAACAAATAGACTCATAAGAGGGAGAATTGCCAACACCTCCATTCATCCCGAAGCCATCAGCAGCCACTGGTGGACGGAGGGGCCAGCTTGCCTGTGTGGCCGGTGAGACGTGGGGACCACTTTGGTGGCTGCTGAGCAGAGGCCGAGGGCCGACAACGCCTGGGCTTGCTACTCTTCCGTAGAAGCCCCGTGAATCCCTAGTGGGGATTTACCCTCGAAGAGCACTGTGTACACCAGGAACGGCGGGTGTGAGTGGCGGGTCCTGGGAACCACAGTTGCGTGGGACCCTTTTTTATGTTCCCAGCTCTGTGACAAACCCTCACTTCATCCTGACTCTGTAAATCCCTTCTGCGCAACATGGAGCGACATCACCGTAGCAAAATTCATTTACGTAGCAAGAACACGCTTTCTTGGTACTGTGTTTAGCGCCTAGTATTAACTCACTTAATCCGCACAGAAACATTATGGAATATAGTCAGGACGGGCACACGACAGCCCGTGGGCCAAATCCTTTCCCACTGCCTGTGTTTGTACAGCCCGTGAGTTCAGAATGGATTTTACATTTTTAAGTGGTTGAAAGAAATTTTTAAAGAATAATATTTGTGATGAAAAATATCTGAAATTCAGATTTCAGCGTCTATAAATAAAGTTTTATTGGCACACAGCCACACCCGTTTGTTCACGTGCTGTCTGTGGCTGCTTTCCTGCTACAAAGGCAGAGTGGAATTGTTGCAGTGGAGACCGTGTGGGCCACAGAGCCTAAAATATTTATTATCTGGCCCCTCAGAGAAAAAATGTACTGCTCCCTGGAATACACTGCCATCTGTCACATTCTATGAGGTAAGCACTGACATAGCCCTCAGTGTCTAGAAGGGTTACTGGCAGTCTGTGCTGGATAAATGGTTGTGGAATGAAGAAATTGCTGCCTGCCTGTTTTACAAATGAGGCAACTGGAGCACGGAGATCTTAAGGAACTTGCCCAAGGCCACCCAGCTAGTAAGTGGAGGAATTGGGATTTGAATCAAGGCTGTCTAATTCAGAGTTTAGTCTTCGAGAGGCTGAATGGGCAGCTTCCTCCAAAGTATGTTCCTTGAACTCGAGTTAGGCCAGATGCCTGGCTGTGGCCAAAAACATTTGGTTGAAATCCTGTTTAATACAGAAGCCCTCTTGGAGTTTCACAGTGATCATTAGTATATCAAAGGCTCTGAGAAGTCCTGCTGGAAAGAAACCCATTTCACTTTCTTTAATATGGTGTTTTAAAAATGTATTCCACCAACTAACGTAACTCTGGGGGGAGCGTTTGTGAAAAGACTGTAGTTAAGACCTACTGGGCCTCTCTGTGGCCGTTAGAAAATGATTGAGCCTCTCTGAACCTTGGCTTCTTTCTCTGGAGAACGGTAACACAAAGGTCTCGTGAGCTGGAGTTCCCGGCTCCTCCTAGATACCTACAAAATCTCAGTTCCCTGCTCCACAGGGTGACTCCGTATCCTGCACACCCGCCATTTCCTACCTTTGAGGCCACGTGCGGACCACAGTAGCTTTGCAAAGGGATGGCTCGAGTCACTTCCCGATGCCCATGAGTTACAAGGATAGGACCATTCAGGGCCATAACAGGGAGCCCCCACAGCAGGAGAGAGAAGCCGACGGGAGAGTGGGCTCCAGCCAGTGCGAGCCAGCAGCGTGGCCCAGGCCCCGGCCAGCCCGTGCGCTCCGCCTCGGAGGTTTCTCCTCCGACCCGTTCTGAGCAGATCTAACGGTGCGCCCTGGCTGTCAGCTGGACTCTGGATTCCGCTCTCATCTCAGTCACACTCCTGCTTGAGTGAGTCGTTCTTGACTCCCCGGACGCCGGAAGCCTTTGTTCCCGGCAGCAGGTGAGGCTTCCGCGGCCTCTTGACATGACCGTCCACTTCAGTGTCTGAGAAAGTCCCCTCCGCCCACATCCCAGACATCTGAAGATGCGGCTTAATAGAGTCCGCTGCCGCGAAGGAGGGCTGTCGGGGCTCCCGGCCTGCGGGAGGCTTCTGCGCCCGGGGCCCCGGGGGCAAGCGGACAGGCCGAGAATGGGACCAGGGAGGGGGGCCGGGGTGGCGGAAGGGGTCGGGAGAACGGGGTGGGGATTGATCCGGGGATGGGGAAGGTGGGGGGACGGGAAAGGGGCCGGGACAGGACTGGGGACGGAGAAGGGGAAGGGGGCAGGGAAAGGGTGGAGCCGGAGAGGCCAATGGGCTCGCAGGAGCTGCCGGACCGCAGTGTCCTCGCCCGAAGCGTGGAGCGGCGAAGTCCTCCGGCCGCGTGTTTAAGAATGAAGCGCAGGGGCGCCTGGGTGGCGCAGTCGGTTAAGCTTCCGACTTCAGCCAGGTCACGATCTCGCGGTCTGTGAGTTCGAGACCCGCGTCAGGCTCTGGGCTGATGGCTCGGAGCCTGGAGCCTGTTTCCAATTCTGTGTGTCTCCCTCTCTCTCTGCCCCTCCCCCGTTCATGCTCTGTCTCTCTCTGTCCCAAAAATAAATAAAAAACGTTGAAAAAAAAATTAAAAAAAAAAAAAAAAGAATGAAGCGCAAGAACTGGCGGACTCGCTGCCGGGTAGGCGCATCCCTCTTTCTGCCCCGAGGGCCCGCCACTTCCCGTCGCCGCCCGGGCCTGCAGCCTTGTTCGGGAGGGGAGGGGGAAGGGTGGAGGCACAGCGGGCAGAGCGCGGGTGCCCGGGCCCAGCAGTTAGTTGGCAGATAGGGCCCGAGGCCCTCCCACGCGCGCTCCTGAGCGCCCCTAAAAGCATGGAACCAACCGTGTGAACTGCTCCGTGGACACCAGCACTGACCAAAGGACCTAGTTCCAAGACAGCAATCTAGCTGCAAGCCTCACCCCCTTCCCGGAGTCCTCCCCACAGGGAAGATTCTGGCTTCGCCTTCTAACGCTTGGAGAACAGCCTCTCCCATTTCAGGGCCACCGGTAGAGCTGGGGTGGGCATCCCAAGAGGCAGCAGGCCCTTTGTGGGGAGCCCAGTTGGGGGCCAGCCCTCTCTCCACCCTCTGCGTCTGAGGGCTTAACCTCTTGTTTCCTGAGTTTTGTATGTCTCTGCTTGGCTGTTTTCTCTTGTTTGTCAGATGTCAGCATATTTATTTACTTTCACTCTGCCCACCCTGTCTTTGCCTGCAAGGAGCCCACCCTGAAAAGGAGTCTGACCTGACCTCCCGTTAAACAACCGTCACAGACCGAAGGCAAACACGACAGTCCTTACACCTTGACAACCGTTGCCCAGTGTTGCAAAGTGCATGGCCTGAAATGAGTCTGATTAGAAGGGCCAGGGCCGTATTTGAATATAAGAACAAGGGTATCTTCCAGTTATGCAGTAGACACTCTTTTTTTTTTTTTAATGTTTATTCATTTTTGAGAGAGAGACAGACTGCGAGTGGGGGAGGGCTAGAGAGTGAAGGAGACACAGAACCTGATGCAGACTCCAGGGTCCCAGCTGTCAGCACGGAGCCCGACACGGGGCTCGAACCCACGAACCGTGAGATCATGACCTGAGCTGAAGTCAGACCCTTAACCGACTGAGCCAGCCAGGTGCCCTTATGCAGTAGAGACTCTTAATGTCCTTGAATGATGGGAGGGAGGCCAGCATGCTTTAATTTTGCCTGATTCTTCAGGCTGCTGGCTTGGAACTTTAAGGTGATGGCTGGAACTGTCAGTCATCATGGACCATGAGGTCATCTTAAGGATGGAAATTACCTATTGAGGACAGGAAGAGCTGAAAGATAGAGCCTGGGTCCCTGAGACACCTTGGAGCTGTCATCCCCAGGCGCCCTGCCTAGCCCCTGACCCCTATTGGTGAGACATAAACTTCTCTTTTATTTAAACCACTATGTATTAGTTAGGGCTCTCCAGAGAAAAAGAAGGAGACGTGTATATATCTCCACTGCAGGCCAAGAAGGATCCAAACAACTTGGGCATGACTCTGACTTCTCTTCCTATAAATGACTTTCTCCCTGAAGAAAAAAGCATCCCTTCCCCAACACAGAATAGCGATGTATCATCTCCTCTAGGCTGGGTGCCACAGGGAGGGGCAGCAGATTTTTTGAGCATTAACTAGTCTACCATACCATTTTACCAGACTATAAGAACATAAACAGAGATTGACCAGGAATTAGAAAGAACTAACTCCCAACTTCACTTCCTCCATTCCAGTCCCTTCACCCTCCCGTATCCAAGGAGAGACTCCGAGCAGAAAAACCTGGTTTCCTATTCTGGCTGTATTGTTAAAAGTGGGAGCGAACTGAACCCAGGTGGAGGCACCTGGAACTTTGGGCGAGCCAGGCTGACAATTAATCCCACTTCACGTTCCCAGTCACCTCTTTGTTCCAGTCCACCTCCTCCAAAGGGAAACCTGGGAAATGGTCCTCAAGTTGGGGAATTCCGTGGTCTGAGGTTTTGGGTTGGGGAAGGGATGAGGTTTCAGTTACACATTTAATTGCATCTGCTCTGGAAGGTCTTTGTGTGAGTCTGGTCCATATCTGGAGCCCTTGATGGCAAGTCTCCTGTGTGATCCAAAGCCCGGATCCATAAGAAGCGTGTGTGTCACCAAAGTCCACCATTAGCCTGTGTCTTTATGCCCTTAATTCTGCCCTTTACATCAGGACAACTTAACGCACAGTTGGATGCTCCCTAGATACACCATAACGCACATAGTCATAGTCTAAAGAATCTCCTGGATCAAGTCATGTTAGGTGTTACGGTTTGAATTGTGTTCCTCCCAAATTCATATGTTGAAGCTCCAACTCCCAAAGTGAACTGTTTGGAGATAGAGTCTTTAAAGACATACGTAAGGGGGGGGTGCCCCATGGGTGGCTCAGTCGGTTGGGCCTCCAACTTCAGCTCAGGTCATGATCTCGCGGTCCATGAGTTCGAGCCCTGCGTCAGGCTCTGTGCTGACAGCTCGGAGCCTGGGGCCTGCTTCTGATTCTGTGTCTCTCTCTCTCTGGCCCTCGCCCGCTCACACTCTGTCTCACTCTCTCTCTCAAAAATAAATAAACATTAAAAAAAAAAATTTAAAGACATATGTAAGGTTAAGTGAGGTGGTAAGGGTGGGTCCCTTAAGGGGACTGATGTCCTTATAAGAAGAGGTAGAGACACCGGAGACCTCACTCTCTCACCGCGCACAGAGCAAAGGCCATGCGAGGCCACAAGAAGGCAGCTGTCTGCAGAGACCATCCCTGCTGCAGGTGTCTAGATCTTAGACTTCTGGCCTCCGGAACTGTGAACAAATAAATATCTGTTTTTTAAGCCACCCAGTTGGTGGTATTTAGTTATGCATCCCTAGAGGATTAGTCCATTAAGAGTAACAGCAGTCTAAACTTCCAGTCCTGCTTCCATTCTCTTCCATTTCCTTTTTCTCAGAGGAAACTCTTTTTTATTCCTTATCACTATTTGGTATTTCTTTTCATACGTCACAATCATGCCCAGTGGGTTCTTTCCTGTTTTCCATCTTGCGTGTTACCTCTTAATTTCTACTATGAGAGATGAGATTTTAGCTCTTTCCTTCTGCCCATTTTCAATCTACAAACGTAGACTTCTCCCTGACCCCGGACCCACTGTCTGTATAGCATATTTGATTAGATCAACATCAGCATTTATATTATTTTGACTATATACGTAAGTGTATATCACAGTGGAGTTTTATGGTAAAATTGTGATTACTTTGTCTTCCCTGCACAATTTTTTTTTTCTGGAGTTAGTATTTTTTTGTCTGCTTATTTCTCTCTGCATTTATCACCAGTTCAAAACCAAACATGCATAGGCTTAGTCAGGGCCCTGGTCATACAGAGCATATCACTGAGAGGTTTCCACCCGAGGGCTCTACATGAAAGGGCTTTTGAGAGAGGTGTGGACTTGGGTGGAGAGGTACCCACAGACGTTAGCAACAGTGGGAAGCCATTACCAGTGCCAGGCCTGAAGGGCAAAGAGGGGAAAGAGGCTTACCGGAGCCTAGAGCATTTACAGCTCTGCAAGAGAGGCAGCTTTGCAGGATTTGTGGTTGGGGAGGGATAAAGTAGCCACTGCCAAAAAGGTGGCATCAGAGCAGGCCGGGAGGAGCATGAAATACACTTGACCCCCCTTGCTTCATCCCCTCTCATCTCCTGCCAGTGCTACTCAATAGCCAGCCTGACAGGAAGCCGAGGGCGAGGGAGCTCAAAACTGGCAATCCACAGGGATAGCCTCCTGAAACTGCCAGTCAGAAAAGGGAGGAAATGCAGGGTGGAGGGGGAAGACGAGGCTAGCTGGCCTGTGGGCTCGATGCTTGCCAACAGATTCATTGGCTTTAGGTGCCCTCGTTTCAGCTTCTTGAAGACCTCTCTTCTAGTGTCTCCTGACCTGTCCCCATCCAGGCCCAGCACGGCTCTCACAGTGGGACCTCCCTTGACTACCACCCTGGTATGTCCCTCTCTTCTCTGTTGTATCTCCTGTTTCCTGTCATCCCGGTTTTCCTCTTTGTTGTTTTACTTCCTCGTTTTGGTGGAGCTCATCCTCCAGTAGCTTCCTGAGAAAGGATGTGGGGGGGTAGGGGGGGCTCTATTCTTTGAGACCTTTCAAGACCAACGATGTCTGCATTCTTCCTTCATACCCACCTTGTACACTCCCCTGGAAGTCATTTTCCTTCCTCACATCTGGTGACACTGATGAGAAGCCTCAAGCCTTCTGGTTTCTGATCCTGCACATGGGACCAATTTTTTTCTCTCTGGACATTTAAAGAAGCTTTTCTGGGGGCTCCTGGCTGGCTCAGTGGGTAGAGCATGTGACTCTTGATCCCAAGGTTGTGAGTTTGAGCCCCATGTTGGATGCAACAGCCAACATAAAATCTAAAATAAAATAAAATAATAAAATAGCATAAAATAACATAACATAAAGTAAGAAGCTCTTTTGTGTCCCCAGTACACTGATACCTCATGACTATGCTCTTTGGGGTGGATCTATTTTCACAACTGTGCTGAATGCCCACTGGGTGCTTTCAATCCCCAAATTCAAATCATTCAGTGTTGGGAAATTTCCTTAAACTATTTCACTGATGACTTCATTTTCTCTACTTTTTCTTTCTGGAACTTCTGTTATCCAGATATTGTACCTCCTCTGATTTTCTTGTGATTTCTGTTTGTGTTCTTTTCATGCTTTCGTTTTTTTTTTAGAAAAAAACAACCTCATGCTATGGGCTGAATTGTGTCCCCCAAAATATGCTGAACTCCTAACCCCCAGTGTCTGTGAGTGTGGCCTTATTTGGAAATAGGGTCTTTGCAGAGCTAATCAAGTTAAAGTGAAATCAGTAGGGTAGGTCTTAATCCAATATGACTGGCATCATTACTGCAGGGGCAATCTGGACACAGACACAGAGAGAACGCCAGTCAAAATGAAGACAGAGATTGGAGTAATATTTCTACAAGCCGTGGGACACCAAAAATTGCCAGCAAACCCCCAGAATGGAGCAGAGAGGTAAGGAACAGATTCTCCTTGTAGAGTCCTCAGAGAGAACTAATCTCTGTCAGTACCTTGATTTTTGACTTCTGGCCTCCAGAACTGTGAGATGGTAAATTTCTATTGCTTTAAGTACCCCAGTCCGTGGTACTTGGTTAGAGTCGCCCTAGGAAACGAATATACCTCATCTTTGCCTTCCATTTCTTCTATTAAGTTCTTCATTTCTTATATCATGTTTCCCATTTCCACGGGCCATTCTTTTGTTGTTCTGTACACTTCTGTTTTGTCATTTCAGCCTCTTATTTCATGCCTGCAATATATTTTCTCATTGGAGAAAATTAATGATGATTTAAAGCTTTCTTTTCTCAGACTAGTCTGCTGTTGTTAAGTTCCTTGTTTTATGTCCTGTTAAAGGCTCTTCTCAGGTGTCTCTAAATCCTATGGAGAGGCAAGCTAAGGCTAAAAACACCAAGCCAAGAATAGAACTTATTAAAGGTAGAGGGCTGTGGGGGAACTCTTTTTTGGGGGAACCCTGAATGTAAATACCTTTAGTTTTTTTCCACTTTGTGTTCGTCAGACCCTTCCAAATTCCTGCCTGGAGGTAGAGACTGGGGAGCAGTCTGGGGCCTCAGCCTTCATCATGGACAGTCCCATATCCTCTGTGTCACACTCTTCAGGAAATAAACCTTCTTTCTTAAGCGGAGTGGAGGAGGGCTGGATGCCCTGCATCCTGGAGTGAGGGGTGACCCAGGGAGCAGATATGGGAAACCATCTGCTTTTTTTGCAGGCTTTTAACTGATTTTCCTTATTCGGTCCTCCCCACCCTTCACCTGCCCTTCTAGAATTACATGAGTAATGAGTTCCTGACTTTTGGAGGATTTGGTTGGTTTTGTTGGTTTTTGCATGTTGGCTTAGATTTGGCTTTCAGCAGGCAGTGGCTACCTCCCCGTCTGCTTCCCAGCTTAAAGTATTTTCTTTTATTGTGTCCTCTTCATTCTCTCAGACCTGTGGTTTCTTGCAAAAAACAAAACAAAACAAAAGAACTTTTACTCCAGTTCAGATGGTGTCCAAGAGGGAACAAAATGGTATGTGCGTTCAATGCTCTGTCTTAATCTGAAAGCCTCAAGATCTCTTTTTAAAACTAATTTTCACCATTGTGATATAAAAACAATAAACTAGGAATAGAAGAGAACTTCCTCAAATTGATGAAAGACATCTATGAAAAACCCACATCAAACTACATGGTGAAAGACTACTTTCCCCCTTAGATCAGGAGCAAGACAAAGATGTCTGCTCTTACCAATTTTATTCAACATCGTACTGAGATTTCTAGCTAGGCTAATTAGGCAAGAAAATGAGACAAAAGGCATCCAGATTGGAAATACATAAGTAAAATTATCTTTATTTGCAATTGGCATGATCTTATATATAGAAAATCCTAAGGAATCCACAAAACGCTATTGCAGCAAAGTTCAGCAAGATTGCAGAATAAAAGATCAGTATTTAAAAACCAACTGTATTTCTATCTACCAACAAGGAACAACCTGAAAATAAAATTAAGAAAATTTCATTTTATAAGAGCATTGAAAAGAATAAAATACTTAAAAAGGATATGTTTAACAGAAGAAATGTAAAACCTATATGCTGAAAACTATAAAATATTGTTGAAAGAGACAAAAGAAGGCCTAAATAAATGGAAAGATATCCCATGTTCATGGATCAGAAATTTAATATTGTTAAGATAGCAATACTCCCCCATGATCTACAGACATAATGCAATCCCTATCAAAATCTCAGTTGGCTTCTTTGCAGAAATTGACAAGCTTATCCTAAAATTCACACAGAAATGTAAAAGACCCAGAATAGCTAAAACAATCTTTTTAAAAACAACAAAATCAAAGGACTCACACTTCTTATATTAAAAACAATACAGGGCAACAATAATCAGGATATTGTGATACTGGCATAAGGATAGATCTATAGATCAATGGAATAGAATTGAGAATTCAGAAATAAACCCTAACATTTACAATCAATTGATTTTTTTAAGTTTATTTATTTATTTTGAGAGAGAGAGAGAGAGACAAGCAAGGTAAGGGGCAGAGAGAGAGAATGACAAGCAAGGTGCAGTGACAGTGCAGAGCCCCACATGGGGCTCAAACTTATGAACGTGTGAGATCAGGACCTGAGCTGAAATCAAGAGTCGGAAGTTTAACTGACTGAGCCACCCAGGTGCCCCTACAATCAATTGATTTTAGACAACTGTGACAAAACAATTGAACAGAGAAAGAATAGTCTTTTTGATAAATGCTGCTGGGATAACTGGGTGTCCATATGCAAAAGAACAAAGCTGGACACCTTACCTCACACCATATACATACACGATTAATTCAAAATGGATCAAAGACCTAATGTAAGAGCTAAAACTATAAAACCCTTAGAAGAAAACACAGGAGTAAATCTTCATAAACCTTGGATCAGGTAATGATTTCTTACATATGATGCCAAAAGCGAAAGCAACCAAAGAAACAATGATAAATTGGAGTCCATAAAAATTAAAAGCTTTCATGCTTCAGAGGATACCATCAAAAAAGTGAAAAGAAAGGCACCTGGGTGGCTCAGTCAGATGAACATCCAACCTCAGCTCAGGTCATGATCTCACGGTTCGTGGGTTCAAACCTCAGGTCTGCCTTTGTGCTTTCAGTGCTGAGCCTGCTTTAGAGTCTCTGTCTTCCTCTGTCTCTGTCCCTCTCCTGCCTCTCTCTCTCACTCTCGAAAATAAATAAATATTAAAAAAATTTTTTTTTTAAAGTAAAGACACTCATAGAATGGGAGAAAATATTCACAACTGATATATTTGATAAGGGACTTTATAGAATATATAAAGATCTCTTACAAGTCAATTATAAAAAGAGAATGCAATTAACAATTGGGCAAAGGATCTGAATAGACATTTTTCCAATATATTCATACAAATAGCCAATAAGCATGTGAAACGATGCTTATATGATTAACCATCAGAGAAGTGCAAATCAAAACCGTGTTGAGATACACTCCTTGGGATGGCCATAATTAAAAAGATGGAGAATAAAAAGTGTTGGTGAGAATGTAAAATTGTGTAGCGATTTTGGAAAATAGTCTGGAAGTTCTTCAAAAAGTTAAGCATGGAGTTACCCTAAAGCAAGCCCAGCAAATCCTGGGTACATACCAAAGAAATGAAAACAGGAAAACATGTTCACAAATATTCATAGCAGGATTTTTTATAATATCCAAAAAGTGAACGAAAAACCCCCACAAATATCCATCACCTGATGAATGGGTAAGTAAGACTCAATATATCCATAGAATTTCCAGTGTTGGCAATAATAAGAAACAAAGTACTGATACATATTACAACATGGATGAACCTTGAAAATATTATTCTGAGTGAAAGGAGCCAGACACAAATTTCATATATTTTATGATTCTACTGATATGAAACGTCTAAGAGTTAGCAAATTTATAGAGACATGGGAAGTGACTGTGAAAGACTACAGGGTTTCTTTTGGGGTGATGAAATGTTCTGAAGTTGATTTGGGCGATGCCTGCACAACTCTGTGAATATGCTAAAAATCATTGAATTGTAAATTTTACTGTTTGAATTGTGTAACATGTGAGTCATGTATCAATAAAATTATTGTTAAAAAGCACCAAATTTAGGGGCGCCCGGGTGGCTCAGTGAGTTAAGCATCTAACTCTTGGGGCACCTGGTGGCTCAGTCGGTTAAGTGGCTGACTTCAGCTCAGGTCGTGATCTCGCGGTCCGTGAGTTCGAGCCCTGCGTCGGGCTCTGTGCTGACAGCTCGGAGCCTGGAGCCTGTTTCAGATTCTGTATCTCCCTCTCTCTGACCCTCCCCCGTTCATGCTCTGTCTCTCCCTGTCTCAAAAATAAATAAAACGTTAAAAAAAAAATTAAAAAAAAAAAAAGCATCTAACTCTTGAATTCAGCTTGGGTCATGATCTCACGGTTGTGAGATCGAGCCCCATGTCGGCTTCTGTGCTAAGCATGGAGCCTGCTTGGGATTCTCTCTCTCCCTCTGCCCTTCCCCCCACACACTCTCTTACACTCTCTCTCTCTCTTAAAAAAAAAAAAGAAAAAGAAAAGAAAAGAAAAAAGGAAAAAAAAGAAAATAGGCACCAAATTTAGTGGTGCCTGCTGGCTGTTGGTAGAGCATGTGACTCTTGATCTCAGGGATGTGACTTCAAGCCCCACGTGGGAGGTAGAGATTACTTAAAAAATTAACAACAACACCCACTTTTAACTGTCTTGGCATCTGAATTTCTACTACGAACCTTTATGTTGATGTTGGAAGTAGACGGGCTATGCATTACAAATCAGCGCAGTGATACTACAGATTGGGATGGAGGTAGTGGGGGGTCATGGACATAGGTTCAGCCAGACATGAGGGGCCTTAGGCATGCCTGTTACTTATCAGCTATGCAGTCTTGGAGGAGTGACTTAACCTCTTCCAGCCTCAGTTTCATAGTCAGTGAAACGAGATTAATAATAGAACCTGAAGAAGGGACTTTATGCTTGTCGTCCAAGCCCTGGGAAATAGACTCTAGGAAACATTGAGATGCTTCTTGCCAATCTTCTACCCAGGCAGAATGTATTGGAGGGATACATGAAGCAGGACTCCTTTGGTTGCAAAAGACAGACAGCAAAACACAGCAGGTAAGCAAACAAAGGGAATGAATTGCTTTGTGATGCTAAGAAATCCAGCGGTAGCTTCAGGCATGGCTAGATCCTGGGGCTTAAATGATGGCACCTTTCCCTCTTTCCCTTGCTCGCTCTATGGTAGTCTTTGAGTGTGAGGCCTCTGGAGCTAGATTCCCTGGATTTGAATCTCACTTGTTTTGTGACCTTGGGCAAGTTTCTTAACCTTCCTGTGCCTCATTTTCCTAATCTATATAGAATCAGGATGTGATAAAAGAGTACTGACCTCAGAGGAAAGTTGTGGGGATTCAGGGAGGTAATATATGTAACATGTTTAGAATAGTGCTTGCCAGAGTCAATAATATATAAGTATTTAACTGTTATTATTATTATTATCATTGGGATTTATTTTGTGGTTCAGCTGCAGCTGGGAACACTCCATCGGGCAAGAACGTTGGTTCCTAGAAGCTTAGTTGTATATTCTTGTAGGACAGAAAAAAAATTTTTTTTCTTTTAAAGAGGAGGACTATCTTTACACACTGGCTCTGCGTCCTAGGGAATTTGGGTCACATGCCCATCCGCGACCCAAACGGAGGGATGCAGTCCTCTGATTGGCCCAGCCACGATGCCCAGGGTCCAGGCAGACAAAAACCAGTCTTGCCCACATCTCCTGTAAGGAAGTTTTCCAAGCAAGGCTGGAGCGAACAGAAGCCTTCCGGGAAGGCTGCGACGGGGCCATGGCAAGCTCTGGGCACAGCTAACGGTGGGGAACGGGCTCAGCCTGGGTGCTGGGGCCCTACTCTGTACCATGCCAGGAAAACGAGGCCTCTCAGGCTTGAGGCTGAGGAATGCCATGTGGTATGCATTACCTACCAAGTAATAGACCGTTTACCTTCTCCGGAGCTGGGAGCAAACAGACCTAATTGGTGTAGCCACTGGAATATTGGATGTCTCTCATTGTGGTCCCAGAACTCGAGACCCTCTTACTTTTGCAACCAGGACAACATGTTGAAAAGATGGTGGTCTTCAATCTAAATGGAAAAAGCAACAAAACCACATTTTAGACGGTTTTGGGTGGTTTGAAGTGGTTTCTGGTTAATCCCAGCTCCATCAGGCCATCTGAGAGATTTGCTGCATCTGGGGGCCGCTAGAATGAGGAAATGATTTCGCTAAGCCAGCCTGAGTCTGCATTCCCAAATATGGAGTTCAAGGACTCATCTTGGAGAAAATGAAACAGAAGCTTCCAACAAAGGGTTCTTAGAAGTCGGTTTGTAATTAACCTTTCTGTGTAACATGAGATTTCTGAATTAAATGGAGGGGAAAAAAATAGATTCATTTTTTTTTTTTACAAATAACAGATACTGGTAAACAGCAGTTCCAATGTGCTTTACAGAACATTGATTACCATATGCTGGGGATATTAGTCGACAGGCATGTCTAAACTAATCCAATCTACCTCTTCTTTTTAATTCAGGTTTTCTGCTATACTTGACAAACAGGCTGGGCCTCATGGGGTTCTGCTGGGAGGCAATGCCCAGCTTCTTAAGCCTGGGGCTCAGGCACCACAGGGAAGCCCTGGCTTCAGTACCTGCCCTCATTTAATCTGTGACTTCGAGGACTTGTCTCCAAACCATAATTGAATTCCCATTTGATCTGCTTGACCTCAGCTTCCCACAGAGCCAATTCCCAGTGGACAGAGTGTGGCTGGGCCCGGGAAGCGGCAGGGGTTTCCACCTGTGCCCTCTCGGGCAGGACGTGGCCTCCGGATAAATCTCATTTGGCCCACCAGGGTTGAAAAATGGTTTTGAATGTGAATGCCTTCAGATGCTGCATTCGTCTGCTATGGCTGCTGTAACCAGGTACCGCAGACCGGCGGGGAGGTGTGGGGGGGTGTTAAACAGCAGAAATGTATGATTTCACAGCTTGGGGGCTGGGAGTCCAAGATCAAGGTACTGGAAGGGGTCCTTCTGAGTGAGGGCTATGGGGGAAGGATCTGTCCCAGGCCCCCTGTCCTTGGCTATTTTCTCTCTGTGTGCCTTCACATGGTCTCCCCTCTGTGTGTGTTTGTCTCTGTGTCTAAATTTGCTCTTTTTATAAGGACACCAGACATATTGGACTAGGGCCCATCCTAACAATCTCATCTTAACTTAATCTGCAAAGACCCTATCTCCTAATAAGATCACATTCTGAGTTACTGGGGGTTAGCACTTGAACCTATGAATTTCGAGGGACTACAATTCAGCCTATAATAGATGCCATGGGGCTTCATTTTGCCACGGTCTCTTTTACTCACTAGTGCCTTACGTTGGGTGCCTTTTACAAATTTTATTTCCTCCTGGCCTTTGTATGCTTTGGGATTGCGGCTCTGCTCCCCTTAGTTCTTTCATTCATCCATTCACTCATGTATTCAATCAACAAACATAATAGCACCTCGTTTGCAAGATTGCCGGGAAAATTAGATAACGTGTTTATATTTTTAGCTCAACATCTGGCATATAGAAGACATTCAATCGCGTTTATTCATCCATTCATTTACCAATATTTATCAAGCACCACTGAATGCCAGGAATAGGGCTGGGCTGTGCATGCAAAGCCAGGCAAGTGTCTCCGCCCCTGGAGTTTAAACTGAAGTAGAAGAGGCAGCCTTGTTCCAGGAGCCCCAGCTGAAGCGTGTGAACAACCGTGGTCCGTGCTCTGTTAAGCTGGGGGCAAGAGTCTGGTGAACATAGCGCTGGAGCAGAGAGGGGCAGGAAGGCACACGATGGGCTCCTGGGGATGGGCCATGCAGAGCTGTGGCCTCCAGAAGGCAGCGAGCTTCTTCCAAGTGTCCGGATGGGGCTATGGTAGCTTCTCAGTGGAGGGAGACACGATCAGAGCAGCGGTGCAGGGATGAGGTTGGCGTGAGGTGAGAAGGGGTTGCAGGAGAGACCTTGGGAAGCTGCAGCAGGTGCCCTGAGGTGTGTGTGTGGCGGGGGAGATGCCTGCTTGGCCTGGAGCGGGGGGTGTAGGGACGGGCAGAAGTGGTTGGCTTTGGGAGATTAAGCGGAAACTTGACAGATCGGGGTGGGGGAGACCGGTTGGTGAGAGGGTGCGGGGAGGTGCCCAGGATGCACTATCTTGCAGACCTGGCCAGGGGGGTGTGGCTCCCAGCTGAGAAAAGCAAGAGGCTCTGGTTTGTAAGGGCATGCTGAGTTTGAGGCAGAGGAATCTGGACCTGATAAAGCATGAAGAGTTACTGTCGCTATTTATTCGTTCATTCCACAAATATTTATGGAACATTTGCGCACAGCGAGGGGAGTGTGGATGTCAGGGATACCCCAGTAAGTGATTCAAAGCGCCTTAGGCAATGGACATTCTAACGGGGAGATGGCAGCAGGCACCGGAGCGCACAGGTAAGATCACTGTGATAAGGAAATAAGGCCAGGTGAGGCGAAAGGGAGCACGAGGAGCCACCTAAGTTGGAGTGGACATGATAGGCCTCTCTGGAGAGGTGACAAGCGAGCTGCAGCCTGATTGGGAGAGTGAGCTGGATGCGAAAAAGCTTGGAGAAAAACGTCCCAGGTGGAGGACACGGCATGTGCAAGGGCCCGGATGAGGGAGAGGAAGGTTCAGGATGAGGGAGTAAGCATCAGGGCCCAGGTCAGGCACAGACTCAGAGGCTAACACAAAGCGTTTGCATTTCCCCCCCCCCCCCCCCCCCCCCCCCCCCCGCCAAGAGCTGCAAAAAGCCATTCAAGAAAAGCAAGGGACTGCCACGTTTGAACAAACCAAAGTGGAATTCTAGGGACTCTGCCCATATATTCCCCTTTCTGCTTCCCTTGGTTTGAGCTGAGTTTTTGTCACTTGGATCTCAAGGGTCTTGATAAACACATCTGGGAAGAAAAACTTTTCTGGGGGGCATGTGTTGAGATCCAAGGATCACAGAATGTTAGAGCTGGATGGGGCCTCAGGGATGAGCCAGGTGAGGAGTGTTCCCACTGCTCCCAGGGGGGACTCAGGCGGGCCAAGACCTAGGCCTCTCTCATCTGGAACAGCTGCTCCTGCACTGGATTGACCCAGGGCGTTTTACCTGTGCTTCCACCCATTGTGTCCTCGCCTCAAATTGGGGACCACTGAGCTGACCGTAAGCTACTCTTTTACAGATGGGCCAGCTGAGGCCCAGGGAGATTAGTGAATGTCTGAGGCCATGCAGCTGGGAAGAGAAGACTGCCTGCCACCGAGACCCGGACTGGGAACTTGGCTGTGGGGTCAGAAGGTTCGAGCTTCAAGGATGCCCGCCCCAGCTCCGGCCAGCGATGGGCTCCAAGGGGCTGCCTCTTGGGATCCCTCTCTCCCAGGAGAGGGACGCAGCCATGGCCAGATTCACAGACTGGGATGGGAACTACAGAATGCGGAGAAGGAGGACCCTGACCCTGAGCTTCTTTCTGGGCCTCCATACAAGATGGAGGGGACTCTTGCTGACCCAGCATCGCCTGGGCTGGCAGCACCCAGGACCAGAGCTGACTTCACATCCTGGATCTGTCCCCGCTGGAGGTGGGATGTGGGCACATGCCCTGAAATCTCTGAGTCTTAGCTCCCTATCTGCAGTAAAGTGGATAGCAGCCTGGCAGGGATGTGGTGGGTGCCAAGAAGCGTGTAACCTCAAGCGTGTAACACAGCGCCTAGCACCTGGTGAGTACCCGATTGGCTATTGCTTCGCTGCTGTCGTTCAGTTAAAGCGTCGTTATTTCACTCTGAGGTTCACACTGCAGGGCCGGGAACAGGAGTCTAAGAGAGGCAGAGCCCGAAGAAGGCTGGACCAGGGGCCCGTCAGTCAGTTGGGATTAAAGTCCCAGCTCACAGTAAATTCCCTGGGGGGTAATGAAGGGTGCCAGTTCCATGTCTTTCCGATTAATGGAATTGTGACTTTTCTTCCAGCCAGGGTTCTTTATCATAGGTTCAAGTTGTAGCAAATGCTGCTGCTGTGCAAATGTCTTTGTTTTATTTTTACTTGTGAGATGAACATTCAAAATAAATACATTGGCTACGTGACTTCAAGTAACTGAAACCAAACCCAACAGAAGAGAAAAACGTGCCTTGTCAATTTCCAGATTCCTTCCCAGCCGCCACCCCCCCCCCCCCCCCCCACCTTTCCAGGGTCAGGCTTCCCTGGAGCTTCTTTGCCATAGGATACAGACATGCTTACTGCATGGTGTTCCCAAGGCTCAGAGAAACAGACCAGACATTCAGATACATCTTTACTCCTCTAATAATTTGAAAAATAAGTAAATATACAAGCACCTGGGTGCCTCAGTTAGTTAAGTGTTCGACTCTTGCTGGCTCAGGTCATGTCTGACACTGCTGAGCCTGCTTGGGTTTCTCTCTCTCTCACTCTCTTTCTGCCCCTCCCCTGCTCATGATGGCTCTCTCTCAAAATAAGTAAATAAACTTAAAAAGAAATTTAAACAAAGTAAATACAAAGCTAACATTTCACTGTGCCAGGCACTATAACTATGATACTCTTAATCAGTTTCCCCAAAGCCAAGGATTAGCATTACTCCTTTTTGCAGGTGAGGAAACTAAGGCTCAGAGAGGGCAAGTGATTGCCCAAAGTAACACAGCTCATAAAGATCCTGAGAGACCCCAGATAGAGGGTAAGGCAGATTGCAGCACTCTAGAAAGGATGCTGAAACTCCTTTTGGCCTGTGGAGACTTTCTTGGGTAGGAGTTGAAATATGGGTGCTGTGTTAAACTATGGTGGCTGTGCCTTTCTGGGTCCCCAGGGGATGGTGGCGGAATACCCACTGACCACGGCCCAGAGTACCTTCCTCAAAGACTGTTTACTTCAGAGAATAGTGGTCTCCCTCAACATAAAACCTCCTAAACTTTCCAAGTGTGATAGTCAGATTTTGCTGTTATACCGCCACATAACAAGCAACTTGTCCCGAATCTTAGGAACTTAACAAAAACCTCCATTTATGTGTCTTCCTCTTGGGTTCATGGGTCATCCAGGGTAGCTCTGGTTTAGGCTGGGACGACGATCGGGTATTCCATGTACATCTGCATTCTACAGTCTGTAGTCACCCAGAGGACGTTTCTGTGGCAAATGGCAGAAGCTGAGGAGACTGAACTCAGCACAGCAGACTCATCTAAAATTTCTGTCCCCACACACTCACACCCTGTTGGCCAAAGGCAGTCGAATGGCCAAGGACACTCTCAGTTCAGGGAGAGGTACAATCCACTTCCTCTACAATCCAATCTACCACACAAAGGCAACTCATCCCAGGGCCATCTTGCCTTGCTGTGGTGGGAGAAGGCTGGGCCCCTACTTTCCATGAGGATGAGGTTGGAGATTTTCCAAAGGAAATTTACCCAAGACTGAAGGGAGAGAAACAAGCCACAGTGCATGCCAGTTGTGTCTGCTTGCCAAGAGTCTCTTGTGCTGGTAAATGATTCCTATTTCCCTTTGGTGAATCACCTCCTCCCATTTTCATTCTATGTGATTTTGGGGACAGAGGTTGCTGTCCTCACCCACCCCCTTCAAGGGTGGACACCTGATCCCTTTCTGGCCAATGGGAATGCTGCATCCCCTTGACTGAATGATTGGTTCCAGGCTGATCATGGGATCCAACCTGGCTCAATGACAATGATACCCAGGATTTATGCTACAACTATTAGAGCCAGAGGTCCGGTTTCCATTGAGTTTATAAAGCAGAGTAGAAACCCGGAGTCTCAGAGGTGGCCATCTTTGTACCTCTCATACTGTAAAGTAAAGGTGATCCTGAGGAAAACAAAGCCCGAGGGTGAGACAGAGTTGTGAGAACACTGCTTGAGCATCTAGATCCAGCTGTGCCTGAAAGCCCTGAACTCTACAATAAATTGTTTTGGGGGATAGAAGTGGGGTTAAGTTTGATTTCGTTATTTGTCCCTTGCAGTCAAAAACACCTTACTAATTCAGAAATAGAGCTAAAGACATTCAAGGGAGGTGGCCAAGATCAGCCCTGGGTTCAAATCCTGACCTTGCCACTTAGAGCTGTGTGACCTTGCTGTACCTCCATCTCATTTGTGACATTGATGAGTGTTGTGCTGGTAAACCATATAAAACAGGTCGTCTGGGCTTGCCAAATTGTAGCTACGCAATGCATGATGTTTATTACAACCAGAGGATTCAGAAGCAGGCTTCCTGTCCTCCCTGGGCGAGTATCCAGCGTCACGGTTTGTTTGCCCACAGATCCCACAAGTCACACGACACCCCTTCCTGTCGCCCGTGGGAGGATGGGGTTGGCACAGCCTCTGAGCTCTGGCAGGCTGTACCTTCTTTCCCCCAGAGCCTCTCTCTCGTTTGCCCTCGCAGCCGGCCTCTGGGCCTGGTGGACTCAGCCCCTGGGAAATGAATGGTGCCAACCCCTGCCCCCGGGGCCAGGCCCCCCTCTCACAGAAGCACAGGCTCTTGGCCACAGAGGACTAGGAGGCCCAGGAACTGGACGCCTTCTGCTTTGGTTGAGGCGGTGGGGGGAGGCGGGGGGGAGACCAAGGCTCTCGGAGCATAGAGCCAGGAAGTGGCACACCCAGAATTCAAACCCTGGTCTCTGCCTCCACCCTGCTCCCCACCCTCCCCTACTTCCCTGTGAGGGAAGAGCGGGGCTTTGTCAGCACTTCCCCACCTGGGGGTCACAGACAGTTTTAGGGGACATGTCACTACAGGTTGTAAATTTTTTAACACCTTTGTATTTACTTGGGCAAGTATCCCCCAGCCCATTCCACAGGAGAACGCCAGGCCCAGCAGGGTGGGGATTCACGTCTGCAGCATCCCTGCTGCGTTTCCAGGGCCTTGAGTGTCGTCCGGGTGTGGAGTCAGTGCTTCACAGCTGTTTTGTGGACCGGATAAATGAATAGAGGGGTGGATGAAATAAGTTGCAAATGGTGCTGGTTCTCTCTACACACAGATGACGGTCTGGAGACGCACCTGAGCAGGGGAAAGTTCGGTCCCTGTGAAGAGGAATAGTCGGGGAGGAGGAGCAGAGTGGTGTGTGGAAGGGAAAACAGGTGGAGCCGACAGGTGCCTGGATTCAGGGGACTTGGCCCTGATGTCCCTTCCTGCAGAAAATTCTGTGGTTTTCGGAAGCATGTCCTCTAAGGGCTGAAACAAGAAGTGAGCCTTCCCTTCGCAGGTGTATTCCTTTCCTGGGGCTGTGCTAACAAATTGGCCACACACTGGGCAGCTGATAGCTCCAGAAACGTGTTCTCTCACAGTTCTGGGGCTTAGGCATCTGAAACCCAGGGGGTGGCAGGGCCACACTGCTTCCCAGGGCTCTAGGAAAGGGTCCTTCCTTGCCAGTTTCAGCTTCCTGTGGCTCCAGGCGTTCTGGGGCGCCTCTGTGTCCACGTTGGCCTTCTCCTGTGTCTGCATCTTCTTTTCTGTCTCTTGAAAGGACCCTTGTGATTTGATTTGGAACCTACCCCAGGAGGCCAGGATGATCCCATCTTGAGATCCTTATTTACATCTGTCTTTACAGACGCAGATACAGTCCCAATACAGTCACATTCACAAGTGCCAGGCATTAGGATTTGCACATATCTTTTTAATGGCCGCCACTCAACCCCATTACACCTGGGATCTGGATCCTGTTCGGCCCCCAACCCAGTCCTGCAGCGTTCACCTTCTCTGGGGAAACAAGAAAGCCTCTCAGCAGACGGGAATCCTGGGGGACGTTTGGTGGGGCCTGAGTGAGGAGCAGCTCATTTCTCCCTGAGGACAGGGACACTCCCAGGCGGCCCCTCAAGGGGGTCTCTCTTCTCTGGCCAGCCACTTCGGAAGGAGGAAAGAGGTTTGGGTGGGAGGATTTGGTCCCTGGGGAATTGTCTGAGGGTGGGGCCTGGGTGTCCACTTCCTGGGACTTGTCTAGTTCCTGGCACGCTTTTATGAGTCTTGTCTTCTGAGTGCTCGTGGGAAGGAGGAGGGATAAAGGGATCTGAGAATGCAGTTTGGAGTCTCGCAAGCCCGGATGCCGCCGTGCAGTGCTACAGTCATTCATATGTCCATAGATATAGTCACTGATCATCTCCTAGGTACCAGGCAGGAGATAAAGCACTGATCAACACAGTGACAGTCCCTGCCCCCATGAGGCTTGCAGCCTAGGGCAACAGAGAGATTAAAAGTGAACACACAGGGGGGCCTGGTCGGCTCGGTTGCTGGAGCATGCATGTGATCTCGGGGTCATGAGTTTGAGTCTCACGTTGGGTGTAGAGACTGTAAATGAATACACTTTAAAAAAGTGACCATATTGACAAAAAAACGACAAACTATCATCACTGCTAGAAAGGGGGATGGAGAATAACAGCAGGGAAGGCCTTTCTGAGGAAATGGTATTTGAGCTAAGGCTTAAAGCTGGGGGAAAAGCATTCTAGACAAGGGAAGAGCGTGTACAAGGGGCCTGGGGTCAGAAACAGCCCAGTACTTTAGGTAAATGGAAAAACGTCCTGGGTGTTGGACCTGTTAATTGGGGGGAGAGTGGGAGAGGTTAGCAGATACCAAATCCTGCTGACTTGTGGGCTATGGGAAGAAACTGGGATTTTATTCAAAAGATTTTAAGCAGGTTGGGTCATGACTTGAGGTAGCTTTTTAAAGAATCCCTTTGGGGAACAGGCAGCGAATAGATTATAGGACAGGGGTTGTGTTGTTTCTCTGTAACAGTCCAGATAGTAAATAGTTTTGGCCTTGAGGGTCATGTAGTTTCTGCTGTGACTAATCAGGACTGCTGCTATATAGCACAAAAACAGCGAGAAGCGATTCGTAAGCAACTGGGGATAGCTGTGTTCCAATAAAACTTTATGAAAATAGGCAACAGCTAGATTGGCCTCTAGGCCATGGTTTGCTGATTCCTGTTGTAGGGGAACAAAAGTGGAAATGAGAAGAGCACTGTGGCCCTGACCAGGTGACCCAACCTCTCTGAGCCTCAGTTTTCTCACGTGTAGAATGGACACACCTTATCTCTCTGAAACACTGTGAAATTGCTGAGCCTTAAATTTTTTTTAATGTTTATTTATTTTTGAGAGAGAGAAAGAGAGAACGTGAGAATGAGTGGGGGAGGGGCAGAGAGAGAGAGAGACACACACACACACACACACAATCTGAAGCAGGCTCCAGGCTCTGACCTGTCAGTACAGAGTCCCACAGGGGGCTCATACTCATGGACTGAGATATCATGACCTGAGCCGAAGTTGGATGCTTAACCAACTGAGCCACCCAGGCGTCCCTGAAGTTGCTGAGTTTTAGTGGAGATAAAGTGCTGAGGGCAGAGCCCCAGCTCACGGTGGGTGCTGGACGCAGGGTGACATACACCAGTCGCGGTTCTATTGTGACATCAATCCAGGATGACTGTGTTTGTAAAGCAAAGGCTTTAAACCATGCAGTTAGTAGAGTTAACCAGCTCTCCTGGTCCTGGGGTACCTTAGTGGCTGATTGAAATGTTTGTGCGTGCAATTGAATGAACACTGCGATGACATTGATTAGGGCCTCCTCTTAAGTAAAGCGAACATTCCTTCTGCAGATCTGGCTCCGTTTCTTCAATGTGACATCAGTGCTGGCCCAAGAGACCCTCCTGTCATCCTCTTCCCACTTTGGGGAGACACCTCTGCAGCCCCAGCTGCCACCGCATTGCCCCTCTGGGCTTCTTGGGGGAGGGGCTAATTAATCCTCATGGAAACCTTCCCATTGTAGACTTCAGTGTTTGGTAGCTGGATAGGAAGTAAAGTGCAGAGAAGGGTAAAGTGTGTGTTTTTCTTGAAAAATCTTGGCTGGGAAAGGGAGAAGAAGGTAGAGAAAAGTGGGAAGGGTCTGAGAGCACATTTGCCTTCACCTTCTGGCCAATGTTGAGGGTACAGTCCAGGCTGAGAGGCAGGAAGGCTAATGCGGGGCCTTTCCCACCATGTTGTTGGGGTCACTGCCATGGGCAATAACGTCTGAGATCAGGGACTTGAGGGGAGGGGTGGGGCCTCCTCCTGAGACTCTGCTGGGTGGGACCCTGTCATGAAACTCAGAGGGATGTTCAGAGTAGCAGGGAATATGGCTAGGACCTCAGGGCAGGAAACTGGTGGTCCAGAGTTGAGAGAAAGAGAGAGAGGGAGGGAGGGGGGAGAGAGTAGTTCTTCATCAACAAAGATTTCATGAGCACCATTCGTCTGTCAACAAAGATTTCGTGAGCACCAACTACGTGCCAGGCGTTTGTCTGGCACCAACCGCACAGTGTGGAGTGAAGCAGGCACACTCCCTGCTCTCACGGTGCCCTCGTTCTGTTGTGAAATCTAATGCCCTGGGCCAGAAACTATTTTTACTCTTCTGGTTATTTTCTAGGGTGAGTCACACAGCAGCCCACAATTACCCCATCATCAACCAGGAGAAGGCAGAGGGCAGGGCCTGAAGGCCCGGTACCCAGATAAGTAAATTTCAGGAGGCTGACGGGCATTACTGATTCAAACCATTAATGTATGAGAGCCGGGCCCTCTTGGGTTCACATCTCTAGCTTTGTCACTTACTGGCTGTGCGACCTCGGGCAAGCCACTCTACCTCTCTGAACTGTAGCCATTTGTTCATTTTGTATGGTAGGTGTTGAGGATACAGCAGTGAATGGGGTAGACAGGACCTCACTTTTGTGCAGTTTAAATTCTTGTTGGAGACGGAAAATAAACAAGTATGTAAATCCTTAATATACCGGTTGGTGATGAGTGGGATGGAGAAAAAGACAGCAGGGTTGGAGGAATGAAGAATACCAGGATATGGAGTAGGGGTTTCATTTGAGCAGACCCTTGAGGGAGGTAAAGGAATGATCCATATGGATATCTGGGGTGGGGGGGGGGGAGCATTGCAAGCAATGAAAAAAGCAAGTGAAAAGGCCCTGGGGCAGGAGGCACTTGGCAGATGTGATTAATTCAAGGATCTTGAGACAGGAGATTATCCTGGTGAGTCCAGTATAACCATGAAGGTCTAATTAAGAAGGATGCAGGATACTGGAGAGACAGAAGGCACTGTGAAAACGGAAGCAAGAGGTTGGAGTGATAAGAGGGAGAGACCACAAACCAAGGCAACTGGGAAAGTCAAGGAACCTCTGTGTCTGCAGAAGACTTCAAAAGGGTTGCAGACCTCCCGACACTTTGATTTTCTACTTCAGACCCCCCAGGACTGCGAGAGAATACGTTTGTGTTTTTTAAGCCATTAAGTTTGTGGTAATCTCTAACACTGCACCAGAAAAGGAATACAAGAAGTAGCTCATTTCTTTTCATGTGAAATGGGCCAGTGATAGCCCCTGCCTGAAGCCCTGTAGCATGAGGGGAGCGGGGAGCCCAGTGGCCCTGCCCCAGGCAGGAAAGGGGCTGAGGGACTGGCTGAGAACACGGCCAGAGCCCCAAGGATCACCCGCTAGTGTTCCTGGAAGTCAGGAATAAGGGTCTTCCTTCTGCCCCATCCCATCGCAAACATGGGCTCAGGGCATTTTTCCCTGCTATGTACCCCTGGGATTCTAACTCCAGCCCCACTAGGATCTGGGGTGCCCACAGATGCCCACTCTCTCCAGCCTCCAGGCCTTTGCATGGGCTTCCCTCTGCTAGGAGCCCCCAGCTGGTGCAGTCTGGCCCTCTGCTTAGCCCTAGAAGTCTCTGACACCTTCTATTCCTTCCTCCTTCCTTCGCCGCCCCTTTCTGCCTCCTCCCCACACCTTCACGTGGCCCTTAGCACACCCTTCATATTTAAATGCTGGTTTCATTCTTTGCTTTACCCACTAAGAGTAAGACAAATAGTTTCTATTTACTGAGCCCTGATTGTGTGCCAGCCAGGGCCGCTGTGAAGAGCTGTGGAGGCTGTGACTGATCACCTAGGATGTGAGCAGCGGGCCCCTGGAGCTGTGCCAGGTGGCTGCAACTATGCTGAGCGCATGTTAACTCTTCCCAGGGACCCTGTGTGGTAGGTCCCTGTGTCCATTTTTCAATGAGGAAGCACTTGGTGAGGCCAAAGAGGGAAAACTCTCAGCTCCTCGAGCCGTTCATTGTTAAAACATTTCTTGAGCATTTTGTCACATCCTCACCATGAACCTGTGAGGTTGGCGCTGTAGTCATCCCCATTTCACAGATGGGAAAATTGAGTCTCTGAGCAGGTAAGTTTGTGGCCCAAGGTCACAGATCCAGCAACTGGCTGAGCTGGGATTCGAACGCAGTCTTGCCTGAAGTCGTAAGCCTCACAAAGGAATGAGTGAGGAGGGAATGAGTTCAGAGGGGACCTTCTGTTCTTTGGCTGTGACCTTGGGGATGCTTCATTACCTGGTTTGTATTATTTTGCAGATACGGGTAGCTCTGAAGGTCACATGAGTTCACATCCTCAGCAGCTCTTTGAGAACAGGATGACGGTATTAGTGTGGGAGGGACTTTTCTGGGCTCATACCTGGGTTCTGAGTCTCCTGGGGAAATCCTGCCCCTCAGTCTTCCCTGCCCCAGAGGAAAGCCTGGCCTTTTCTCCTGGCCCTGGAGGGTCTGAAACCCTGGGTCTTCCTAGAAGAGGCCTCGGCCCCACCAGGGCTCACTCATGACAACTGGGTCCTTGGCTCTTCCCAGGGGAACCCCAGAGAATTTCCTCCTGTTTTCACCTCCCTGTCCCTGTGGGGCCAGGCCCCAGCAGCTGTGGCGTCAGGACCAGCTGAAAACCCCAGAGAGTCTGTCGAATCCTTTGGGGGGGGGGGCCGGCTGGCATTTCAGGGCGGCTGGGGACAGCCTTGCCAGGCCCAGGGAAAGAGTGGTTGCCAGGCGGCATAGCCTCGCGGCTTCCCAGGTACATTTGCATGGAAGATCTTCACTAATCCCAACACATCCCTGAGAGAGGAGTATTAATCATCATGAAAGTTCACATCTCCTAGTTGTTTACTAAGTGCCAGGCCCTGAGCTGAAGTCTTGATCTGGATTATGTTTTTTCCTCTCTTGAGAAGCTTAGAGAGTAAGAGCCATTATTGATATCATTCACATTTGTGGGTGAGGAAACCACACATTGAGCAGGTGGTAGAGACGTCTGTGAATCCAATCTGAGTTTTGCCAGATGCCTTCCCGGTAGAAATATGTTTAACAGATGAGGAAACTGAGGCTCAGCTGGAGTGCCTCACCCCCAAGTCCTCAGTTCTTCCCCTGAAAACCAGCTGCCCAGCACCTTTTGGGGGCAGTGAAGAGAGGACTGGAGTTCACCATTTTCCTGGGTTCTGCTGGGGAGGCCCCCGGAGGGCTGGGTTTTGGGAAATGCCCTGGGCCCTGAGGGCCGTGGGCCTGTTTCCTCAGCTATAAAATGGAGGAAGTAAGAGGAGGTGTGGCTGACAGACGCACGGCTCCTTCCTAAGGCTTCCCCAGCTCTGCGTTACAAGGCCTGAATTTTCCAGGGCAGAGTTTGGCCCCAGTCCAAGCCCCCTAAGCAGCCCGTCCACCCCCACCTGGCTTTCCTCCCTCCCCTCCCCCACACCAGGCTCCTGTTATAACTGGAGTCCTGTTGGTGAGTTACTGGCTCAATATTTTCATAGGTTCCCCCAGCTCCCTCCTCCTCCCCCTCCCCACTCCCCTCACCCAAATAAAGGAGCTGTGAGACTAGGGCCAAAAACACAGCTCAGAGTATGTGTGCCAGTGACCCAGCCCCTGCAGGGGTGAGGCGGAGAACTTTCCATCTGGGCCCAGCCCTGGGCAGGGCCAATTCCCCTCTTCCCTCTGGCGGCTCCTGCCTCCGTCTTCCTGCCCCAGCTGCTCCACAGAAACTGCTCTGTCCCTCAGGCTGGGCTAGCTCCCTGTAGGGCCTCGGATGGTTCCGGGACAGGTAGGGACTGTGTTGACAGGCTGACCCAGCGGCAGTCAGCCAGGAAAGTCAGTCAGTCTGTCACGGTCTCACAGTCCGACTCTGACACGCAGCCAGGGCCACACAGCGAGGCAGGGCCACTCGCGACACGAGTCACAGCTGCGGTCAGCCAGTCATCTGGCCCACCTCAACCAGTCAGCTAGTCAGGCAGTCGGCCCCTGACTCACAGTTGGACTCAGTTACACCCCGTCACAGCTGTTCACACCAGGGGTCACAGTCACAGCCAGCCAGCCAATCTCAGCCAGTCAATCCATTGTTCATTGTCTCACAGTCAGACTCTGCACAGTCACGGCTACCCAGTCAGACACGGCCACTCACAGTGTGAGTCGCGGCCATGGTCAGCAGGTCTCCCCGACCTGGTCAGTCTCAGCCTGTTAGCCAGCCAGTCAGTCAAGGCAGGGTCAGTCAGCCCACCTCAAACAGCCAGCCATCCCCCTAGTAGTCATCTGTCACCCAACAGCTAATCAAAATCAGTCAGCCAGTCAGCATATTAAGGTATGTCACTTGGTAGGACGCTGTCCTACAGCCAGATGGTCATCGAGCGGCCTATGGCAGTCAAGGCAGCCAGACAGTCGATGTTCATGGAGCAAGGGCAGGTGGTCGGGCCACCCAGCCAGACCAGTCACTTTCTGCCTGTTGGTCCGTCACTGGCAGCTACGGTGTGGCCTGGTCAGTCACAGCCACAAGGGAACAGCAGCCAGCCAGTCAGTTGATCAATGTCAGAGAGTGAGGTGTGCAATAAAGGCCATCAGTCAAGGCTCTGGGGTCACTGACAGGCATCCAGTCATCTAGTCAGTCTGAAGGAGACGGCCAGCTAACGTCATTCAGGTGAGATCATTACTCAGGGCTACTGGTCAGGAGGTCATTGTTAGTCAGCCAGTCAGCCAGTCAGCCAGTCAGTTTGAATGAGGCAACCAACAAGTCAACTACCCACCAAGCTCATTGTTCTCAACCAGTCAGCTGGTGAGACCTGTAGTCAGTGAGTCCGTCTGCTGGTCAGTCGGTCACCTAGACAGTCAGGCTCAATCCATCCACCCTGCTTCAGTCAGCCAGTCAGTCATAGTTAGTCACAGGCTCCCACAGCCTGAGTCCTGGTCAATCCCAACGACAACCACCCATCTACCACCAGCCAGTCATCTAACCTCATCAACTCCAAGACCCACGCTGGCTTCTCACAGAACCAAATGAATCATTGGAGAATTCCGGAGAGAATCCCTAAATGGAACCAGAAACGTGCCTTAACTCCCTGCAGCCATGTCCAGAATTAGTGGTCCCAAATCAGCCTCCTCCTCCTGTTTCGTCAGGAAGGATGGGTGTCAGGTGGGAAATAAGCTGACATGTGACTCCGATAAAACCCACTTGTCAACCAGAGAGGCCGCAGGCTGATGGCCAGGGAGCCAGGGGAGGAGACCTTGGCCACCTTTCTGCCCTCACCACCTCGATGCTCTGTGAGACTTTCTTCAGAGCAGGGACCCTCATGCTCTTCCCAGTGGAAGGAGGCAGGGCACAGTGAGAGCAGGAGATGCCCCTGAAATCCCTGGGGTCCTCCTTTTCCTCCCTCCCCACCCCCTTCTCTCCTCCCCTTTGCTCCTCCTGTCCATCCTCCATCATTAGCTTCTAGTTGCTCTGCTCAGATAAACGCCTAACCCTCCACCCCCCCATCTGCTCGGATTCTGCCCTTGACTCCCACAGTGCCACTCACCTTCCCTATGCACACACATGTACACGTGCGTGCGCGCGCGCGCGCACACACACACACACACACACACACGCCTTGCTTCTTGGCTTGCCTCCTCACTGCAGAACATCTTGTTCCAAACAGCCTGGGAGAAAATACTGGGCCCCCTCTGTGCCCCGGCCCCTCCCCTCGGCTCTCTGGATTCCGCCTGCCCAGCATGCACGTGCCCCTGCTGGATCCCCATCCTGGCATGAGCATCAGGGACCTGGACGTGGGCGGGTTTTTCCTGCTGCAGCTCCTCCTCCACCGGCTCGGGGAGAGGGGGGAGAGGAGTGACGAGTGACGAGGAAAAGCCTGGGAGGGAGGCATCTGGCTCACCGGCTGCCTGGGTCTTGGCCTGGGGCTTTCCCACAGCCAGGCAGGGTTCCCCAGGCGTTCTGTTACCTGGCAAACACAGGCTGGCCCGGCAGAGTCCGCCAGGATTTCTAAGCCTGAGGGGAGAACGTTCATCTCAGGGAGAACTGAGGCTGCTGGAAAGGAGTGAGCTTTGGCAGAGAGGACCCTCTGGACCCCTTCTAGCACCTGAGCCCAACTGCTTATTAGCCTGGTGACCACACTGGGCATGTTGGGTGTTTAGATGCTAGGTACCCTCCTCCTTAACATGGAGACGGGAGTGGATCCCACCTACTAGGGCTGGGTGAGGATGTAAGAAAGTACGGAGAGGGCTCTGGGCAGCTTTCCTGGGACCGCCCACCCGGGACTGAGTTCTTCCAAGTAGGCAAAATGATGGCCCAGGCCAAAGGGGCGCCTAGAGGCTTCTTCCCATGTCCCTTCTCTCCACCTGGTTCCGCTCACCCCTGCTCTATCATAGCTTCTAGTCACCGAGGGCTTCCGGTGTGCCCGGCACTGCTGTGTTTCACACTGCAACCCTGCGATAACAGTCCGTGCTATTGCTATGCCCACTTTACAGAGAAAGAAACTGAGGTTCTGGGAGGTGGCATCATTTGCCTAAAGCCATAGGTAGTGGGGGCAAAATCAGAACCTGCCGACTCCTAAGGTCCAGGGGAAGACACATGGTGCCTCCCCTCCTACCGAAAGCCACGTATACCTCCTGCCCCTGCACCCCAACATCTGGTCTTTCCTTTTCTGAGACGACTTACACCTTAGCCCCCCTTTCTTCCTGCCTCTCCTATCTACTTGACTTCTTGCTCCCTCTGTCCTCCCCTTCCCCTAATCCTTTCCCCCCTTCTCCCCTTCTGCTTCTCCCTCCTCCCCTTCCCCCCACTCTCCTCCCCTCTCCCCTTCTCCTCCCTCCTCCCTCTCTGTCCCTCCCCTTCCCCCTCTGTCCCCTCTTCTCTGGGTCTCTTTCTGCCTGTATAGAACTTTGATCTCCTTCCCACCATCACTTTCTTCCAGCCTCTTTTCCTGTCCCCCTCCTTCAGTCTGAATGTTTCCTTTTGTCTGTCTCTCCTTCTCTCCTATATTTTCTCTCTCCTTTGGTGAATCTGCAGCCGTGAATTCAGTTGTGCAAGAGCTGCCTCGTGTCTGTATGTTCTCCAAGATAACCTAAGCCTGATGCAAGCCCCAGTCAGGAGGCTGGTGGGACTGGCTGGGCCATCCCAGCCTCATGGAGACACCCCACCTCTTTCCCACAGGGTTTGCAGGTCCCTCTGGCCTCTCCCCACACTTCAGTGCTTTGAAGTCTCCCAGAGCTGCTGCTCCTTCCAAGGCCTGCCGGGGCTGGCTGGCGTGAGTTCTGAGGAAGGGGCCAGCCTTCGTAGGGAGGTCCTCACATCCATTATCATCTGGCCACCCACCCCCCACCCCCTGCCCCCAGCCACCTCCCTGGTGGTGCCCTGAACATCTTCAGACTCCATCCCCTTCCTAGGAAATCATTCCCCTTGATTCCCCCTGGAAACCCAGCCTAATCTAGATTTCACAGCAGCCCGGGGAGAGGCTGTCTCCAAGTCCAGCCATAACCCCAAAGGGCCTGGCTACCTCCTGGGGCCTGCTGTGAGCAAGCCACAAACAGCTCTGTCTCCTGATTCTTTCCCAGCAGCAAACACAAAACAAACGCACACAAACTAAGGTCTGAGTTAACACCCCGCCCACCCCATACCCCCCCCCCTGCACCTTCCTACTCTGTGCTCCCAAGTCCCCACTTGGCATACCCTTGACCTCTTTAGAGCAGTGCCCCTGCGTCCTGGGTGGGGGGCAGCACACCTGTACCATGTGGGGGTTGGGGGAGTGCAGCAGACCCACTTGGGGAGAACCCAGTTAACCAGGCTGCTCGGCTGGCTCCTGTCAGGTCCACTACCCACTCTTCCCATGACAGCCTCTTCTTGGAGAATCTTAAGGTTTAAAGATACCTTAAGCTTCTTGGAAAGATTTCCAGGGTCTCTGGGGGGAGTGGTTGGGTGCTGTGTTTTCTTTGCCCCAGGCATACCCCTGCACCCCCTCCTGACTCCCAGGCTCTGCTCTATCTCTGCTGTCCCCTGATAAGGTGTTTGTTGACAATGTCTGTTGATCTAGGACTGGTGAACAACTGAGTGGGTATTGGTGGAGGCAGGAGGCGCTGGGGAGCCGGTGGGGAGGTGGAGGCCCAGGGACACTTCAGAAACCCTAGTTTGGCTGAGGAATTTGAATCTGAAAGGATTGGAGGGGAAGACTTTGGGAGATACAAAGAAGACTTCTGGGGGGGGTGGGGGTTGGTGGTGTAGGAGACAGTCTTCTGGCATCCAAAGTGCCACAACCTGCGGGGCCTTGCTTTTGTAACAGGAATCTTAATAATGACTCCACCTGCCGCCTCCTTGGGGGTGGGAGGGGACATCTTCATCTAGAAAACTTCCCATTCGTAGTAAGGACCTGAGGATTCCACTCAGAGCCTCCTAAGATGGGGCCACCCTGTAGGGTAGGGGATATTTCAGTAAGCCACCCTCCAATCCAAGGGCCTCCCAAACGAGCCTCTACCCCCCACTCCCTACCCCCCACCCCCAGCAGCTCTATGGAGGCGTTTCTTTATTTGGACTCAGACTTGGCAGTGAGGATACTTTTTGAGGGGCCTGCAGGGTAGAAGTCAGCAGCAGAAGCCCTTAATTCCCAGACCTGAGGGGGCTTGCAAAGACAGTGCCTCTCCCGCTGAGCACAAACCCACCATTTTCCTCACTTCCAGGCTCCAAGGGGGAGGGCCGGGCCCAGTGTGAAATGCTCTTAGAGGAATCCTGCTGGGGTGACAAGAATCAGAAGAAAAAGGCAGATGGCTCCCCACTGCCCTTGGGATAACATCCAAATGGCCTGCCTGCTGGATTAACAAAGGCCATCCTCTTCCTGCCTCCGGGGCCAGCTTGTGCCCTTGCCACACACAGCCCATTCCTGCCAGTAGAGTGTCTTCTGTCTTTAGAGCAGGTCTCCTGTCACCCAAGGTGCCCCTCTACAGAGAACCCTCTTGCCTCCTTGGCTAACTCCCATGCATCCCTCAGGGCATAGATGTCCCTTCCTTCAGGAAGCCTTCCCAGAATGCCTCAGGGGAGAGGCAGTAGAACATCATTCAGGGTTAGACATCCACTCACTGGCTCTATCATTTGCCTGAGGCTGCAGTAACGAAGTCCCACACGCTTGGTATCTCAAACCACTGAAATTTATCGTCGCCCAGTTCTGGAGGCTGGAAGTCTGAAATCAAGGTGTCAGCACAGCTGACTCTTTCTGAGGGCTGTGAGAGAGACTCCTACAGATGGTAGCCTCGAGTGTTCCTTGGCTTGTACATGGCCTTCTCTCTGGGCCTCCACATGGTATTTTCTTTGTGTGATCCCTTTGTGCCCATATTTCCTTTTTTTTTTTTTTTTTTAGTGTTTATTTATTTTGAGAGAGAGAGAGAGAGAGAGAGAAAGCACATTCAGTTGTGAGTGAGCAGGAGAGGGGCAGAGAGAGAGGGAGAGAGAGAATCCCAGGCAGGCTCTGTGCTGATAGCCTATGTGGGGCTCAGTCCCACCAACCATGAGATCAGGACCCGAGCGGAAATCAAGAGTCGGACGTTTAACCAACTGAGCCATGCAAGTGCCCCCAAATTTCCTTTTTTAAAAAATAAGAAGGACACCAGTCATATTTGCATAGGGACTACCCTAATGACCTCCTCTTAATTTCATTGTATCTGTGAAACCCCTATCTCCAAATGAGATCACGTTTTGCAGTACTGGGGGTTAGACTTCAACTTATCTTTTCGGGGAGACACAGTTCAGCCCATAACATTTGCTTTGTGACCTTGACTGTGCTGCCAAGCATCCCTGAGCCCCGTTTTCCTCATCTATTAAGTGAGGATTGCGAAGGGGAGAATTGTCCCAGGAGGCTGGGACTTTGGTTCCAGGTTTAGTTCCACTGACCAGCGGTGGTACTCAGGTGAGTCCTCTGACTTCTCTGCATCTGTGATCTTCTGGTGTAAACAAATCACCCCCAGGCCGAGTGGCTGAAAACAACAACCATCATGTATTTTGCTCATAGCTGCAATTTGGGCAGGGCTCGGTGGGGAGAGCTTTTCTCAGTTCCTTGTGACAACAGCTGAAGCAGCTTGGCTGGGACTGGAGGGTGTACTTTGAGATGACTCAGTCACGTGGCTAGCAAGAGGGTGCTGGCTGTCGGCCTGGAGCTCAGCCAGGGCTGCAGATTGAATACTTTGTTTCTTCTCCGTGGGAGTCTGTCCATGGGGCTGCTTGGGCTTCTGCACAGCATGGCGGCTGGATCCTAAGAGCAAGCATCCCAAAAGAGCCAGGGACGGGTGCATTGTCTTTTCTGACCCAGCCTTGGAAGTCACAGCCTGCCCAGATTCTAGAGCAGGGGACAGAGACTCTATTTCTTGATGGGAGAAGTGTCAAATCACATTGTAAGAAGCGCATACAAAATAGGGATACTGTTTTGATCACATTTGAAAAGTATGATTTGCCCTGCTTTTTGTTGCCCTACCCATCAAGTGTCACCACTTAGGCAGACAATGAGCTGAGGCCTTTGTACAGAGTGTCTCCTGTAACCCTCACAACAACCCCTTCCTTCTGCTGCTATTTCAGAAATGAGGAAATTGAGGTTCAGAGAGGTAACTTACCCAAGGCTACCTACCTAGATAGCCGTAGTGTCAGAACCTCCCTGTCTCCAGAGCCTTCAGCAGCTCAGGTGGTCATCACCAGTCACTGCTGTCACAAAGCTCCCGCCTACCTCCCTCACCTACCCCACGGGAGGTGACCTGTGCTCTTGGCCTTGTGACTTCTACCTTTTATGCCCCAGTCTTTTCTCGTGAAAGAGGTGCCAGCTGGTGGAGGAGTGAGGCCAGTGTCATCCTCTGAACCAGCCTTACCCAGGGGACCTGGTGACTCAAAGAGGGTCTTGTGGACTGAGGACACTGTTTCCATGGGAAAAGCATCTGTGGTTCAGCCCACTGCCTCCCAGGTGCTTCTGGGAAAAGTTGGAAATGGCTTCCCACCAACAATCACACCTGTCTGTTTAGATACAGCGATGCGGGCCCAGTCCTGATTCTGGTAGTCCTAAAGCATCGGTTCATAACCACAGGACAAAGAACTTCCTTCACCACCACCCTGTTTTGGCCATGAGGAGTCTGGGGCTCAGAGAGGTGAACTGACTTGCCTGAGGTCACAGAGCATGTAAAGGGAGGGGAGAGAATCCTTTTGGCCTAAGCTTCTCCACTTGTGGTTGAGTCTGTGAGCAGTTGCTGGATGAAATGACGAGGGGCGCTTGGCCGGCGAGGGGAGCCTGGTAGGCCGTGGGGAGAATGGGCAGTTGTGTAGTGGGGCGGTTAGGTCAAGGTTCAGTAGACTCAAGGTTCCCACAGCCCTGGTTGAGATCCTGGCTTTTCTGGTTACTTGTGGTGTCCCCTTGGAGAAACACTTGACCTCCCTGAGGGTTCAGTTCCCTGTCTGAAAAAGGAGGCTACAAATAGCCACTTTGCTGGGTCATCGTGGATGCAAAAGGAGAGAATGCCGTGGAGCTCTTTGCACGGGGCGTGGCACATGGGACACTCTCGGGAAATTTTTCTGGTTTTATTTGTATCCATTGCCTCCCAGACACCTGAGGTGGGGCTGGTGTCAGAGACGGGGCTCGCGGAGGTGTTCCACAGATTTAACTGAATGACAATTCCCATTTTCTAGAGGCTTAAGGGAACTTTTTTGTTCATAGTTTATTTATTTATTTTGAGAGAGAGAGTGAGTATGAGTGGGGGAGGAGCAGAGAGAGGGGGATACAGAGAGAATTCCAAGCAGGCTCCTCACTGTCAGCAAGGATCCTAATGTGGGCCTCGAACTCACGAACCGTGAGATCGTGACCTGAGCCGAAGTCGGCCACTTAACTGACTGAGCCACCCAGGTGCCCCTTAAGGGAATTTTTAATGTTCATTAAATGGCAGAAATTGTGTAGCATGAATGAATGAGTGAAAGAATGTCTTCTGTGGCGAGGCCCGTTCCCTCAGAAGCAGACTCTGAAGGAAAGGTTTGAGGACACTCCAGGAGACACTGGCAGAGGTGTAGGGAAGTGAGATACAGAAGGGAAGGCAGCCAACAACACAGGATGAGGTAATGAGGAGGTTGTTGCCATGGGCAACTGGCCTCAGTGCCATTGGGTTCCCTGGGAGACAGCGTGGAACATACCTTAGAATTGTCCCACCTGAGGTGCAAGGCAGCAGGCATTTGATCCCTCCCTCCCCACTGTCATCGCTGGAGGCTGCTCCTGGGGGACACGAACTGGATATTCTCTGTGTGGCCAAGCTTGCTCCTGAGACCAGTGGTTCCCATGGACAGTGGGTTCCCATCCAAGAAGCCTTTGGATGTCAGCAGAAGTGAGGGCCGAAGGGACATAAGTGGGGCAGCAATTGACTCGATTTGGGCTCCCTGATGCTGAGAAGTCTTTCCAAGGCAAAGATGATTCTCTGTACGGCCTGGTCCCCTGGGGCCCTCCTCTCCTCCACTCTGAAGACCGTGTCTTTCCCAGAGAATGATGGGTCTGTCTTGAACAATCCTTCCTCCACTGGCACCTTCTCCAGGTTTTTCTCCTCCATGCTCTCTGGTAGGGCATCCCACCGGGGGCTCTGAACAGTTGGAGCTGGCTGGGAAAATGGCGTGCTGGTCTGGATGGAGCTGGTTTGCATGAGGACAATTAAAACATGTTTTGGCTAGGGGCGCCTGGGTGGCTCAGTCGGTTAAGCATCCGACTTCAGCTCAGGTCATGATCTCACAGTTCGTGAGTTTGAGCCCCGCATCAGGCTCTGTGCTGACAGCTCAGAGCCTGGAGCCTGCTTCAGATTCTGTGTCTCCCTCTCTCTCTGGCCCTCCCCCATTCATGCTCTGTCTCTCTCGTCTCAAAAATAAATAAACATTAAAAAAAAAAAAAAAGACAAAAAAAAACACATGTTTTGGCTAAAGGGGCTGGGAGGAGATTCCCTGCATGTATGTATGGAGGCTGGGCATGAAGCCATGTGACCCCACATCAGGCTCTGACTCCTTTGGAAGAAGGGGCTGCAGTGGAAACTAAGGTCACACTTTTCTGTGAGATGAGGGGACACACTGTCTGCTTAACATAGGATGGGGCCTGACCTTCACCCTGGACCTATAGTTAGGCTTGGGTTCTAATCCTGCCTTTGCCACCCTGTGGCTGTGACCTTGGACAAATTTACTTTCTTCTCCAAGCACATTCTTCTGCATCTATAAATGGGGCCAGTTTTTCATACCTACCTCACAGGGTGAGTGTAAGCATGACATTGGGTCTGGATACATTGGATAAATGATGGTGTGGAGTGTGTCCTAACTTCAGCCAGGAATCCGGGGCTTCTTGGGGTGTGTTCTGGGAGGCTTTGAGCCTTTGAAGATCCTGGGAGTCACATACACCTTGTTGGGGCCCACTCAGCCATCTTGGTATTGGGGGCACAGCTGAGACCCCCTCAGGAGACGCCAGGCAGTGAACACTGAGGGAGGGGGCTGTAGAGGAGAGGATGTGCCAGGCAGATGGTGCAGACAGCAGGCTCCTGAGACCACAGGACGCCTTTTCGGAAACCTAATGCACGCAGGGAATGCTGGGCAGGGAACGAAAGGTCCTGGTGTACATGCAGGGGGAGCAAGCCCGCAAAATGCTTTTTCTATTTACTCAACACTACTAACCAGCCTTGAGTGAGCTTTACTGCAGGCCCCGCACCATGCTGGGTGCTTGCCACAAAAAATCCTATTTCATCCTGGAGGCAGTGAAGCAAGAGAGCAACTATAATTGTCTTCACTTAACAGATGAGGAAACTGAGGCTCAGGAAGGAGAAGTGGATTCCCAGGAACACACGGCTAGTATGTGGCCGAGCTGGGACTGGAATACACGTGTGGGTGACTCTGGAGTCTGAATCTTCACCACGAACACAATAAAAAGAAAGTCCTCCTTTATCCTGAATAGGAGAAAGAAAAATACACTGAGAAACTTGCTAGTGTGCAGATCAGAGAGGCCTGTGAAGGGGGCAGGAGAATTCTCTAGTAGGACCGGCAGTGTCATTTGCTAGCCCAGTGCAAAATGGAAATACAGGGCCCCTTGTTTAAGAGTGATTGAGAATTTCAAGATGGTAACAGCACTTATTAAACTGACCCCAGGGCCCTTCTAAGGGTGGGCCCTGTGTGACTACTCGGATGGCACACCCTTGACGTTGGCCCTGTTCCCCTGCTTCCAACAGCTAGTGGGTACAGACAGGGTTCCCTCTGGCAGGGTGGGTAAGGGGCAAGCCCCGGCGTCAGGTGGCCTGAGTTCCAATCCCAGATTCCCAGCTTCCTAACTGATGACCTCAAGCAACCTCTCCAAACCCTCTGAGCCTCAGTTTCCTCATCTGCAAAATGGGATGTGGTTCTTCTTTTCTAGGAGCATTGTCAGGCAGAAATAAAACCATGCAAATAAAAAGCTGAGTGCCACGCCTGGCCCAGAGCGCGAACCGGCCATCCTATGTCCTAAGGTTATTCCCTCCCCCCACCTACCTCCGCAGGGCACAGGCCCTGTAGAAATGCCATGTCCCAGCCGTCATCACCTCTGTGCTGTTCAGCCTGGGCTGAAATCTTGGTGGCTGCAGCCTCCCTGCTCTGGCAGCCCTTCCTCCCCTCCCCCTCCCCCGGGCTTTTAATGAGTTTAGTATTTTCATCAAATCATTCTTCCTACAACCCAGGGCTGGGGGAGGCTAAAAATAGCTCCCCGAGTCACATGATGGCTCCAAATGCGGAGGCTCCCAGCAAAGGTACAAGTGCGACTCCTTGTTTCCTAGGAAATGAGAGTCATTGTGAGGCCTGACGCCAGGCCGCTGCCAACGCAGCCGGGGCGGCTCGCAAAGGCACATTGTTTCCTGTGACATCCCTGCGTGCGACAGGCAGAGGGTAGGGGCACGGGGGAGGCAGAGCCCCCAGAACTGGCTGGATCCTGGCCTGCTGCCCTCAGATCTGAGCCAGAAGCTGTCCCTGGCCTTCAGGAGTAAGAACTCCCCGAGGCAAGAGCTGCCTCACGCTTGGACCCCCGGCTGGCCGCAGGGAATTGCTTGGTCGGCAGGACAGTTGGGTTTTCTGTTACCTGCATTCCCTGCCCCTCATTCCCCTTGTCAACAGCTTGCAACTAAAGGTATTTTATTGTCTGGGGGGCTCAGTCTGAATGGCACGTGACTCTTGATCTCGGGGTCGTAAGTTCGAGCCCCACGCTGGGTGTAGAGATCACTAAAAAATATATATACATATATATATATATATATATATATATATATATATATATATATATATAAACTTTTTTTTTTAATTTTATTTATTTTTTATTAAAAAAATTCTTTTTTAATGTGTATTTTTGAGAGAGAGAGAGAGAGAGTGTGCGCAAGTAGGGAAGGGTCAGAGAGGGAGGGAGACACAGAATCCGAAGCAGGCTCCAGGCTCCGAGCTGTCAGCACAGAGCCCGATGTGGGGCTCAAACTCACGCACCATGAGATCATGACCTGAGCCGAAGTCGGAAGCTCAACCGACTGAGCCACCCAGGCGCCCCTATAAACTTTTTTTAAAAAGGTATGTAATTGTTTGGTAAGGAAAGCAAATCCATTGAAAAACACTCCTCCAGGGAAGCCTTGCCAGGCTCTTCCATCCATTCTCTCCCTGCCACCACTATGAGATAATCCCTAGCCCTCTAGATCAGTCTCAAATGCATCAACAGTCACCCGAAGGGCTGGCAAACACACTGGAGGCTGGGCCTCAACCCTGAAGTTTCTCATCCAGTAGGCCTGGTGTCTGGCCCAAGAATCTGCATTTCTAGTGTCCACATGCTGTTGATGCTGTGCTCCAGGGAGCTAACTTGGAGAACCCTGTCCTAGATGCTGTGGTCTGTGTCTTTCCCAGCCCTTCCTGCCCTTCCTTTTCCTCCCTCAGCAACCTTAAATCACATTTAGTCCCAACTGCCCTGGCCAAGACTTTCTGACCTCTGGTCCTCCTTGGCTTTGGGTCTTGCTGCCTGCAGTGCCCTCCCTCCCCCTTCTCACTGGCTAACTGCTACCCGTGCTGTAAGTAGTAGGAGCAACCACTTATTGGTCATTAACCATTTATGCCTCCCTCTTCACGATTTTGTGGTAAGCACTGGTACTCTACCAGCTCACTGTTATGATCTCACCATTCTACGGTGAGAAACTGACAGCCCCAAGTCACAGAGCCAGAAGACGGAGCTGGGATTCCGGATGGCCCGAGTTTCAAGCCCACAGTTGACTCACAGCTCACATGACTCCCTCAGGAAGCCTCCTCTAAATCTTCCAGACTAGATCCCGCACACCTTCTTGGAGACTCCCTATGTGTGTGGCTTCATCAGTATGCTAACAGCCTCGCAGAACAGTTCTCCTTTGATGGGTCTGTCTTTTGCTGGGACTGTCTGTGGCTTAACGGTATGGGCTTTGTCCTCATCATCCCGGTATCCCAAATGATTGGTACGGGCCCTGGCATTAGTAAGTGCTCAATAAATGCTCCCTTGTTTGCTGACTGGCTGAATAATGGTTGCTAAAATGTATGTTGAATAAGTGAATACATGGTTGCTGTGTCATCCGTGTTGAGTGTGTAAACGGTAGGTGCCCATTGCTGAATAAATGAGATAGTAAGTTCTTTGTATATGCTGGTTGAATGGGTGCATGAGTGCATGAATAGTTGTTGCTAATAGATGTTTGGTGGATAAACTAATGAGTACATGAATAGTTAGTGGATGCTAAGTGTCTGTTGCCTGGCTGGATGAGTAGATGGGTTGGCTGACACACGGATGGAATGGGTTGGGTTGGAGGTGATCGGATATTGGAATGGGTGAATGGGTAGATTGGTATACAGATGGATGGGTGGGTGACTAATGAAAGGATAGGGGTGGTGAGTGCATGGCTAGGTTAGTATATGGATGGATAAAGAGATGAAAAAATGGGGGAGTAGGTTGGCGGGGGGATGGATAGATAAGCAGGTTTGTGGTTGGATGGATGGGAAGCAAGGCCCTGATTTTGGTGTTGTTAGCACGGGACACTCTCTGTAATTCCACTCCCGCCAGAGAGATGACAAAGAGTGAGTTATTCTCGGGAATGCAGGGCACGTGAGGTCTGCAGCCAACAGGGCAGCCTGGCGGTCCTCTGGGCCATGCCTTGGAAAGGCAGATGGCTGATGCATCCCGAGCATTGCAAGGGGGCTGTGCAACTGTTTTAAATGTCAGGATGTCTCCCAGCTGTGAGATGGGGGCTTGACGTTTGTCATGTTCCTGAAGCACTTGTTTTAATGACTAATTATTTTCCCTCTTCTGACATGGCTCCTTGGGAGGGGAGCGGGAAGCGTGGCTGGAAGCCACAGACCTGTGCGCCCTAATTGAATTCACTAATAAGCCAGCGTGAATTAACCCCTACCTGCCAGGGGGGGAGCAGAACGTGGAAGGCCCAAGTCCCAGGCTCAGCCAGGTGCTGCTTGGCTGGAAGCCCCTTCTGGGCTGGCTGGTACTTGCAGAGGATCCACAGCATCTAAGCCAAAACCCCGATAGATGTCTGAAGATCCGGGAAAAGGCAGGTCGTTGGCTTGAAAGTGATTTGAGTTTGATCTAAATGAAATGACCTATCAGGTGTTTAAAAACACAGTGCTCAGTATATATGGGAGGTTGCATAAATGCTTCACCTGAATTTTTCATCCTTTGAAGCAGACTGTTCTTATCATAATCTTCCCCATTTTCCAGATGAGGAGACTGAGGGACAGGGGTTTTATAGTGGTTTTAAAATGTGCCTGCAAATTCTTCCCTCCCATCAAGAGGTAGAGTCTAATTCCCTTCCCCTCCAATACAGACAGGGATTAGCATCTCAATTCTGAGGAATAGAATAGAATAGAGATGACCCAGTAACTTCTGAGTCTAGATCACAATGCTGGTGCAGCTTCCTCCTGGCTCTGTCTCTTTTAAGACACGTACTTTGGAGCCCTGCACCCCCATTAAAGAATTTGGGGAGCCTTGAAGCCACCACGCTGGAGAGGCTTCAGAGAGCCCCAAATAGCTCCAGCCATTCTGGTCTCGGGAGCTTGAGCCTCCAGAGCCCTGGCACATGGCTCTGGCCCTGCCTGACCCTGGCTGCACCAGCGACCCTTGGAGAGGGGAAGGGAGGATGGTGAGGGGGGTAGGGAGGTGGGGGGAGAGGGAGAACAGCCCAGCTGATCCCATCCACCCCCAGAGCATGCGTGATAATGAAAGGACAGATGTGAAGTTCAGGGTGGTTTGTTACGCAGCCATGATGGGAGCCATGGGGAAATCAACTCCCCTGTATCATGTAACTAGAGAGTGGCGGAACCAGGACGCGAGCCACACGCACAGGCCGGCTTAGGAGCCCCACGCTTAAGCAGTGAGGGGCTCCAGCCCCGCCTTTACAGTCTTTATTTAACCCACCCAGTACATGGACTGGCGGGGCGCTGGTCCCAACCTTGTAGGTTTGCAGGAGGATTACATTAAACAATTCTAGTAAAGCACTGGGTTCAGTGGTTAGAACACAATAAATTCACCATCTTGGTTAAAGGCAACTGTGTCCTTATAGATACTTAGCCATAAATCTCGCCCTTACCTTCAAATGGCTCTTGCTCTCCTATCTCCACACTAGCACATCTGCAGATCCATTTGGTGCTACTTTCTTTGGGTCCAGAAAACCACTGCTTCTGTCTCCCTTCCTCCATTCTACCTACGCTGTGCCAGCCCACCATCTCCTGCCTGCCTCCCTGGGGCAGCCTGGCAACTGGTCTCCCTACATTAGGCCTGGCTCCTTGGGCTTCTGCTCCACACCGCAGCCAGAGAGATCCCGAGAACACCTGTCTGTTCCATTTCGCATATTGCCTCAGACGTTCTGAGAACAGCCCGTTTCTTTCAGCTCAGAAAACGAAGTCCTTCCAATGGCCCGTGAGGTTCTCCATGACCTCCCCATCAAACACCTCCTGGATTCATCCATAACACTCACCAGGTCCGATTTACTCATTCCAGCCACGCGAGCTGCTTGCTGTTCCTAGACCCTGGCACATCCTGCCTCGAGGTTTTGCATCTGCTGTTCCCTCTGCCTGAGTTGCTTTGCCCACTGTTAGCCACACGGCTCACTTCTTCACCTGTTTTAGGTCATCGCTGAAATGCCACCTTCTTATTGAGGCCTCTACTCACTGCCTCTTTAAAATGACACACCCCCCCATCTCTACCCTCCTTCCCCTTTTAATTTCTCTTCATGACACCTACCACCATCTTACACATGAGTATCTTTCCTCACTCATTTTTTTTTTACTATGTCCTCTTCTGCTAGAATGTAAGCACATGAGGACAGATTTTTGTCCGTTTTGGTCACTGCTCCTGGGATAGTGCCTGGCACATAGTGGGTCGTTCAATGCCTACTTGCTGAATGAACAGGTGAATAAATGAATGAATGAATGGCTGTTGGCTGATATCAGGGAGGCCAGGAAGGAAGCTACTGAGCTACCGCAGGTAAGAACAGACTGTGCAGCGGAGGTTGAGGGGCAACGTACTTACGAGAGAGAAGGGCTGTAGAGTGTAACGATGGTTCCTGGTGTTCTGGCCTGTGCAGGGAGCTCCCGTCCCTGGAGACTTGGTGGGGGACACGCCAGGGGAGGCAGGCAAGATGGCATATTTATATGGGATGAGGTGGAGGTGTTGGTGGATGTTCACGTGAGGTCTAGGCTAGGGATGGAAGTGAGGACAGGAGGGGTGATGGAAAATCCAGCATGGAAGAATACTGGGAACCCCCAGAGAACAGTGAGAGTAGGGCCCTTGGGGGGCAGATGGCGGAAACAGAGTCCCTTACTCTAATGCCTATGGGAGTCAGGCAGGAGCTTTAGGGGAGCAATGAGGCCTGAGGCAAATGTAAATGCCTGTATCACTTCTGGAAGAAGATGCAGCCTCCCTCAGCTTCCATTGGCTTATTGCCATGTGGAAAGATAGGTCTGGGCTTGTAAGAGCTTCTGGTTGTTGAAGGAAGCCAAAAATTTGGGTTTTTATGTGACATTTCTTGGATTTTTGAGACCATTTACTCAAACTTTGCTCTAAGGGCTGTATGGACCAAATAATCCACATCTGTGAGCTGGATTCAGCCCATGGGCAATCAGTTGACTGCCTCTGGGGTAAGAGAGTGAGGGAAAGTCTGGGGGCAGGACCCTGGGAAAGTGGAGTTGTAGGGGTTGCTGTCTGGCCAAAGGCACAGAAGGCAGCCGTTCTAAGCAGGTGGTGTGCTGGAGTGTCGAACATCATAGAGAGGACCAGGGGCTTGAGACTGAAAACTTGAGCTTTGGGGGATCACGTACGTGAGGGTTTTAACAGAGCAGGGTCGTGCAGTGAGACTGGCAGAAGCCAGACTTTGGTGGGTATGGGATCCATCTTTCTTGTTCCAAAGGTGTCCACCTTCCTCACATGCAACAATGAAGGGGAGACAGATGGAAATTTCTTTGATTCAGACCAGGGCTGCCCTTTGCAGCCAGTGGGGCCAGGACGAACCAGCCAGTGTGAGACCAGTTCCCCCAGTTCCCTTGGAGGGAGACTGAACTGTACCCTCCTGGGGTATTATGAACCAGAGACATTTTGAAATTGCTGATGATGTCCAGGAAGCATCGGTGAGGTTCACCATTCCTAGGGACAACTCCCATACCAAACGCAGAGCGTGGGGGGAACCCCTCAGTCACTGCACCTGCAAGAGGCTGTGAAAGCCTGAAGCCACATCGCCCCACAGAACTTCCCATGTCCTTGCCAGCGTTCTCCATCTGGGCCGCTCAATATGGTAACCACCGGCCACATGGGGCTACTGCCCACGTGATGTGTGTTTAGTGGGACTGAGCAGCTGGATCTTTTATTTAATTTAAAACAATTTAAATTTAAGTAGCCTTATGGGACTAGTGGCCGCCATACTGGACAGGGCAGGTCTAGAGGTTTGGAAGACACTGTTGTGATTATAGAGATAATACTCCTCCCCCCTTTCTCATCTCTCTCCAAAAGGGGGGAAACGCTGTGGCGCCTGGGTGGCTCAGTCGGTTAGGTGTCTGACTCTGGATTTTGGCTCAGGTCACGATCTCAGAGGTTCATGAGTTCGAGCCCTGCCTTGGGTTCCATGCTAGCAGTGGGGAATCTGCTTGGGATTCTCTGCCCCTTCCCAGCTCTCTCTCTCTCTCGAAGTCAATCAATAAACTTTAAAAAAAAGATGGGAGGGGGAATGCCAATGGGGAATGGGGTTTCCTGGTGGGCAGCCTCACTCACATGGGTGTGGCTTCCTTCTCTCCAAAGCTGGATAGCCAGTGTAAGCTCAGCTTACCTCCTCAGGGCCTGTATAACGAACTTGGCTCTTTTCCACTCCTTTTGGGCATCTCTGAAACTCTGGTCTTATCAGGACCAGCAGACAGCAGGACATGAGGCCAGGGCTCAGCAGGCTGGAGTAGCCCACGTGGGTCGTGGGCCTGCACTTCATGCTTCATTTACTATCCAAGGCCTTTGCCTGCCTGGGCACTAAGCCCAGCTCATTATAAAAGGGCCACTCTTAGTTTCCTTCCCTGATGGCTCATGTGAGTTTGTCTCCCAAAGGGAGTTTGTGGGACAGGAGTGTGTATGGCAGAGGGGAAAGAGGATCACTCCGGTTTGGCAGGATTCAAACATTCCTGAGTTCCTAGAACATTTGCATCTAATAAGGTCTCAAGCCCCTAACAAAGTTATTTTAAAATTTTTCTTCAGCTCTTCAAGTTTAAAAAAAAAATCATACATAATATATAACCATAATTCCCTGTATAAAAGGTTAAAATAATTCAGAAGTTCTTCCCCATAGGTAAAATTGACTATGGCCTTCCTCCCAGTCTTCCTTCTGCACGCGTGCACACACACACACACACACACACACACACACACACAGACACACACACACACACACACATCAGTGGGATGTTCTTTCCCCCAAGAAGAATCATCCTGTGCATGATCACTTGTTCTGTGATGTGGGAAACCTTTCTAGATCTGTTAACAGAGATAGGCCTCATTCCTTGTTCAGGGCCTTGTATTATCCTGCTGTGTATGTGTGGTTTAGTTCGTCACTCCCTTGTTGATGGATATTTGGGCTTCTCTCATAGGTTCCAATAGTACTAACTGTGTTACAGTGGACATTCTGATACATACCCCGCCACCTCCACCATGTAGGAGTGTGGCACACACGTGACCGAGAGTGGGGTAGATGGGCCAATAGCTCAGTGAGTGTTCCCTCCTCCCCTCCTCCAGACTTCATGGGGGGAGCCAGCCTCCGCCCTCTGTCAGGAGTGACCAGGACTCGCTTTGCCTGACAAGATGGGGGTGGGAGTGATGACGGCCAGTTCTGAGCTTGGGCCTTAAGAGGCCTCAAATGTTTCCGCTTGTCCCCTTGGTGCTTATGCTGTGAGAATCACATTCCCTGGGGGAGCTTCTGGCCCCAGGAGGGCGGGAGACTCGGCCTGGCGCTCGGCCCAGCCATGCCCAGCCAGGCTCAGCCCTACCCCGGCTGCACTGCTGGCAAGTTGGCCAGAGAATAGATGCTTGTTGCTTTGCACAGCTGAAATTTCAAGGTTGTTACGTAGTAAAAGCTGCCTGACACAGGGGTGAAAACTGGGAGAGCTTTTAGTATCTATCAAAATGTTTAATGCAATGCCCTTTGACCCAGTGTTCTCCTTCCAGGTGTCTGGCCTACGGAAACACTCTGTATCAAGACACAAGAGCAATGATATTTCGAGCAACTCCTGCTTTGTAAGGGAGGGTGTCCCTGTCCCAGGTGATGGATGGGGCTGTCTAGGCGTTGAGCTGTGAAGTCACTTAGCAGCTCTCTCAGGGTGCCCGGGAGGGGGGGCCTGGAAACCACTGGTGCGGGACCTCCCCTCTACTCAGAGAGACAGCTCCCGGGGTCACCGGCCCCCTCAGCTGCACGTGTGTGGGCACCACCTGGCCCGTCTGCAGCCACAGATCACTGCCTTGAGAGCCTTCCAGTTTTATCATCTTTGGAACCTTTTCCCGGCGGGACCTGAGCCCCTCCCCCCACTCCGCTGCCACCGCCCCCACACAAACAGTTCCAATCCATAGAGGGCTGGGGAGTGGGGGGCAAGACTGGCTGGAAAAACTCATCAGATAGAATGCCCGGGAAAAGAAGAATTTCCCCTTGGATTGAAGTTGACTGTTTTCCATTCACCCTCCAGACAGCCAATCTCTTTTCACCAAAGAGCTGCATTTTTCAGACTCTTTTTTTCCTGGTCCTCCAGTGGCCTCTTGGATGGGATGGCGGGAAAGCTTCCCTGGCTAGGAAGATGCTTGGGGCTGCAGCAAAGGGGCTCGCCTCCCGGGGTTCCTGTCCCCTTCCTCAGCCGCTGGCAAAAGGCCGAGGGGAAGAAAATTGACTCCACCACAAGGGCCTGTGGACACCTCCGCAGAGAAATTCGTCTTTTGTTGGGGGAAGCCCAGATGGAATCTCGGAGCTGGGAAATAGATCTGTTTGCTCGCTGTCCCCACTCGCCTCTCGGTTCATCTGTCACTGTTAGCTCAGTGCTGATAATTCTGTCGAGCTGGAGCGCTCGCCTGGCTTGGCAGTGAATTGAGTTGAGAAGGAGTTTTTCCCTAGCAGAAATGTACTGTGTCCATGGTTATTTGTGGGGGATGCTGTTGTAGGAGGGGGACGGCTTCATATAGGGAGTTGGGGCCATCAGAGTCTCTGTGCTGAGCCAAGATGATAGGTATTAGCCTGCAGTGCCTGTCCACCCATAGGGGAGAGATGAGCCAAGAAAACTGTCTCATCAACCCTCCCTGGATGTCCATTAGCCCATCCAGAGGGAACTGCTGCCTCTTTCCAGACAAGGTGATGGAGGAGGCCTCGTTCCTTTTTCAACGGCTGTGTAGTACTCCACCGTATACATGTGGGGTGGCAGTGGTGATGGTGGAGTAGGTAGGGTGGGCACAAGGCTGACTGTCCACAGGCTGGTCAGTGACTTAAGAGGTGCTGGGCACAAAGCCCTGCTCGACTAGTCCGACCGCATTCACTTGAGGGTCAGGCGTGGGGAAGGGGAAGTGTCTCATTTCATCCAAGGAGGTAGGTACTATTATCCCCATTTTACAGATGAGCAAACTGAGGCGCAGAGAAGTTAAGGATCTCTTGATCAAGATCACACAGCTACTAAATGGCAGAGATGGGATGCAAACCCAGGCCAACCCAAAGGCTACCACCCCTGTAACTACCTCCCCGCAGATGTCTGGGTACTTGGAAGTTTGCTGAACTCCTGCTATCGATAGGGGAGAACCCGGACCATCCAGAACCCTGGGCCTCAGCATCGGCTCTTATTCTGCTGTAGTCAGAGACCCCAGGCCTGGGGGGAATTGACCCATCCTGGTGGTGGGCCACAGGTTGGGGTGCAACTGTTGCCCGCCGAGTTCTCACTGGCCCCAACCTCCTGTAAGCAGCCTGGAGGGCCAGGCTGGGGTGGTCCTTCTGCCCGGCAGCTCCTGGCAGACGGGCTGCGTGGGGCTCTGGCACAAGGCTCTCCTGCATCCAGCGCTCCCAGGCTGGGCCAACACTAATATTTACTTTTGCAGGCAAAGCTGTGGCTCAGGGCCGGTTCCCGTCCCCGTGGTTCTCCTGGGCCTGGGGGATGGATTTGCAGAGTGGGGTGTTGGGACACAGCTTGTGTGGGCTGAGAGGGAGCTACAGGAGATGGCGGGCAGGGAATTAGGTCCAAGGCCTCAGATAAAATGACTATAATGATAGCAATAGCAGTTATTTATAAAGGACTTACCATGGGCCAGATGCTGGGATAAGCCTCTCCCATGCATTTTTGTTTAGCTCTCCCCCCGGTGCTCCCAGGCAGGTGGATCATAGTTTTCCAGGCTAGAAACCAGAGGTAGGGGAAGGTAAGGGGTTTGTCCTAGCTCACACACCTACTAAGTGGTGGACCTGGGTGGCCAGCTGAGCAAATGAGCCTTGGGAATTCTAAAATCAAACACCTCTGGGGTGGTTTAATGCCATGAGTGAAGCCTGGTAAGTTGAAGGCAGTAGGGAGTGGCAGGGACGGGGGTGCCCAGGCGGGGACACCCTATCTAATGCTCAGCTCTCGCTACTTGCTTCCACCAGGACAGGTGGACCCAGTGGGCCCGGCTTGTTTGATTTTCAAGAGAAAAATCTTGGCATGTTTGTTTCTACAATCAGGGGGAAAATACATATTTATGTATCTACAGGTTTTTATTTGAAGTCTTCCAGTTTTTAAATGTTGGCAATACATGTCTTTAAAACAACAACAACAACAACAACAACAACAACAAACCACAATGGCAGCCAAGTCAAGCACGGCATTGGGTGGTAACTCCTTGCTGCAAAGCCCTGCACATTCACCCCTGCACTCTGCTCCCTCCACACAGAAGGCAAGAGGGAGACTTCGGCTCAAAGGCCGCCAATCTGGGCCATCACTCCCGAGCCACTTTTGGGGTGAATGCCTGGGGGCAGTGCCACCTTTGGATCCAGACCATCAGGACACCTCAGTCGGCCATGCTCTCCCGGCCAAGGGGGTGTGCCTGCCCAGGGCCACAGCCCCACTTCTCCAGCAGCCTCTGGGGACCCCCACATTCCCTGCCCTGAAGGCCTTGAGTTCACTTTCAGGACCAGTGTGTCAGTTTCCCGTGCTGTGAAAGACACCATATAAACTTTGTGGTGGGAAGCAACAATCATCCGTTACCGTTACCTGTCGCGGTTCGTAGGCTGGCTGGGTCAGGGCCGTGGTGCTCTATCGGCTCTCCTGACGCCCAGTCCGATGGTGGCTGGGAGTGTCACCCACACATCTGCAGTCCATCTGACTGTTGGCTGAGGCTCCGGCGGGGGCTACTACACGGAACACCTGCACGTAGCCTCTCCATGGGGCCTGGGCATCCTTCCCGTGAGGTGACTGGTTCTGAGTGAGTGTCCCATGAGGGAGAAGCAAAAGGAAGCTGAATTGTCTTGATGACCCAGCCTCGGAGTTACTACCACCACACTTTACTGGTAGAAGCAGAAACAAAAGTCTGCCTGGGTGGAAAAGAGGAGCTCTCTCTCCCCCTTGGTGGCAGGTGGGCAAAGTTAAATGTTAAGAAGGGCCTGTGGAGTGAGAGCCACTCCAGTGTCCCTGGCCACTTTGGAGAATATTTTCTACAACAGCCTGCATGTTTCTCGTCCCCGAGGTCTTCCTGAGGACGGACCTGCAGGGAGGGAGGCAGAGGGGGCGCGGCAGTGTCCGGCAGCGATGGACGGGGGTACAGGCTGGCTGTGCGCACGCCAGCACGTGAGGCCCTCTGACCCTGGCAGGGCAGGCTGCATGAGGGTAGGGCAGGCCCTTTGAATTTGCTTTGAGGAGTCCCTGCCGGGAGCCACATGTGGACAAGGCAGAGGTCAGCCCCGAGGGGGCCCGCGTGACGGCCACCACCGAGCGGGAAGGGCCATGGGGAGGAGAAGAGAGACAGAGATAAATGACTCGCTGCGTGTCCACCAGCCTCCTGGTGGACACATCCTGACCGAGTGTGCAAAGGACGGTCCGCACTTGCCGGATGCTCTGAAAGATACTGCAGGAACTTGTCTCGGGGGACGAGACAAATACACACGACCGAGCCTCAAACAACGAAAGTTGCCGGGGAAATTTGGGTCAAACGGAAGCCCTTTATAGGAGGGAGAGGTCAGGACACTGGTTCCCATCCTGCCTGCCGATCAGAACTGCCTGGGGGAGCCAGAAGAAATACCGATGCCTGGTCCCCACTCAGCTCAGTGCTGACGCAGTACATCCCTTTGCGGCCTCTGTGTGGGGATTTAGAAAATCTCTCCAGTGATTCTAATAGGCAGCCAAGTTGGAGACCCACCGAGCCAAAGGAGACATAGCTGGAGGGAGAGGCTCCCAGGTCTTATACAGGGAATTGCTTGAATACACAGAGAGGCCAAGAGAAGGGCTGCCAGGTGGGCAGAACAGCTGGAACACAAGCGAGGGGGTGGGAATGTGCATCGCAGCAGTAGGAAGGAGTATAACATAAGGTTGGATGCTCTCAGACACGAGTATTGGTAATAGAAATAGTAAGTGTCATCATGCATGTAAATCTCATAGGATGGAGCCCTGCCTGGAACTAGGGCTTTCCAAAGCAGTATTATAGCTGTTCTTTGTCTGTCTGCCTGCCTCTCCCTGGAGAGTGTAAGCTCTCTGAGGGCAGAGGCTGTGCCTGGCCTCCACTGGAACTCTGTGCCCAGCATGATGCTTGGTGTGACATAGTACGGGGTGGGTCTTAGGGCAAAGATGGGAAATTCTAGACCTAATCTGGGGAGAACCAGACTTAAGTGTGGTAGAGACTGCTAGATGCTCACCCAATACCTCTTCCCCCCTTGTTGCAGCAGAATCCCTGTGTTGATGGGAGGGTCATGTTTCTGTCTGAAGGGTCACAGTCTCCAGACCCTTGCAGCCAGGTAGCCATGTAGTGTCACCAACCGGGTTGTCTCAGGTTGGGTTCCCAGAAGCACACGTTGTGAAGCAAAGGCCTAAGAGCCAGTTTTTCTGGAAGGGGATTCCAGGAAGGACTTGTATGGAAGTGGGGAAATGAGACAAAGAAGAGAAGAAGCCAAATGCAGAGTATATAAGGGATGAGGTTATTGCTGGGGACAACTGAGGCCCCATCCCACTGGGAACCTCTGCAAGTTGCTCTAGGACAGACCCCAGGTTTTCCCACCCAAAGGCAAGAAAGCTTGGGTATTTGTTCACCAAGGGCTGCCCAGCTTTGGTTGAGGCTACCCCTAGGTACCATGAACTCTGGCACTTCTAGACTCGTCTGTGTGTGGATCTGACCAAGCTCCTGGGGCCACAGGAATGTGTTTGTAAAAGGAGATTCTTTGGTGACTGGGTGATGACTGTCATGGGGATGTGGAAGGGGCAGGCGCAGTGACTGTTATGAAAGTGTCACATCTTGCAGCGGACTTCCAGAATAGCCTCGCTAAAGAAAGCCTGACTCAGCAGATAGGAGACCTTTTGTTCGTGACCTCCTGCTTTCCTCTTGTTTTGAGTATAGATTTAATGGCTGGAGCCATCTCATGTCCGTGTGGCAAAGGCCAACAGGGCCATCCAAGACCTCTCTCTGTTCTGACATCTTTTAGTTTAAACAATTTCCTACTGGACATTGTCATATAAGAAAAATCTCTCTTTATAGTTTAGAGCAGCCACTGATATTTGGGCTTCATGTTACTTGCAGCCTAACTCAGTCTTATTCAATACATCCTGAATGTTGAGGAATGCATGAGTTGAAATCTGGGAAGAGGCTGGGGATGGGGTCAACAGCACCTTTTGCTTACCAAGATATCCAGCAAGATTAACTATATTCCCGGATGGTAAGCTCCTTGGGGCTGGGTGATGATTGTTTTTACTTATTATTTCATCCTCAGCCTGTGCAGGGGAGGCCTGCAATAATTGTTTCCTGAATACATAAATGGCCAGTGATCCTGGGGGAGGGGAGGGAGCTGCGGATACTCTGGACACAGTTTGAGTTTGTGTTTATGGAATGTCTTTTCACATACAGGATTATATTTCTCTTCTGCTAGAGAGAGAGGGGTGAGGGAGGGGAGAGAAGAAAAAAGCAAATGAGCTAGGATTCAAGTGTTAAAAATTGCGTAAACTTCCTCTCTCTGAACTGTAGTTTCCTTGTTTGTAAAATGGGGATAATGACCACGGCAAATGAAGTTTGTTGTAAGGATGAAATGAGAGAATGTTTGACCAGTGATTAGCAGAGTTCCTGGCGAGGACCTGGAAGGTTCTCAGTAAAGGATACTGCATTATTATCATTGTCTTTGTACCTGGAACAGGTACAAAGGACAAGGTCCTTATCCCCAGATAGCCAGTGATCTGATAGGAGGGACTCACTGTATGATGGGGAAGGATGAATAGGATTATTCCTATTTTATGGCTAAGGACATAGACTCTGAGGGGTTATAAAATGCATCCAGGATCAGTGGATGGCTTTGTGGTGGGATCTCGGCCAGCACCACACAGGAACTCTGGAGGAATGCTAGAAGCCTTAAGAACTTTGGGGGACACCAAAAACCATAAAATACCTAGGAATAAATCTAACCAAAGAGGTTAAAAATCTACACACTGAAAACTGTAGAAAGCTTATGAAATAAATTGAAGAAGACACAAAAAAAAAATGGAAAAAGATTCCATGCTCCTGGATAGGAAGAACAAATATTGTTAAAATGTCAATACTACCCAAAGTGTTCTACATATTCAATGCAATACCTACCAAAATAACACCAGCATTCTTCACAGAGCTGGAACAAACAATCCTAAAATTTGTATGGGACCAGAAAAGACCCTGAATAGCCAAAGAAATCCTGAAAAAGAAAACCAAAGCAGGAGGCATCACAATCCCAGACTTCAAGCTGTATTACAAAGCTGTAATCATCAAGACAGTATGGTACTGGCACAAGAACAGACACTCAGATCAATGGAACAGAATAGAAAACCCAGAAATGGACCCACAAACGTATGGCCAATTAATCTTTGACAAAGCAGGAAAGAATATCCAATGGGATAAAGACAGTGGTGCTGGGAAAAATGAACCTGAACCCTTTCTTACACCATACACAAAAAGAAACTCACAATGGATGAAAGACAAGAAGCCATCAAAATCCTCGAGGAGAAAGCAGGCAAAAACCTCTTTGATCTAGGCCGCAGCAACTTCTTACTCAACACGTTTCTGGAGGCAAGGGAAACAAAAGCACAAATGAACTGTTGGGACCTCATCAAAATAAAAATCTGCACAGCGAAGGAAACAATCAGCAAAACTAAAAGGCAACCGACAGAATGAGAGAAGATACTTGTGAATGACATATTGGATAAAGGGTTAGTATCCAAAATCTATAAAGAACTTCTCAAACTCAACACCCAAAAACAAATAATCCAGTGAAGAAATGGGCGGAAGACATGAAAAGATATTTTTCCAAAGCAGACATCCAGATGGCCAAAAGACACATGAAAAAATGCTCAACATCACTCATCATCAGGTTTTGATACGAATCAAAACCACAATGAGATACCACCTGACACCTGTCAGAATGGCTAACATTAACAACTCAGGCAACAACAGATGTTGGTGAGGATGGGAAGAAAGAGGATCTCTTTTGCATTGTTGGTGGGAATGCAAGCTGGTGCAGCCACTCTGGAAAACAGTATGGAGGTTCCTCAAAAAACTAAAAATAGAACTACCCTATGACCCAGCAATTGGAATACTAGGTATTTATCCAAGAGATACAGGTATGCTGTTTTGAAGGGGCACATGCACCCCAATGTTTATAGCAGCACTATCCAAAATAACCAAAGATAGAAAGAGCCCAAATGTCCATTGATGGATGAATGGATAAAGAAGATGTGGTGTGTGTGTGTGTGTGTGTGTGTGTGTGTGTGTGTATATACACCATATATATGGTATATATATATATATATGGTGTATATATATATACATACCACATCTTCTTAATACACACACACACACACACACACACACACACACACACAGTGGAGTATTGCTCAGCAATCGGAAATAATGAAATCTTGCCATTTGCAACTATGTGGATGGAACTAGAGGGTATTATGCTAAGCGAATTTAGTCAAAGAAAGACAAATATATGACTTCACTCATATGAGGACTCAGGTGAACATAAATGAAGGGAAGCAAAAATAATGTAAAAACGGGGGGGGGAGAAAACATAAGAGACTCTTAAATATGGAGAATAAATAGTGGGTTGCTGGAAGGGTTGTGGGAGGGGGGATGGGCTAAATGGGTAAGGGGCATTAAGGAATCTACTCCTGAAATCCTTGTTGCACTATATGCTAACTAACTTGAATGTCAATTACAAAATAAATAAATTTTAAAAAAAGAACCTTGGGAGAAGTTCTGTGATTTGGTCTTGTACCCAGAACCAGCGTTTGACAAGGGTCCCTGTGGGCTCTGTGATGGCGGCTCCAAGCTCCACCTCACCTCACCCAGTTCCTTCCAAAACCTCCTCCAAAGGCCCTTTCCTGCTCTGAACTTGAAAATGCATTTACTAGAAAGAGCTGAATTGGCATGGAATGACTAAAAGAGGTGCCATTTAGCAGAGCAATGAGTGGAAATGTCTTCCAAATTAGGATGAAGTGTGTTACTTTCCAGAGTTGTCCCTAAGCAAACTTCTTCCAGGACTGTCTCAGTGCTGCTGACCACAGTTATTCCCACCAAGACTGGAGACCATGGTGGACACCGTGGCTGGTCAGACTCTCTGAAGGGGAAAAAGAGTGCCCCTCATCACCTGGCTGGGAGCCTTCCCCAAGTGGGTGAGGATGTTTCCAAAGTACTTTTATGGTATCGATGGCATGGTTAAGATTCATTGGGTAAATGATGCTTCTATTCAAAAGAAGCTCAGGTTCAAAGCACACCTAACCTCCTTGTCAGCAGGATCCTTGTTGAGCATTAGAACTCTTACCAATTCTCAAGTTCTCCATCACAGGCTCTCATGACTTCCACCCTGCTCTCACAGACACAGTGACTTTCCTGAAGGTGGAGGCCTTAGATGGTCACCCTCAGAGGGGTGGACAGGAGCAAAAGAGTGAGAAGTCTTGCTTAGTCTCAGATTTGAGACCCTGGTAATCAACCCAGGCAATGATGGGCTTGGGGTTCCTCCCAGCACCCCTCTTTGATAGCTGGATGTCTTAGGGCACAAAGGGAGGAAGGATTACCCCCTCCTCCAGCATCTCGTCACCAAAGAGATGGTTCTGCTATGGTGACACATACCCACAGGCATATCTCTACTTCTTGTGAAACATAAACAAAAATCATCATCGTAAGTCTTGCCATAACCGTGTGAGAGCAGGTGGTGGGACGTGCCATGTTCTTTGCTCCTGGTGTTTCCACCTCGGTCCCTCCTCCATTCTGCCAGCTGTGAGCTCTGTACTCCTAGCCTCAGGGAGAGGATGACTCAGCAGAAACTCTGAGAGAAATGAGTGTCAGCTTTTGGCTTTCGAGTTTCAAAACCTTAGGCCCCCTGGGCATGAGAGAGACTGACGGCATAAATAATACATGTGGGAGAAGAGTGGGAGAAAGAGTTCAGGGGAAAAGGGAAGCTTCTGGACCTGGAGAAGGGAGGATTTCTGGGCTGGGGGAAGGGAGAGAGGTGGAGGGGTTGTAATAAAGGAGAGGGGACTCAGCTTCTAGACCCTGCCCAGTCCCCCATGAAGGAAGCACTTGGGTCATCAGTTGGGGATGCCCAGTGAGGCTCCACCAGCCCCTCAATACACTGCAGTCTCTTCTTGTGGTCACCTGACACCATAGACAGAGGAGCTACAGAGGTGGTTCTTCCTGTGAATGGCTGCTGAGGTCCATTTTGGGGTAGTCAGTGCACTGGCCCAGAGGGGCACCTCCAACAGTGTCCTAAGACCTTGGGTTCTGGCACCTTCTATCATCCCAGGTGGATGCTACCATTTCAATATAAACTGTAGGGGTGGGTTGGGGGCTGGACACCCGTCGGGGATAATAGTGATGGAAGAGACAGAGCACCCTCATTACTACCCATCAAGAGGCACCTGTTGAGGCAGGACAGGGTGAACACTTGGATAAGAAGGGCTGTGGGTTTACGCACATCTCGTAGGATCAGCTGTAACTGCATCATTTCTGTCCCTCCTTGGAGAGCTTAACTGGGTACAAATGTGAGAGAGAAGCCCCCTCTTCCTTCCTCCCTTGCACAAACTCCGGGGACTTGGTCTGTTTCCTCAGCTCTGCTAACTGGCCCCTGGGGACGCTCCTCCTCAACCAGGCGGCCCCAGGGGCGGAGCCTCCCAACTGCCCCCTGCCTCGCCCTGGCCCCCATCCCCCACACACGTCCACAGGCCTTTTCATTTAAAGAGTTCATTGCTGCAGGAAACAGATGGGAGTAACAAAAATAATAAACAGTGAGAATTTCAAAGGTTCCGGAAACTTCGAGTCATGGTCTCAGGACTGCAGTTAAAGACTTCCTTCTGAGATGATTCCTGAAAGCGATTGCAGCCACTGTTTATTTGAGCTTCTGGGATGGCCAGGCAGGTAGTGGCAGTGTTGAGAATTGTCAGCAACGGGCCCGGACTATAATCCTCACAGCGGTCCTGTGGAGGGAGGGTGTTGTTACCGCCGGTTTACAGATGTGAAAATTGAGTTCGGAGAGCGGGACTGGGCCTCATGATTTATGGGGGCCCAGTGCAAAATGAAAATACAGTGCCCTTGTTCAGAAAGGATTAAGAATTTCAAGATGGGAGTAGCAGCGTGGGACACGCTCAGGGCCCTTCTGAGCATGCGCCTGTGTGACTACACAGGACCCAGACCCCGTCAGAGGAAGGAGTCAGCTTGTCCAGTGATACCCAATGGGTGAGAGGTAAACCCAGGTTTCAGTATAAGGTCTAGGGCAGCCTTAAACCGAATTTGGCTGCCTTGTGTTTACCTGCAGGTGCCCCGACTCTCTCCTTCCCACTGACCACAGCTGGTGACATCTTGGCTGTGACGCTTATTTCTATGACTTACAAAGAATAGCAAAAAGCAGAGAATGACTTCAAGACACCAACACTACACAAATCCTGATGTTGTTTCAAGAAGCCCTTTGGCTTTTGCTACATGGAAGCCGAAAGACGAGTGGGCATTGCCCTATCCTTAGCCTTCTCCATTCAATTAACTTGACATGTAAACATTTTTGAGACAGATGATTCTCATTTTCAGTGCAGTTTGAAAGTCCCTAGGGGCAGGAAGAATACTCAGGCCTCCCTCACTTCAGAAGTGGTGTCTTCACTCCCATTTATGTGGACTTTATTTTAAGGGATGGCAGAGGGCTCAGCCCATACGGAGCCTCTCCAGAGGGAGCTGGATAATATAGGGTTTTCCATACACGTTGGATGCAGTAGCTTAAAACATGTTTATGTGAGTATTTTTGTGTGTTTTATTCTATTATCATAGTTGTTCTCAGTGGAGAGTGCCACTTTACCCCCCAGGGGACCTTTGGCAGTGTCTGGGGACATTTTTGTTGTCTTGGCTGGGTATGGAGAGCTGCTCAATGTCCTGCAATGCACGGGGCAGTCCTCTTATGGCAAAGAATGATCCAGTCCCAAATGTCCATAGTGTTGAGAAGCCCTGACCAGATATCATAAGTCATTTTGGTTTTTTCAAGTAATGAAATAGACCTTTAGCACTGGAACCCCACTTAGGAAAAATCTACGCTTAGGAAATGAAGTTGGGTTTTTTTTTAAATAAAGTTTATTTATTTTGAGAGAGAGAGTGCAAGCTGAGGAGGGGCAGAGAGAGGGAGACAGAGAATCCCGAGGAGACGCCACACTCATAGTGCAGAGCCTGAGGAGGGGCTCGAACCTACGAACTGAGGGATCTTGACCTGAGCGGACACCAAGAGGTCGACGCTTCACTGACAGAACCACGCAGGCACCCCCAGGAAAAGAAGTTTGGAGAGACGGCAACTGAATTTGCGACCGCTGTATAAGAACTAACTGGGCTTCAAATCAGAGGTCACTTGAACTTCAGATAAGTGTCAAAATGACCCCGAGAAGTTTGACCTGTTACCCTCATTTGGTTGATGGATGGAGAAACTGAGCCTTGGAGAAGAGAAGTAATTAGGGAAGGGCTTCCTGGAGGGGGGATCATACAGAGATGCCTTTGCAGAGCCAGGCACAACCAGGGGATTTCTTTAGCCTTAAGAGACCCACTTTTGCCTCTTAGCACTGCACCTGCTCTCGTTATCCCAGCTGGTTGGACACCCACTTCTCCGCCTCTGGCTCAAAAATCCCCCTCCCTGCATTTGCTCACATTGGCTCCTGGTTTCCTTGCCTTACATCCACCCCATACTGGACTTCGAGGGAACTACTCTCCTAGGATCTTGGGATACACTGGCCCCAGTCTCAGAGCCTAGGAATGGGGCAGGGAAACCCCAGGCCACAGCGATGGATTTGGGAGAGTCTCGTGACCCAATCAGAGCCAGTGAGAAGCTATGAGAGGCTTGCTGTCTTACCGCTACCCCAGGTGAACTAAGGGGCTGCCACATAAAATACAGGAGGTGCAGTTAATTTTGAATTTCAGACAAGCAATGAATAAAAAAAAACTGTGAAGTATGTCTCACTAAATATTTGGGACACACTTACACTGAAAAGAATTAGTGGGGCACACTTATGCTATAAAAGCATTTATTGTTTATCTTAAATTCAAACCAAACTGACATCCTGTGTTTCTATTTGCTAAATTTGGCAATCCATCAGAGGAAGTTAAAGAGGACAGATGGCTCCTGGTGACATCATCTGAGTCCTGAATCAACTGTACCTGAAGCCAAACTACCCAGGCACTTATAGCTGAATGACTGTTAAGGAATTTTCTGGACCTTCTCAAAACCTTGGCCTTAGGAACCTTGGAAAGAGAGCCTCCTAAGGGTGTCCTAGACTTCCTCCTGTCATCCACAGTGCTCACTGTCCAGGACAATAGAGGCTTGTTGAATCACAAGGCTCTGGGCCTCAGTCCCTGGTAATAACTACTTTTATTGTTTTGAGCATCCACAGTGTGCCGGATGCTGTACTGGAGCCTTAACCTCAATAACTTCCCACCCTTCAGATGTATTTGAGGTCGGTAATATCATACCCATTTCACAGACGAGAAAACAGAGGTCTAGAAAGTCGACATCCTTTAGAGCACAGGCTGGAAACTTGAGAAATGGAGAATGTGGAGCAGGCCCTCATGCCCCCAGCGCAGTGCCCCTTCCTTTCCAGGTTGCCATCTCCCGGCCCCCACGTCCTGCCTGCCAGTCGGCCCCTTGGACAGCCCCAGGGTCATTCACGACCCTGCCTTCCTCTCTCGGCCCCAGAGGACCCCCTTTAGCTGCCCACCTCCTGCTTGAAACAAGCCACTGAACATGTGAAAGCCCTAGGAGGCCTTTTCTTTGACGACCTTTGCTTCAAGGGCTCATGGAAATTCTTGCCCCGACTGCTGTTGAAGCAAGCAGCCCAGGTACACAGGCCTCAGGAGGCCAGACGGCTGGCAACATCTGCTTCCAATTACCCTGGGGAGGGACTTCACTGCCAGCCCCCGGTAACAGGAGCCCCTGGCCTCTGATTTATGGCCCATTTGGAATGAAGCCTCGGGAGCAATTACTTGCTGGATGGAGCCAGGCGAGGGGCCGAGAGCTTTGCAAAGCAAAAAGCAGATCTGACTGGCTCTGCTCCCTCCCCAGGCAGATAAGAATCATCTAGTGAGTACTATCTTATTTATTTAAATTACCAAACTTTTATGGACCTGCCTACGTGCCAGGCACTATTCTGAGCGCTTCATGAATATTCACTCCATTAAGCCTCCTCTGAGGGAGATGCTATTATCATCCCATTTTACGGGTGAGAAACTGAGGCCCCCAGAGGCGTCATAACTTGCTGCACTCACACAGCCAGGGCCATGCGCTCGGCTGGGATTTGAATCCAGGCACCAGGATCCGTGGAGAACATCAGGCTGCCCTGTGAATGAATCATCTTTCAAGCACGAATACAGGGCCACCAGACTGGCCGCTCAGAAACCCCAGGGGCTTCGATCCACAGAGTGAAAGCCAGAGTGCTTCATCTGTGAGGGCCAGCTTGACCTGCCTGCCTTTTCTCTTCTTGCTCAGCCTGCTGCAGCCGCCCGCCCCTTCTTGCTTCTTCTGTTTGTTGGCTTGTTTCTTTTCTTTTTAACAGCTTTATTGAGATATAATTAACATACCATAAAACTCACCCACTGAAAGTGTGCAGTTCAGTGGTTGTTATCTGTTTTCACAGAGTTGTGCAATTATCACCACAGTCTAATTGTAGAATATTTTTATCATCCCCCAGAGAAACTGCATCCCCATTACCAGTCCCTCTCACCGCCCCCCCCCCCACCGGCCCCCGCCCCCGCACTTCTCGCCAGCCCTAGGCAGCCACGGATCCACATTCTGTCTGCACAGGTTTGTCTACTCTGGGTATTTCATATACATGGAATACTACCATACGTGTCTGTCTGGCTTCTTGCACACAATTCCAGATTCATCTAGCTTGTATCATCGGTACCTCGTTCCTTTTTTGTGGCCAAATAATATTCTGATGGATGGCTATAGCCCCTTTCCTGCGTCTATTCATCAGTTGGCCAACGCTGGGTTGCTCCCACTTTTTGGCTTATGAATAACGCTGCTGTGAATATACGTGTAGTCTGTGCGGACCATTCTGGTTTCCCAACATGCTGAGCATGCTCCCCCTGCAGAGCCTTCGTCCTTGGTGTTCCCTCTCCTCCAGATCTTCCTGGGACTTGTCCCCCTCACTGCACATCTCTGCTCACATATAACCTCATGTGATCCTCCCTGACCACCCTCCCCGCGCATGATCCCCGTATTTTACCTTGTCCCGACCAGAAATCACTTTAATTCTTACCTGAATACCTGATTTCTCTCTGCCTGCTCTCCTTGCATGGAAGCTCCCTGGCCAAGGGTCTTTCTTGTTCCCTTCTGGACCCGCAGTGATGGGCACACCGGCAGTGCTCAGACAGTGTGCGTGTCGCTGATGACAGGAAGCACCCGTGACACTTTCCGTGCCAGCGCCGGCCACGGGGACTCTGGTAACTGGGGCTGCTCTGATCACTGCTACACTGGGAGCATTCCCCACTTGGCCTAACTTCTTCACAAGGAAGCAGTAACCCACCCAGTAACCCACCAGGGTGCTGTGTGGAAGAATGGTAGGGCCTTTCAGAGTGGGTGCTCAGGCTGGAAACATATGGAGATGTTACTCCTTAGGAGCTCTGTGATGTGAGCAGTTCATTTTCTTTTTCTGTGCCTCAGTTTCCCCAACTGTCAAAGAGAACATTTCTTTACTGGCTGGTTGTGAGGGTTGTGTTAGTCAGCATTCTCGAGACAAACGGAACCAGCTAAATAGATAAGAGTTAGGATAAGAACATGGCTCAAGTGGTGGTGGAGGCTGAGGAGACCCAGGGGTCTGTGTCTGCCGGGGACCCAGGAGAAGGGGGGCTGTTCTGAGAACTGGAGGGCAGACGGTGCGAGTCCCCCATTGGGGACTCAGATCTCAGCTCAAGGAGTCCCAAATGCCCCCTTCCTCGGTCTTTATGTTCCATTCTGGCCTTCAAGGGATTGGCAGAGGCCCACCCACCCTAGGAGGGCAAGCCGCTTTACTAGGTCCTCTGGTTTTATTATTTTATTATTTTTTATTTTTTTATTTTTAAATGTTTTTTTTATTTTTGAGAGAGACAGAGCATGAGCAGGGGAAGGGCAGAGAGAGAAAGGGAGACACAGAATCTGAAGCAGGCTCCAGGCCCCAAGCTTTCAGCACAGAGCCCGATGTGGGGCTCGAACTCACGAACCGTGAGATCATGACCTGAGCCAAAGTCGGACGCTCAACCGACTGAGCCACCCAGGCGCCCCTAGGTCCTCTGGTTTTAAATGCAATCTCTTCTGGAAACACCCTCACAGACCTGCCCAGAAATAGTTTAATCTCCACACCCCACATCCCAATCATACTGACCCAGAAAGTTAACTACCACAAAGCTAATGGGAAGTGATGTGAGTGAAATGCTCAGTGTATGTTGGCTACCTGTATGTGGAGAAATAAAACCATCAGGAGGGCAGAGGCAGTGAGGAGGATGCAGGAAGACAAGGTGGGAGGGAATCAGTGAGGGCTTTCTGGAAGACGTGGCATGTAAGCTCGAGGAAGTAGGAGGTAGCCCAGGGCATATGACATCCCTCCTTCTGCCGAGGCAGACAGTTTCTAGGCAGACGTCCCACCAGCTTGGCCTCCCTGCAGGCAAGTCTGACACCTGGGGGAAGATTCTCTGGCAGAAGAGGTGACAGGACATGGTTGTTAAGCCCAGAGCTCAGGTCAGACCAGGTCACTGGGTATTCAAATCCCCTGGCTTCCCAGCTGCCTACCTGGGTGTCCTACCTGGGTGTCCCTGGCCATCATGCTGAACCTCTCTGAGCCTCCACATCCTCACCCATAAATAGGGATGGTGGTCATGGCACAGGAGTGTCGTGAGAATATTCAGCCAGGGAATGCAAGGAGGCACGTAGCACATGGTCAGTGTCAGGGTGAGCCTTGGCCAAATCCCTCTTGAGCCTCAGTTCTGTTGCTTCCACTTCTCTTCAGAGCAACAGTAAAGCAGGCAACTGATCTTGAGCCCGGGCTTTCTACTTAAAGAGCTGGAGCAGAGACTAGGAGGATGGAGTCTAGTTCATTCAGCTCTGAGCCTGCTGTGTGGTCCTGGGAAAGTGAACCACCCCTGCTGAGCCTGGGGCGGGGGAAACTGCGGCGGGTGCAGGGGAAATGAGATAAAGGTGGTCCAGCCCTTGCTGTCTGCCGCCTCCCTGGGAATCCCTAGGAGCCTTCCCCAGCCCCTTCTCCACCCCCATCCCTCTCCCAGAGCTTAATTGGGCAGCTGCAGTCACTTGGCATTTAACCTTCTCCCCATCTGCCCTCCAGGGAAAGAATTAAGGCTAATCCCCGAGCTGCTTCCCCCGCCGCCAGGGAAGTGTGTGAGTGCAGAGAGCAGGGAGCCAGCTCCGGCGGGCCTCCAGAGTAGCCCAGCGACCTGCCCCTCCTGTTCCGACCAGCGGGGGCCAGACCCCCAGGCCAGTGAGTCACCCTCCTTCCACCCCATCTAGCCTGGCACTGCCCGCTGGAAATCCGACGGAGCCACCTGAGGCATTTTCAGTTTTTGAGCAGCCACGTTCAAAAAGAAAAAGAAATAGATGAAGTTTTAATAACACACTCTACTTAACCCAATATATCCCCCAAATAGGATCTTCTCAACGTAAAACCAATACGCACAGTTATTGGCCAGATACTTTACATTCTTCTGAGCATACTAAACCTTCCAAATGCAAAGTGCGTTTTACACTTTTACAGCGCTTTTCAATTTGGATACTAAATTTTCATGGGAATACTTGATCTGGGTTTAGATTTTATAAAACGTATAGTTGGAAAAGTACATTCACCTCCTCAGGTTGCTCCAGACCGATAGAAAAGTTTTCCAGTAACGACTGAGTATCTCTTTTTCCATTTAAATGTAAATTAATTAAAATGATAAAACATGAACAAATCAGCTCCTCAGTCACAGTAATCACCCTGCGAGGGCTCCCTGTGGCTGCTGGTTGCGGTACTGGGGGGGCAGGGCTCTGGTCTCTGAGGCGAGTTCCTTCAGCCCTTCCTCAGCTGGCCTCCCTGGAAGGTGTGTGGGGGGCGGGTAGCACGCGAAGAGGTGGGAACTCTGCCTCCACTTTGCTGTGTGACCTTGAGTAAGTCTCTGGGCCTCTCCAGGCCTTTCTTTCCCCAGCTGTCAAAACTTCTCATTCCAAGAAACCAAGGGATTGCAACTCACCGCGGTCTGTTCTAGGCTCTGGAAGTGTGCAGTCACTGCTGGGAAGAGAAACAAAGCAGGAAGAAGGGAGGAGGGCTGTTATTTTAGATCAAGGGGACAGAGGCCACTCGGTCTTCCGGGCTGACCAGTCACTCCCTAACATCCCTTGCAGCTTGATCAAGGACCTATCCCGTGCTTGGCTTATGCAGGGGCGTGGGAGGCCCTAAAACAGAGGGTGGTGAGCAGGCGGCTGTGGGGCGGGTCCTGGCTCACATTTGCCCCGCAGCAAGAAGGGGTTGGGCACCTGAGCTGGCAAGCACAGCCTGCCAGGCAGGTGTGTCCCCCAGACTGGGAGCCAGTGAATCACAGCTGCTGGGCTGAGCCTGGCCTGCGCCAAGGACCACGGTCTGGAGGAACATCTGGACCCCAGCCTGTCCTGAGCATTTAGCTCCTTTCCTTCTGTCATCTTTCCCCCTTTATTGTCTGTCTCAGCGTCATTCGCTTCTTTCTCTCTCTCCTCCCACGCCCCTTACTTCCCCTCCATCCACCCACCCCGTATTTACGGAGGGCTTATTCTGTGACAGACACTGTGGTAAGCTCTGGGGACGCTGCGCTAAGACGCTCTGGTCCTCAAGGAAAAACTGAGGTGTCACCATAAACAAAACTACAGTATCAGCTTAGGAAAGAGATGTGCACTCTTCGAGGAGAACACCAAGGTGCATTGGAGGAATTCGATCCTTTTTTACCTGGAAAGATACTTAGAATTAAAAGCCAAACAACTGGGGAACTATTTGCACCCTCTGGGATGCCTAAGGAGCCCACATCCATGCACACAGCACGCTGTTCAAGGCCACTCCCTTCATGGCTGAGCCTGCTCTATTTTCTTTCTTCTTTTTCTTTTTGTTGGCTCATCTTCTATTCCACACAAAATAATAGTATGGAATGAGGAGATGAGGGCACTAACTTCCTGACTCAGTGATTACAACATGAGGTCAGTCAAGAATAAAAATGTCATGGAATCAATTCATGCATCCGTCCGTCGACAATTTATTAAGCATCTACTGCCTTTTCAGGTTGAAGCTCCAGCAGGGAACAAGACAGACTTCCTGATCTCAGGGATTTTGTGTCCAGTGTGGGTAACAGGCAGGACATTAAAAAAAAAGGCTCTTTAGGGGCACCTCAGTGGTTCAGTAGAGCCTGCTTCGGATCCTCTGTCCCTCTCTCTCTCTGCCCTTCCCCTGCTCTCATGCTCTCTCTCTCTCAAAAGTAAATAAACACTTAAAAGGCTCTTTGAGGTGATGAGTGTGAACAAGCAGGATAGTTGCTGGGGAGACTCGTGGAGGTCACCACAGTATAAACTATTGAGGGTGGGAAAGGACATTGCTAAATGTGACAGCTAAGGAGAGCCTTGAAGCATGAGGAATGGTGAGCTAGGAAAAAAGGGAGAAGAAATTGTTCCAGGCAGAGGGCACTGCTTGGAAAAGTTTAGACCTTGATACACACACACATACACAGTGTGGACACAGAGTAGGTCCATTTTGTAGAAGTCTGGATCAGGGAATCCCAAAAGATGGGGCTGAAGAGGTAAACGGGTCAGATTACAAAGGATGCAGTAAACTATGCCAAGGAGATTGGACATTTTTCGAAGATCAATAGGAAGCCTTTGAAGAATTAGAAGCCTGAGAGTAAGGTTCAAGTGTGTGTTTTAGAAAGATTACATTGGCTACAACCTGAATAATGGAGGGAGAAGCTGCAGCCAGAGAGACCAGTTAAGGGGCTGTTGCCAAAATCCAGGGGGTACTGATAGTGGCTTAAAATAGGCAAATAGCAGTGGGGATGGAGAGACATGATGGAGGTCAAGGTCAAGATCAAGGTGAAGGCCACAGAAACTGCTTATGAGGGGGAAGGAGGAATCAAGGATGACCCCAACTTTGTGGCTTCAGCAATTGCAGGGGCTGATGGGGCTCTTAGGCAATGGGAATGCTGGACAGGAACAGCTTGGGAGGAAGAAGTTTGGATGTTCAGCTTCAGGTTGGATGATGAGTTTGGGATCCTTGTGAATCTCACAGTGGAGGTATTCACGAGGCAGGTGAATTGGCTGCAGATCTGGAAATGGGAGGTACAGGGTGACTGACAAGACTGAAGCTGGGAGAAGCTGCAGAAATTCAGGGAGACTATATTATATATAGCTTTCCCCAAGAAGGAACCAAATACACTGGGTTGCTTGGTTGGATCAACTCCTGGGTTCTTGGGCCTGCCCCTCACCGGATGGGTGAATTTTTCCCAGCCACATCTCCTCTCTGGGCCTCAGTTTCCCCCATCTATGAAACGCTGGAGCTTGGAGAAAATCATTGACCACCTTCTGTCCCACGGGAAGCACCCTCAGAGTTCCTAGGAAGTCCTTCAGTGGTCGAGGCATCAGCTGAGGTGGCATTGGGCGGCTGTGGCTTGGGACGGTCACAGCTTCAAGCACAGTAGTTCCATCACATTTTGGCAATTTGACCTTCTAACTGTTTTGACTTGGAGAAAGGGCTCCATGACTCAAAAAAAGTTGACGAGAGGATGACCTCTCATGTGCCATCTGGCAGAGGGTAGAGCCACACCCAGCGGGGAGTTTCTCTGATGCCAGAAAGAATGACGTCTCCACGAGTTGGAGGAAGTTCACAGCAACCACCGACCTTACAGCAACTTTTGGCACGTGCTCCCGATTCAGGGGACACTCATGATCACTGTGTTCACGGGGTCCCAGTGGACTCGTGTGGAGAGTTAGCATCACTAGCCCAAGTAGTCCAGGGATAACAAATGAGATTCAGTTCTGGTGACACTTGCAATTGATGGGAAGGTTGCCTGGAGCTGCACCGAGGAGGATTCTGAGGCCACATCTCAGTGAGGATAAAGTGCTGTGATTGATTGACAATGTCTGCCCTGGGCAGCAGATAAGTGGTAGCGGTATGTGGGCCGTGTATCTGCTAGCTTTGATCTAATCTTTGTTCTTAACAAGGACATGAACTTTTCATCCCCGTCATAGTCCCTGGCCGCTCTATTGTGCTTTCTCTTCTTTCTCCTCCTCTCACCGTGGAGCACTTCAAAGGTTCATCCTGGCCCACTTCCCAGTGGACCAGTCACTTCAGGAAATAAATGGGCTGCTCTCTGGAGGAAGCCAGATCACTCAATGAGTTCCCATTTCTCCAGAATTAGATGGTTAGTCATGCTGACCAGGGGCAGTAGGTAGGCTCGCGGCCAGGGAAGCACAATGCCTCTCTGCTGAAACCCAGGGTGTGGGCCTGGTTTCTGGAGACATTCAAGGCCATGTTCAGGAGGCTCTTGACGCACCCCTCGAGCCTGCTTGCTGTACTGTAACGGGGGCCTGCCAGCAGGAATAGTGAGGGTGGAGGCGGGAGAAATAACGGGGGACTCGACTTCATCCCGGGACGTTTCAGATCTGCCTGTTATCTTTCATGTTTTAAAAAAGTAATTTCCATTACTTAAGTAAACTGTGTTTGCTGTAGAAAAGCTGAACCCGTGGCTAAGCAAAAAGAAAGAAAAATGACCTACCTTCCCAATACCTAGAAAAAAGCATTATTTCAACAAGTTGGTGTGTGTCTTTCTAGATCTTAGCAGCTCTAGCACCAGTCCATCAGAGGGGACAGTGGCTATAGCCCTGGGGTGGGTGGGGGCCCCTTGCTGTTTCCGACAGTAACCCTCCAGCTGCTGGATCATGGCGTGGGGCCAGGGCACAGGTGCGATGGCACACATGGGCTTCGGGAGGTACCTTCCATCACCCATACTTATATTTTTAACGACCTGAGCTGGTCCTTTATGGACGATTGTCAGTGTCCACCCCCTTTCTCTGAGGGTGTCACTGGATGCATTGGCTGGATATGGGCCTGGGCTTAGGAATAAAGTTGGTGGGTAGAGTTAGGAGGCCTTACTTCCCAGCCAACATTTCTATCTGCAGTTTGGAACTTTGCTGCTTCTGGAAAGCAACTGGGCCACAACTCTTTATCTTCTTTAGCTAGCAGCCCTCTCCCTGTGCTCCCTCCCCCACCCCACCCAGGGACCAAGGACTTCCCTGGAAGTAAAGACTCTAGGATTCTGGCCTTCACCTTGGGTTTCAAAGGTGAACACAACCTCACCTTTCTGGTTTGGCTGACTTCAGTCAAGGTCAGACAGAAAGGACCACAGAATTTTAGAGCAGACACTTATAAGGGAAAGGTCAGCCTGGATAGGAGCCAGAACTTGGCACCCGTACCCCGGGGAGAGTGGGAAGCAAGGGATCATTCTGGGTATGGTTTGAGGCTGAGACTAGAATCCTGATGACGCCACCCTGGCTGAGTGGGCGACCTTCTCTTTAAAGGTTCTAATGCTTTGAGGCTCAGGCAGCATTGCTGTAGGGCTTTCTCAACAAAGGCAGGAGACTTTGTACTCCAATCTGAAGGGATAGGGAGGCCTCCCAGATGAGGGACCCAGGCAGCAGTGACAGATCTCACACGTGATCAGATCAGGGAGGGACACAGAAAGGCAGAACCCCCAGCAGCCGCAGGGTCCAGTCTCCCAGACTGGCGCTCTCCTCTACCAGCTAGCAGAGAGGCTCAGGACTTAGTTCACAAGTAGTTTAACTTAGTGGTTCGGAGCACAGATTCTAGAAAGACTACTTGGGCCTCCATCCCATCTTGAGCACTTATTAGCTGTGTGACTTTGGGCAAGTAATGTAACCTCTCTGTGCCTCAGTTTTCTCATTTATAAAGTAGGGGATACATAGTACCTATGTTATGTCGTTATGAGAATTAAATGACTTAACATAGGTAAAATTATATATAAGTGTTACAAGTAATTGCTGACACACACAAAATGGCATTTGAGAAGGAGAAATGCTGGAAGTTCTTGTTCATTTGGAAGGTGTGTCCTTGACCTATTGTGCTTTAGGGAAGTGGTTCTCAGACTTCCTTCGGCATCAGAATCACCTGGAAGGCGTGTTAAAACAGTGCTGAGCCCCACCCCCGGTAGGTAGGTCTGGACCTGGGCTGAGAATCTGCATTTCTCACCAGCTCCCGGGCGGGGGGCATGCTGGAACTCCACACAACATGCGTGGAACAGCACTGGTTTTGAACTCTTGGAGCACACTTCCTTTGTTCTCCCAGGTGTGAAACCTGGCTCATGCAGGTTACATGCCTCTTTGTAGTGAAGTGGGATCTTACCTGACATTTTGTAACCAGACTGTAAACTTCACATGAGCTGGAGCCCTGACTTGTGTCCCCAGTGTACATATAGTGTCGGATGCACAGGAGGTGGACATCTGTTGGAGGAAGGAAAGAAACGTGCTTTTTGCACTCAGCAATATTCTTGTGTACATTTTTCCTGTTAATAAATACTCTTCCACAACATTGTTTGGTTTGTTGCATAGTTTTCCCTTGTATGGATGTAAGGCAGAGAACAACTTGAGCTGGCTGGAACAAAAAGAGGCAATGTATTTGGAGAGGCAGAGTGCCTGAGCAACTGGAACAACGGACCGTGGGAAGTCCTCAACCTACGGAATGACCCTTCCCGATGTCTCTCCTCAGCGATGTCACCTCACTGGGACAGCTTTGTTTCCTTTCTTTGGCTTTTGCTGCACCTCTGTCCACATGACACCCAAGATGGCTGCCTACATAGCCCAGTTCCGTTGTTACAGATCTTGCCTTATGACTAGTCAGTCTGTAAGCCCCTCACTCCCTCTCTTAGTAACCCCAGCTGGGGCTCTCATTGGCCTTCCGGGGTCAGGTGCTTACTCCTCATTCAATCACGGAGAAGGGCCACGTTGTTCCAATATGGAGGCCAGGTGCTCCTGTGGTGGGGGTACAGTCAAGTGGGTCATGAAGATCCCCGAGTTATCTACTGGAATTGCCTTCTATTCATCTCTCCATGTCTGTACTTAAACCTGATTTCAGTTTCAATGTGGTGACCAGGATTGGTTTCTGTGGACGTTTCTGGGCTCAGAGCAGGGATTTGACGGACTTAACCCCATCTCCCATCCATTAGCAATAATGGCCCATGGCAGTGTTGTAGGTTTGTCTGATGTCTTTGAACGTTTAATCCGCACAACGTGATTTCGAGGGAGGCAGGAGGCCTCACCCAATGATGCCTGTTTATCACCAGCAAGTCTGTTCATGATCCGAAATGCAGCTGAAAAAATAAATATAATTAAAAAGATAACTCAGGCCAGCGTTGCCGGAGACTGTTTTACATGGGTGCATAATGAATGCTAAGCTCAGTGCTGCAACGCCAAAAAGCAAAATAAATTCTTGGAGTTGGTCTGTTTCCTGCCGACAATACATTTGCTTGTTCCAAACAAATATATTTGTCAATACAACACAATTAGGAAGGCTGAGCCAATCAGACCATCAAATACCCAGAGAAGCAGAACGTGGCTTCCATACGCCCTGCTAGATGAAGCCAAGGTCTGAGCATATTATGACCAAATCAATTATAGCCCAGGCAAGCCTTGCATTCCCCGCCAGGACAAGCTTTCTCATCTCTCCTGGTTACTGAGAGAGTTCAACTTCTTTTTTCTTCTTTCTCAATGTTACTCATAACCCTTGAGGCAGGCCTTCCCCCAACCACCAACCCGCAATCTTTGAGGTTAATTTGCTTTCTTTTTTTTGCTAACAGCTAGAAACAATTGCTGACATATACAGTTTTTAGAATGAGAGCCTGCCAAAATGGGACTAATAATTAGTTTTGATGATAATAGCTACCATTTCTTCCATAGATGCCAAGCTTTTGACACTCGTGGTTTTTCCTTGCAACAACCCTGGGATAGGCATTACTAGTTCCATTTTATATATGAGGAAACTGAGGCTCCCAGAGGCCAAATGGCTCATCAAAGGCCACATTGCTGGTGAGTGGCTGAGCTGAGATTCAAACTCTAGTCTGATGGCAGAGCTTGTATTAGGACTATAGATGTTCAGAGACACAGAACTCAACTCAGCTTGGCTTTATACAATGGCCTTTGTGACTTGATAGCCCAGAGGTGAGCTTCAGGCAAGACTTAATCCACCCCAATGACGCCCCCAAGGACCAAGTTTCTCTCTGCTCTGCTGGCCTTCATCGTTAGGCTCCACGTTGCTGGGTTTGCAGCCCACCACTTTGGCCTCTCCCCTAGCGGAAGGAAATGGCTGCTACATTCTTTAAATCCTCAAGCCACAGCAGCCTGGGGAAGAAAGAACTTTCCTTGTGGGGCCTCCTGTGGAAAAGAAATGAACTTCTACTCTCAAAATCTTGTATCCCATTTGCTTGGCTTGAGTTAGGAGCCCACCCCAAGTACCTGGCAGAGGGATACTACGTGCTGATTGCCTTAGGCTGGAACGGGGGTAGTGTCAGTATCACACAAGCCACGTGGCTGAGCAGGGGAGGGGCTGCGACCTTATGGCAAAGCTGGGTGCCGTCCTCCCAATAGAGGGAATGACCTCAGTAGTTAACCAAATGGCCTGAGGCACAGGCACTGACCAATGAGAACTGATCCACTTAACCCTTTGCTGCTCAAAGTGGCCTCTGACAGCCACGTTGGCATAATTTGGAAGCCTGTTGGAAAGGCAGAGTCTTGGGACCTACCCCTGATCGAGTGAATCGGAACGTGCATTAATAAGATCTTTAAACCTTCAATAAGGTCTGGCAAACTTGAGCAATACTGATTTAGCAGGAAGGACAGACAGGGTTTTTGTGTCAAATACGTGGGGTTCTGATGCCCACTCGATGGCTTACTGGCTGGGTGAGATTGGGCACGGCGTAATACACCATCCTCACAAAACCGTTGAGAGGGGTAAAGGAAGAAAGAATTTTTGGAGAGTGCCTGGCATGTGGTGAGTCCTTAATAAACATAGCTCCTTTCTACCCATCTCAAATGTTTATAAATGAGCAAACTGACCCAGAGAGGTGTCTGCTTGCCCAGGACACAGAAACGGTCCTCAGGTACCCCGAGCCCTAGCCTGGGGCTTTGCTTTCCTCAGTACACCAGAGACTCAGCCCTGGCTACACAGTGGAATCAGCTGGAGAGCTGAAACTATCTCAGGGTCCCTGGAGGGCTTAGTTGGTTAAGCATCTGACCTCGGCTCAGGTCATGATCTCATGGTCCATGAGTTCAAGCCTCACATCAGGATCTGTGCGGACAGTTCAGAGCCTGGAGCCTGCATCGGATTCTGTGTCTCCCTCTCTCTCTGCCCCTCCCCTGCTCACAGTCTCTCTTTCAAGAATAAATAAACATTAAAAAAAAAAATCTCGATACTCAGGTGTAACACCAAATCAACCTAGAATCTCTCAGGGGAGACCCAGGCATCAGTAATTTTTAATTCTTTAAAAAAAAATTTTTTTTTTAATGTTTATTTATTCTTGAAAGAGAGAGACTGAGCATGAGTGGGGAGAGGCAGAGAGAGAGGGAGACACAGAATCTGAAACAGGCTCCAGGCTCTGAGCTGTCAGCACAGCCAGCGCGGGGCTCAAACTCATGAGATCATGACCCGAGCTGAAGTCGGACACTTTAACCCACTGAGCCACCCAGGCACCCCAGTAATTTTTAATTCCTACAGGCAGTTTTTATGGGCAGCCAAGGTAGAGAACCAGTGCCTTCCACCTTCTTGCCTCCTAAATTAATTTGGCTATAAGAAGGCTGTGCTTTGAACCCTTCTGGGTGGCTGGCCACAAACCCACTGCTGGGTGAGCGTTCTTGCTTCCCAACACTGAGCATGTGCTCTGCCTTGGCTTTATGAGGGGACGTGGAAGAATCTGATTCCAGCTTGTACTCCTCAGACGTTCAGCGAAGGTTCAGGCTTTGAACCAGGGAGTCAGTGGTCTTGAACCCGTGGCCTTGGTGCTAGGGATTCAGTGGAGTGGGTGGGGAGCAAGGACCATTTCTGCACCTGAGTGAAAAGGAATAGGCCAGAAATTCTAAAATTTTATATGTTCTGGATCCCTTGGCATCTGCTGAAGCTCCTGGATGACTCTCAGAAAAATGTTTTTATTTTACAGAAAAGGGCTACGGAAAGCAATTGTTTTGAGATACAATTAGCAAAATAGTAAGAAGAGAAAAGATGACACTTTGGAATATATGTGCTTCTTTGTTGACATCAAATAACATCTAGCAGCGAGTTTACGAACTGCCAGAAGTTTGAGGTAGTGAGGAACATACGTAATATTTTACCGTATCTGCAACAACTGTCCTGTGAGAAAAAAAGATTTCGTGATTTCTACTGGTGACCAAGTCGCAGGCACTGCTAATCTTAACACGGGTTCTCGGTTACAATGCTGACTTTTGGTCAGAGCTTAGTGAAAATAATGATCTGTTTTTGTTTTTGTTTTCCCCCATGTCCACTGACCCCCTGAATTCCATCCACAGACTCCCGTTAAGGACCCTGGGAACAAAGCAGGACTGAGAGCAAGTCACTGGCTGCCACAGTGCTGTCGAAGGTAGGTGCCTCGCCCATTACCAAGCTTTGCACCTCCTTCAGAACCTCCAGGCTGTTCTGCAGTCTTCCGGATGCTGAGACCCCCGCCACAGGGGTGTATGTGCTGGAGTTAGAGTGTGTAAGACCTCCAGGGTGAGGCATGCCAAGCTTCCCATCCCTCTTCTCTTCCACGAGTTCTGTAACTCATGTGTGCTGCATTATGTCTGCTTAATCTATGAAATGGTGGTCCTCGTACTCACTTCAAGGGTTTCTGTGATACCAGATGAAAAATACACAGTAGCAGTGACCCTCCTAGTTAGGTGTGCTGGCTGTGTGTCCTTAGACAGGCCCTTGGCCTCTCTGGGCCTTGGTTTCTACATCTGCAAAATAGGCTGCTACAAGTGCCTGCCTTGTTGTGAGGATGCCACCATGTATGGCAGCAAGGGAGCATTTAAAGACCTTGACCTTTCTGGCCATTAGAGCCGGGCCTGGCACAGCCACAGCCCGCCAGACACAGTGGCTGTTGAGCGGAGGGCCTCATACATCCTGTGGGATGCCAAGCACAGCGGCTTTGGAGCCTGCTGCTTCAGACAGGCTCCTTGGCTTGTGTCCTTGGCTGGACCACACAGGCAGCTGCCAGTTGTAGGGACAGCCTTGGAGCCTGGTGACCTCAACTCCTCCGGCGCCCCAGCCTGTCCCTGAGGTGGGGAGGAATTTGATGGGAGCCTGGTGGGGAGGTGGGGAGCCACTGCAGATGGGCCCTGCTGCTAGCTCTCCCAGCTGCTGGCCCTTATACCATTGGGCTGGGTTCCTCGGGGTCCCGGTGTCTCCCTGTGGCTCGTTCCTGACTAAGCTGGGCCTTAGGCACACCTGGAGGCCCCGGCAAGCCAGACCTCAGCCAGCGCAGCCTGGGGCCTGGTTTTCTTAGGAAAGAACTCAGCTGCAGGCCTCGGCCTTTCATGTTGTTCCTTTCTGTCTGGACTCTCTTACGCTCTGTTTCTCTCTATTTCTGTGAATCATCTGGTACTGTGCTGCCATTTCATCCCCATTTGGTCTCTCTGCCGACCTGTCTCCACCTCTCTACACTTCCGTGTTTTTTCACCTGCCCGGCTCCTGTCTTCCCTCCCTCCCTCTCTTTCTTTCTCTCCCCACGTCTGGCTCTCTGCCTCTTTCTGTGTCTTTCTGTCCTTCGCTCTGTTTCTCTCTGTCTCTCCCTCTGTCCCGCTATCCGTCTCTCTGTCTCTGTTCCTTTCTCTCCATTTTCTGTCCCCCGGGCTGGCATCTCCAGCATCTCATACACCCCACAGCCCTCGGGCGTGCCCATGCTGACTGCACTCATGTGACACAGCGACCTGTGTGACTCTAGAGGGTAAATGCAGCCTGAAGCTTCCATTCCCCCAGTGCCGGAGGCAGAGCTCCGGGGGGAGAAAGTGGCGCAGAACTTGGGGCGTGCCCGGGATGTGTGAAATGTGCCAAGGTCTTGGTGGTTCGAAGTGGAGGACAAGACCGTGTCTGCACTACCTTCAAATCATCAGTAACCGGCATTGCTGCACAGGTGCGGGGCAGTAACTGTGTATTCACACGAGTCCGTGATAGAATGAGAGCGCGTACTTATGATTATCTTCTGTCAAGTACCGTTCACTCCTGGCACGTTTCGGCTATTGGTACGTCTTTATAGTTTTAGATGCTGAGATCCAGAGGTCATTTGTGCTTCCTTTTTTTAAAGTTTATTTATTTATTGTGAGAGAGACAGAGAGAGGGTGAGCAGGGGAGGGGCAGAGAGAGAGGGGGAGAGAATCCCAAGCAGGCTCCACAGGGTCAGCGCAGCACCTGATGTGGGACTTGAACCCACGAACTGCGAGATCATAACCTGAGCCGAAGTCAGACATTTAACCGACTGAGCCACCCGGGCACCCCACGGGTAATTCTTGAAATAGTTCATTCTTATTTGCTTCTTTAATTCTAATTCTACTACCCTCATCCTGCAACCTCACATTCCAGAATATTCCAGAATGCGCCATGCTCTTTTTAGCTGCAGGGTCTTTGTCCCGTTGGTTCCTCCTGCTTACGCCTATTCCTTCTCCCCATTTCCTCTCGAATGTCCCATTCTCCAGGAAGCTTCCCTGACTGCCAGGCTGGGTTAGGTTTTCTGCTTCCGTTCTTGCCCAGGAAGCCATGCGCACACCTACTTCATCCTCCTCTGTTGACCTACCCCTCCCTGCCGCTGGACTGTAAGCTGCTCGAGAGAAGGGAGCAGGGATTTGCTTACCAGGTGCTGGGCCTGGCGGCAGGCTGGGCCGGTCCCGTGTGCCCACTAAACGCATCCCTGACACATGAGCACGTGAGGAGCTGCTGGGGGTGCCCAGTGGCACCGCTGTGCTCCTCAGCCCTATCTCTAGTTTTTAGCTGTTAGAAGACACTCCTGTCCAAGAACGAGAAGACCACACGGAGTGCAGGCAGAGGCCAGCCTGGGGAAGCCACTCCCAGGAACGCCAAGCCGGCTGTTGCCTGCACAATAGTTACCTGGCCTTCAACTTCTACTTTTGACATGTTGGTTCTCAGCCAGCCTGAGCCCCAGGCAGAGAAATAACTACCTGTTCAGACCAGTGGTTCCACCGCCCGCCACCCCCCCCCGCCATCCCCTGCAATATTTTTTCAACAGGAGGAGGCGAAATGAATTAATTATGAGCCATGTGTGCTCACAGGCATGCATTCTGTCACTCGAGCTCCTGTTCTTAAAGTGTGCAATCCCAGTTGCAAAGGGACCTCTCCCGTCCTAGCCCTGCGCTCCAGAGGGTTTTCATAACAGCGCCTTTGTGGGCTCCCTTGAATGTCTGCCATGCCAGGGAGGCTGCACATTCCTCCGGCGGCCTCGCAGGGCTTTGAGGAAATCTGCTGGCGGAGGCCCCACTTTGCAGGAGGTGGGAGGGCATGTGGGAAACGCTGCTCTTAATCTGCCCATCTCCCCCTCCAGCCCCAGCAGCCCAGGGAGGGGGGCTGAGATAAAGCCACATGCAGCAGGCAGGAGATTAAGACTGCTGTTTTGACCGCTGCCCTCAGAGCCTCCTGTAACTCGGGCGGTAGCCAGCTGGGCGGGGTGGTGGGGTGCAGGGCCACGGGACAAGGGCCAGCGCCACCCGCCCAGCAGCCCATCACATCCCTGCTGGGAAGCACGCGTGGGCAGCTGTGGCGAGGGGTAAAAGACACACATGATCCTCGGCTGCGGGCTGGAAATGTGAGCTTCGTACAGCGGCTCGTGTGTTGAGGGTTCGTGTCGAGGAGTATTAAACGTTACTGCGAGGAGAACGCGGCCCCTGACGTTCGCTGTGCCCTTGCTGTGTCCTCGGCACTCCCCTACGTATTTTTCAATTCACCCTCACAGCACATCTGTGCTCTGGGTGCTGTTCTGATTCTCACTTTTCAGAGGAGGAAACTGAGCCTCCTGGGAGTGGGGGGCTCCCGAATATGCAAAAGGTCTCTGGAGAGTCAGCAGTGGAGGTGGGATTTCAGCCTGTGTAATCTGACTTGAGCACATACACCTTTGCTCCTGTGCCTTCAAGGCAGCAGACAGAGGTGACAGACGGACTCTGCTGTTTAGAAGGAAGCACAGGAGCGTCTTCAGCCTTAACCTGCTCTCACCGTCCAGCTCTGTACCTCCCTAGCTGGGTCGCCCCGAGTGGGTCCCTTCACCCCTCAGAGCCTCTACGTCCTCATCTGTGACGTGGAGACCATCCCCCCTGCCCTGCAGGCTGCTGCTGTCGGGATTAGAGGATATAACACGTATAAGGGATCTGTCATGGGCTGAACTGTGCGCCTTCCAAAAGATACGTTGAAGCCCTTACCCTCCGGTCGCCCAGATCCTCAGATCGTGATCTTGTGTGGAAATAGGGTTGTCACAGGTGGAAGCATTTGGAGTAGATGGGCCCTTAATCCACTGTGACCGGTGTCCTTATTAAAGGGATCCATTTGGACACAGGCAGACGCACAGCACAGGCACAGGGAAGCCGGCCATGCAAAGACAGATGTGGCATCGTGCTGCCATAGGCCAAGGGGTGCCGAGGACTGTCGACAGCTTCCAGGGCTGGGAGAGGCAAGGAAGGGCTCTTCCCTGGGTCCTGCGGAGTGAGCCGGGTTCAGCTGACACCTTGATTTCAGATTTCTAGCTTCTGGAATTGTGAGAGAATCTATTTCCGTTGTTTTTAAGCCCCCCGGTTTTTGGTACTTTGTTACAACGGTGACAGAAAGGAATCGAGTGCCTCATCATAGCCGATGCTGTCAGTGCCCGTCTGCCTTCTTCAGGCTACCCTGGAGACTGCCTGCGGCCGGGTGTGTGGCTCAGACCTGCTGGCAGGCTTTCTCTGAACGCAGAAGCAAGCCCAGCTGGGCACCGAGCAGGCTGTGAGCACCCAAGAACGAGCATCCCCGGAAGCAGCCTGCAGCCAGTGAGGGGGGGGAGTTGATGGATAAACACCCCGGTTTCCTCGGTCCTGGATAGGACAGTTCTGAGGCACATGTCACCCTGTCTCAGAGGTGTCTAGTGGGAGTGAGGCCAGGTTCCCAGAGTGGTAACCCAGTTATTACTGCATACTTTATCGGCCTCCTCCCATTCCCCTCCCTTCCTTACTCTCTTCCTGGTACTTCCTGGGATCAGCTCCTACGTGGACTACTTGTATCCAAAGTCTCGTCTCAAGTCGGCTTTTGGGGGGATCCAAGAGAATGACAGGCATGGAATGGTACTCAAAGGCCAGCTGCTTTTGCTTCCGGATCATGGGTGGAAGGTGGGATGTTGGGCTGAAGCTGAATGGACTGGTGGGATGATGGGATGAAGCTGAATGGACCAGTAGCTAGTCTTCTACCACGTGAGGAGCTTCAAAGACTGATCCAGTGTCTCAGGGTGTAGATGACACGGATGACGATGGAGAAAATAGTGTTAATCGGAATTCTTGGACACAGACCTGGGAAAGGAAGGCTGTCAGGTCTGCCCCCAGAAAATAGTAGTGAAGCCTAGGCTGTTGCTCCCCAAGGGCCACTTGGTCAGGGAGGAGTCTAGGTTGGGAGCCTGGACTCCTGGAGGGTGGCAGAGGGGAGAGCTGAGAGGCTGAGAGGCTGGTTTGTGAACACCACGATCCCCAAAGGGACTCCTCTTTACGTCCCTGAAATCTATGCACATGACAGAATTTCTTGTGAAATGAGTGCAGGGCCAGGACCCGAATACAATCCAAACTGAGCCTGCACGGTAGGCTCCGGAGTCAGAAGTGAGGTGAGCAAATGCCAGGATTGTGGAGAGGGTCCCGGAGCCACACAGCTTGGGATGTGGGGGCTAAGCCAAGTTCACCCAGACCACAAGAGACAGAGTAGCGTGGAGCAGACTTGGTCGCTTGTGGCTTCCCATCACCCAAGAATCCTCTCCCTACATCTCAGATAATTCCCCCGCTTTCGGTCCTGCTTTATGGATTGGATGCACATTGCTAGATTCTCTTGCCTTCTGGAACGTAACCTGCAAAGTTCTGCAAATTCGACACAGCCACGGGAGCCTCCTATTCAGAACTGAGTGCCGTGAGAAAGTAGCTGCACAACGGGAAGCTGATCTTCTGGAGAGATGGTGGCCCAGGAATTCTGCCTTCCAGGAGAAGAGGTGTGGAGCTCCTGGCTCTGGTTCTGTGTGTCTGAGGAGCCTCCAGCAATGACGGGAGAGCCGTGTTTTCTCAGGGGAGGTCCCCACGGTGTGTGGCCAGGGTCCCCGCTGCAGCGCTTCAGAGAGGCCTTCCTCAGCCCTCCCAGGGATTACGCGAGCCCTCTGGTTTCCTTGAATGAATTCTGTCCTGCAAACCCAATGGATTCTGTTATTGCCTCTGACAATCCCATCCGATATGGGCCCGAGTGCCTTCTTAGTTTCAACAATAATAGCTGACCTTTTCTGGGGGCTTAGTAAGAAGCTGACTGTGCCCAGTGCCCCTGACATGTGTTATTTCAGTGAGTCACCCCAACAGTCACATGGGATGAACCGGGGGGAAGCTGAATGGTAGGCTCAGGTCTTTACAGACCCAGACTTAATGTTTTCCCCCTTTTCTTGGAACGTCAGACCTCTGACAACATTCCTCATGGGCCATGCTGAGTGGTGACCGCCTACCTTATTTTGTGTACACGAGCCCAGATAAAAACTACCTTCTTCTCTTGCTCTCCTTTCCATGGCCCTAATGACGGACACCTACTGCTACAAGTAAAAGAAGGCTGCGTCCTGAGCTGCGTGCTTCAATTACAGGAAGGAGCAAGGTTGGAAGTCGGGAGGGGGTCGTTCCTGTAGAATCTTCTTGTTTCCTACATTTAGCCGAGTAGAAATGATATAAAATTAAGTCCTGCTCTCCAGTGTGGCTCTCCTGTACCCACTACACGAGAAATAGGCCATAATCAATACTCCGGTGGTCTCCTTAGAGTGAACTCAGAAGTAATTGTTTTTGAACTCTTTCTGAAGCCCACAGTACCGCACACACGTTGAAGGTGATGTCAGCTTTTAGATAGACCGGCAGTTTAACAACAGCAGGCAGAGAATAAACAAAAAGAAGTAATAGCTACCGTACGTCACGAGCTCACTACCTGCCAGGTGCTACACTCCAGCTCTCTTTCATTTACGATCAGCTGGGTACTATTATTAATAGCTTCAATTTACAGGTGGGGCAACTGAGGCCTACAGAGGGGGTGCGGTGTGCCTAGGGCCGTGGGGTTGGGAAACGGCAGATCCCAGAGTGGGATTCTGGAGCCTGGCTCTTCTCTTCACTGTCGTTCTGGAACACCTCCCACGAAATACCGCCTTAAATCCTCCGATTGATTTTAAGTCACGTCTTGATTTTCGAAATGTTACAAAATGAAGAAGCATGTGTCTTAGAGGTGAGGAAATATGGAAGTGCTCAGCTCATGGGGGATCCCTGGGAAGGTCTCCATAACTCACCACTGCCTCCCCCGCCACCTTCCCAGGAGAAAGGACGCAAAGATGGGATGTCTCAGGGGCTGATGGCTCAGCACAGCCTGATCCATCTCTGCCTCCATTTCCCTCTGAGGCTACCCTGGTGATGAATGCCAGTATTATGAGTCTTGGCTGGACCGGACCCTGCCATTCAGTGCAGAACTTTTCATTGGGCGACACCATCCCCGGTTCTGTGCTGCGTCTAAAACCCCGGAAAGGCTCGTCAAGGGGCTGAATCACGCTCCCCTTCTCTTTTAATTATTCAGGAACTGACACGCTGACTGGGAATACATCACTCAGAGTACATGGCTGGTAAGATTAAATATTAGAGGAAACTCTTTTAATTAATTTTTAATGTGTTCTTTAGAACAATTCTTCATATCTAATCACACACTGAAACAGAGTACTTAAAAGAAGTTAACGTTCAGGATTTCAGGGGCTTGTAAGTCTGGACAGCCCCTCTATTTTGGTTATCTCTGAGCTACACATCAAGAGGTACAACAGGTGACATTCACGGCATGGAAGTAGGGTGACCACATGTCCTGGTTTTATTGGACAGTCTCAGCTTCTGTCTGTTGGCTCAGTGTACTTATTAATAGCGCCCCCTTTTACTTCCTAGAATGTTCCAGTTTGGATGCTAAATTATACGACCATCCCATATAAAGGTCACCACCCTCCCTTCCACAGCCAGTGACAGACATCACTAGTTGATCACAGCATTCTTTCTGTGCTGATTTCACATGCCTCGTCCAAGGCATTCTCAATCAATCCTCCAGGCAGCCACTATAGGTGATTACAGTTGGCATTAAGATGAACCCTATTTTTTTTGTTTGTTTTGCTGCAAGAGCAGTTTATATCAAATCCTTATATCTTAATTTCATCTTTATCTTTAAACCACTTTTCCATTCAGGCCCTTACTTTTGTGACTTAACTGTTTTTCAGTGGGAACACTATGGTCATTTTATGTGAGGCAATTCATTGTGGATGACTCAATGGATGTCTCAAGCCTTATAGGATATTTAATACACTTAGTATCCTTGACCCCATAGGCATTAAATTGTAGTAGTACAGTGTCTTCCACTCCCTAAGCCTGGTAATTGTGACAAACAAAATTATGTCTCTCCTCCCCCACATTTCCACAACAGCCTCGGGGAGGTACTACTGCCCTGAGCTGGAAATAAACGCAAGTATTAAGAACTATACCGTCCAAAAAATGTCGCTCTGGTTGTCTATTGCTGTGTGCTAACCCCCTTTGGTGGGTTGATACAACAATTACTTTTTTAAACACTTGCTCACAGTTATGCACTTTCGGCAGGACTTAATGGTGCAGACTAATTGGTTCTTCCAAGAGGGTTCACTCAGAGAGCAGACAGATCGGTGCAGGCTGTCAGCTGTAGGCCCAGCCTGGGCTCCAGCTACAGGTCGGTCTTCTCTCCTGTGGCCTCTCTACATGGCTGCTTGGGCTTCCTCACAGCATGGGGGTTAGGCTTCAAAAGGGAGGAAGTAGATGCTGCTGGTCCTCTTAAAGATGAGGCCTGGACCTGGCATGTAGGCCCTTCTTCCATATTGCGTTGGTTAGAGCAGTCACAGGCCCAGCCCAGAATCAGGGGGTGAAGGAAACAGACCCCACTTCTCACTGGGGGACGACAAAGAATTTTATTCTATTATTTTATTTTATTTATTTTGAGAGTGAGTGAGAAGAGATGGAGAGAGGGAAAGAGAGAGTGAGGCAGGGAGGGGAAGGGACAGAGAGAGGGAGAGAGAGAGAGAATCCCAGGCAGGCTCTGCACTGCCAGCACAGGGCCTGATGTGGGGCTTGAACTCATGAATCGCAAGACCATGAGCTGAGCTGAAATCAAGAGTCAGACGCTTAACAGACTGAGTCATCCAGGCGCCCCTAACTGACAAAGAATTTAATCCAGTCCATGTTCCTTCACATGATCTCATCTTGAGAATCATGACAGTCTTGAGAAGTTTGATGGGCAGATCCCACAAGCTTTCTCACTTTACACGTGGTGAAACAGTCTCAGAGGGCTGATGCGGCTGGCCCGTCGCAGGTGGCTACTTACTAAGCTGTGGGCTTGGAGTTGAAGGAGGGGTCATGGCAAGCCCTGAGGTATTCCTGGGCTTTCCTTGGAAGCCGTATGGTGAGAACCAAAGCAGACAGAGTCAGAGAGCGTCCCTTGGATGAGGACTCATTTCCTGGTAGCTGCACCCTGACGTGGCCCTTTGCTGTGTTAGACACGTTAATTGTGCCAGGTTCCTGCGTGGCCCCTGAGCCTCTGTCATTTCCTCAGTCGTCAAATATTAATTGAGCATCGCCAGGGATGAGACGCTGTACTTGACCTGGGGGATGGCAAGGCGAATGAGATGGCAGTGGCCCTGGTGGCCCCACAGAGGAGACAACCGACCTCACTGCATACCCGAGGGACAGCTGCAGCTGTGAGGGGAGAAGACGGGGTGCTGTGGGTGTGCACAAGAGGGTGGCTGACTGCAGGGCATCCGAGAAGCTGTTTCCGAGGAAGTGACACTTCAGCTAAGATCTGAAGCCCAGGGAGCAAATGAGGAGGCAAAGAGAGAGGTGCAGGAAGGATGGCCCAGGTAGCGCAACACCATATGCCATGATGGGGGGGGGGGGGGTCTGTAAGCAACCAGGGGAAGCCAGGTGGTGGCGTCTCAGAGAGAGGGCTGTGGGGGAAGGAAGGGACTGGAGGGGGCAGGACCTGGTGGGCCCAAGAAAATGCTCCTCTGCTTGTTATTCTTGTGTGTTATTCTGAGAACAATGGGGAAACATCTTGTTTTGGAGAGATTGTTCCAGCTGTTTCTTGGAGAATGGATTAGGAGGCGGAAGTGTATCTGGGGAGAGCAGGCCCTCAGGCCCTGCTGAGAAAAGCAGCTGCTTCCCCGGTTAGACATGCCCGTCCCAGTGACCAAGCTGGTACTTGGGGCTGCTCTCCACCTCCTCCTTGGCCCACCGCTTGAGTCGCAGTGATCGAGACAGAGGCTCTGCCCCGTGATGTTAGCAGGGGCTCCCCATTCCCGGCCCGGTGCCCTTGTCCACTTGGACCAAGGTGCAGGGCAGGGACGGGGCGAAGTGAGTGAGAGGTCTGGGGAGAGACATTGAATGAGGCCTTTGTTTTTGGCTGCCTGGTGCAACCCTAAGCCTCGAGCGCCTGCTTACGTTTTGCACCCTAGATACCTCCCTTGCCTCTGTGTAGTCCTGGTTTTTCTCCAGACTCACATGGTGGCGGAAGGAAGAGGAGAAGGGGGAAGGGGAGGAGGGCCCCTTCCTTGTAAGGCCATGGCCAGTGGTTGGGCGTAACACTTCTCTGTACCCCCCGTTGGCCAGATCGGAGTTGCTGCCACACATAGCCTGCCAGGGTCCCTGCACGTGTCATTCGGATCCTGGGCGGCCACGCGCCCCACTAACATTTTGCAGCGCTGTTAACTGCAGAAGGGAAACTAGAGAGCCCTGATGCGCATGGCGGATCAGAGAGGTTTTACTGTGTGGCTCTTAGGGGAGGGAGGTGAGCTTCAAGGGTGCACAGGCTGGATTCAAATCCCAGTTCTGCAAGCCCCTGGCTGAGTGGCCTTGGGCAAGATATTTAAGGTGTAAGCTTCCCCTCCTCACCTGCGGAATGAGGTTTCTGATAGGACTTACTGCACAGAGTACTAGGAGAAGTTGGTTCCGGTTATTGCGTGTTGGTCAGAGTCCAAAGCATAGGCTGAGAAAGAGCCAGGAGGTCATTTCATCAGTGACCTCACCACACAAGTGAGAGCGCTGGGCACTGAGAGAGACAGGGCTTGCCAAGATTACACATGAATAGAGGTTGGGGGCCTGGACCCCAGCTCCCGGGGAGCCCCACTTCCCTGAAAGCACATTCTCCAACAGTCCTGGCGTGGAGCAGCTCTGACAAACTCCTCCTGAGGGACAAGATGCTCTGGCAGGTGGCAGTCCTGTGGGAGATGCATGGGCTTCCCGCCCCGCGTACAGGTGGGTGGGCACAGACTGGGGAGGAGCGGGAAGGGCCACTTGGAGACTTCTGGTATCTGGCTGAATTCACAAGTAGCTCTTCCTCCTCCTACACTCCCCCCTCCGCTCCCCTCTTTCTTACCCCTTCCTCTCCTCCTCCTGTGTGTTCTCCTGCCCTCCCCCCTCTTTCTGCTTCCCCTCCCCTCTCCAGGATTCTCTCATTTCTGCTGCACTCCCCTGCCCCATTTGCCCTTTGTCCCTCCCCATGCCGTGGTTGACATCTGAGGAATGGCTCACCATGGAAAGTCCCCAGTTTATGCCTTAGGCAAAAAGAGTCCCATGACTCCTGCACTGTGGCTCTTTCCTAGCCTGTTCAAAGGCAAGTCAAGTGGTGAATGCTCCTACCTCCCCTTCCAGCATCCTAGAATGGACCCCTTCCCCCTTCTTCAGGCAGCCCTGCCCTCCTTTTCCCTGGCACCCTGCCCCTTCCCTCCCATCTCGTTTCCTCTGGCCACCCTTTACCCCTCTCCCAGAGCCTCGCTGGCAAGAAGTTCCTGTAGGGAAACTCGGGGTGTTGAAGGACTGGGGATTTTCATGCAGAGCAGTCTCAGGCTCTGTCCTGGACCTGCTTCGTGTTCTTTGTGTGAGGGGATATTGCAAATTCTCCTTGGATTTTGCTCTGCAGACAGTCCCTGGGGGAGTGAACCTGGTTTCAATGGGAAGATCTCCTTCCCTCCTTCCTTTTCTTTCTTTTCCTACCACTACTTGCAACCAGCCCCCCATTCATTTCTTACTTCTTCCCAGTAGAGCTGCTTGCCTGCCTTCAGATTTCTTGTTTCCCTTCCTTTTAAAAATAATAAAATGCTAGCAAACACTGGGCTGTCTGCTCTGTGCTAAGCACCTTGAATGTATGTTAATACATCTAACCCTCTTAGAATCCTTGACAAGAGTCACACAGCAAGTACCCGACAGCTGGGATTTGAGCCCAGGCCAGCTATTTTGCCTCCCTACCCTGTCCCAGCATTGCTGCCTTCCATCCAGGATCCAGGAGCAGGGCACACACTTCTCCCTTCCTCCTCCTCATTGCCCCCTCCCTTTGGTGTCTCCCTGTGGCACCTTCACACACTGATGATTTCTGGCCCGACCTCCTTGCTGCCCCTGCCTGATTGGATGCTCTTTTTGGGCCAGGACAGGGGCCAGCTGCCTGTGCATCACCTCTCAGTGCTTTGGGCAGAGCAAGCGACCCATCTGTAGAAGGAGAAGAGAGCCAAGGGAACCCAGCTCTCACCAAGGCCTTGAGTGATAGAGATTTCAGGTCAGGGTCAATCCCACTGTGCTCTGTGGAAGGATTAAGAGGGGAATAAAGAAATGGAGAAAGATGGGACAGCACAGCACTTAGGGCAGGTAGCCATTCCCCGCTGTGGCTATCAAGCATTTGAAATGTGGCTCGTCCGCACTGAGGTGCAACTGGGAAATACCCACTGATTTCAAAGTCTTGGTAGGAAAAAGGATGTAAAATAATACTAAGTCATTAATAACTTTTTGCATTGATTGTATGTTGAAGAACATTTTGGATATGTTGGGTTACATAAAATATATTAAAATGAATGCCAGCTGTTTCTTTTTACCTTTTATTTATGGCTACTAGAAAATTAAATATAACATGTGTGGCTTGCATTTATGGCTTCTTATATTTCTATGGCATAGCATGGGCCTAGGGTGTTTTGGGCTTCAAGAAACAAAGAGCTTGACCCAGTGCTTTAAATAATAAGAAATTAATTATTTCACAAAAGCAGAAGTCTAGAGGTAGGGTGGTGTTGAATTGGTTAATTTAGCAGCAAGACTCTAATTCTTTCCATCTTTCTGTTTGGCCACCCTCAGCATGTTGATTTCCTCTTCCCCGTGGTCACAAAGTGGCTGCCATAGCTCCAGGAAGCTTATGTAAACATGATAACAGCCTGTGGAAGAGAGACAAGGGCGCATCCTGTGTATCTCTTTGCATTAATCTGACACCCATCAGCAGACTTGCCTTGTCAAATCTCATTGTCCTAAATGGAGACAATGGTTAAGCTGGTGCTGGGCAAGGGGATGGAACCACCAATGTATGGTCTAGAGAAATCATCTGCTGGGGCTCCAGATCTGCGTCAGTGAGCATTTGCCTTTTGAGAGGAAGGGAAAAACCTGAACATGGCAACTGTGAACCACAGAAAGGAGGGGCCTGAGTTGGGATAGCCATCAACAATATCTTCTCCACCTGAGATATTTTCAGGCACTTGGGAGAAGTATTTCATTGCCTCTGCCAGGCTGAATGTCTCTTTTTAAAGGCAGCAATGGATGCTCTTATATTATGTGGTGTGGATATAGATGACCCTAGGGCACTGGTAGTATAGGACATACATATTTGGTCTTTATCCCTGGTCACTGGCACCCAGGCTCCTAAAATCTTTGGAGTGTCCAGGGTGGTGAGTATCCTTTGTATGCTGATGAGATAATAGGTGGTTAAGAACCCCTAAATAGCTGCAGGTTAGGGACTGGTCTCCAGAAAGACCAAGGCATGAGGAGGGGATTGGAACTTTCAGCCATACCCCCAGCCTCCAGGGGAGGAGACAGGCTATAGGTTGTGTTCAGTCATCAACAATTTAATCAGCCTTGCCTACATCATGGAACTTCCCTAAAACCCCCTAAATGAGAGCGTTTGAAGAGCTCCCCCACTGGTGAACACATCAAGATGACAGGACCATGGCACCTGGAGACAGCGCACACTCCACCCCCACATACCCGGCCCTGTGCACCTGTTCCATCCGGCTGTTCCTGAGTTGTAACCTTTTTGATGAGCCAGTATTAGCAAGTAAAGTACTTTCCTGAGCTCTTACCATCGTTCTAGTGAATTATCCAACCAAGGAGGGCATCATGGGAACTTCTTGAATTTACGGCTGGTCAGTGAGAAGCGCCCATGATAACCTGGGCCTTGTGAACGGTATCTCGGGCAGGGGGCAGTCTTGTGGGACCCCACTCCTTACTTATGGGATCTGACACTAACTCCAGGTACTTTGTGTCAGAGTTGAATTGAATTGTGGGACAGCCAGCTGGCACTGGAGAGTTGGAGAAGTGGTGTTGAAAAGGACACCGTGCCTTTGGTGACAGAAGGTTGTGAGTAAAAACAGCACAGAGCACTTCTGTTATCTCTGTTTGTCCAGCATCTTTTCCTTTTCGAAAAGGAAGAAGTCCTTATTCCTGCTGGCAGGGCTCTTAGTGACAGAGTCTCGGAGATGGGGAACTGACCCTGAGCTGCCAGGAATAGTACAAGTTGGCCAAAAGAGCATGCTGATTTCCTAAAGGGGCTGGCCAGGCTCTCAGGGGAGGCTCTAAGTGGCCCGGCTGGAGTTGACGTGGAGAGCCTAGGGTCTAACGTGTCCCACGTCTGCATCACAGGAAACTGCAATTTAAGGATAATCCAGAAACCTGTCTGGTGTCTATTATAGGTGCTGGGATATATTAACTTCTCAATAAATGGTGTGACTGCTGAATATCTTTTTTTTATACTATTTTTTTTAATGTTTGTTTATTTATTTTGAGAGAGCAAGAGAGAGAATCCCAAGCAGGCGCCACACTTTCAGTGCAGAACCTGATGCAGGGCTTGAACCCATGAACCATGAGATCATGACCTGAGTTGAAACCAGGAGTCGGATGCTTAACAGACTGAGGCACCCATGTGTCCCCTGAATGTCTTTTTATTGCCCATCTTGGCAGGAGCTGGAGGCTTGGACTAAAAACTTCACCTGATGATCTCCCACCCTCCCTGACACCCCCTTGTATCTTAAGGGGGTTAGTTCTAAGAACTAATCAACCAAAAATAAAAATAGAGCCTGGATTTTGAGACAGTTGACAGATGTTTTCTTCTCTGTGCTTGTGAAACATTAGAGCTCTCATTTTTTGTGTTTCTGCTCAGGACCAGCTAGTTCCGGGGACAAAAGCAGACTTGAGCTCTGGGAGGCAGGTGTGTGTGAGGCTCACACACTTGGTCTCTGGAACCTGATGACCTGGGTTCATATCCCAATTTTGCCACTTGCTGGCCGGGGGGCCCTGGGCAGGTTGCTTAACCTCCTTGTGCCTTAGTTTCTTCTTCTGTAAAATGGGGCTGATGATAAAGGTGCTGTCTCACAAAGAGATGGCAAGGACCAAATGAATTAATAAATTCCCCGGGCTGAGAACGTTGCCTGGCCCTCAGTAGGCTCTGTGGGTTAGATCTGTGACCTGAGATACACTACATGACCTTTGCCGTGTGTTCTGAGTTTCTGGACTCAGGGACTATGACAAGGGTTCCGTGAGGTCTTGTGTGAAAAGCCACTGGTGCGTCGTAGGTGCTGGGACAAAGGTGGGAGAGTTGAGACCTCACCGATGTGACAACGCCAGGGTCCAGGGCAGCAGCCCTACCTCCTCGCACTCCTACTTGAGGAAAGCAGCCGGGTCCCTCATCCCACTCACTTCCTGTTCCTCTCAGACAATGAGTCGCTTGCTTCCAGGGTTTTGGCTCAGTGTTCACGTGACAGTGTTCCATTAAAAATCTCTTTGCATCGCTGCCACGCAGTGAGAGACGATTGTGCTAGGTTTGGGGAGGGGGGCAGGCACTGATTTTTGAAAGGAAAAGGAAACAAAGTGCTTTTATTCCCCGACGAAGGAAAAAAATACTTGCAACTTCTCTGATGTCAAATCATTTCCTCACTTTCTCCCTCAGCAATTTGCCAGAGACCCTGGCAATGAACCTCTCTCCCCAGCTAATTGTTCTCCTCTTTGACTTGGATTTGAACCGTGGCTCCGAGGAAGCGCATTGATCTGTGAGGCTTTGTGCTTTTCTGTCTTAGAGCATCTGCTTTGGGGGAAGAGAGCAGAGTCTTCTTTCAGTCCCCCTTGGAGACTCAGAGGTGGGGAAGGAAATTCCCTCTGGACTGGCCCTTTGGGGTAAGTGGGAGGAGTCCTCTCCCCTGGAGACTTTGTGGCTCTCACCTTTGCCCAGCTTGACTCTCGGCAGGGGAGAGAAGGGCCCCGTTTCTGTTTCCATGGAACCAGGCGATGGGAGATGTGACTTGCAGCCTGCTCGGGCTATGTTCCCTTGGCGAAACTGCTTTCCCTCTCTGGTTTCCACATCTGTAAGAAAAAGTTATGAAAAAGCACCCAAAACTTGGAGAGAAGGCAGAAGGATGACTGTGTGTCCTTTGAATGCCATATCAGAGCCCTGGCTGACAGGCCCGCCCTTGGGTTATCCGATTCTTCAGGGCACAGGCCAAATGTGGCTGCCGCCTGTTTTTGTAAATAAAGTTCTATCAGAACACAGCCACGCCCAATCGTTTGCCTTTTGTCTCTGCTGCTCCCACTTTACAAGAAAGAGTCTAGTGGTTGCAACAGAGACCAGATGGCCCCGCAAAACTGAAAATTATTTACTGTCTGTCCCTTTATAGAGGTTTACTGACCCCTGCTCTAGGGGAATGTTGTGTTCTTTGATTTACTATTTACTACTGATTTGGGCCCAGACCCTGGAAAGTGTGATGCTAATTTGTGGAAGATTGATAACTTGCAAATGATTTTGGTCCAGTAGTCCTGAAAGTGATTTCTATCCAGTATAAAGGACACCCCCAAAGTATACGATTTTATTGACCTGTAGGATATTCATCATTTCTGTGTCTGACTTGGCAGTGTTATTCTAGCATTCTTTCTGTCCTTTGCTGCATTGACTTTGGTATCTCCCATAAGCCTTTGAACTGGCTTTCCCATCTTTCTGGCTCCCCTATTAATAAATTAATAAGTAATTTTTAGACAGTTAAAGAAATCCCCACCATGTGCTTATTTTCTATTTGTGTAAGAGGCAGTTTCTTAACTTTTTGAAAATTGTTCTCTGACACACACAAGTGAGTCCTCACTGGGCCAGATTGGTAGTTAACAAACAGTGTTAAGGGGAACCTCAGGTGTCTTTGGAAGTCCCTTAGGTGGACACTAACAAGATAAAGGAGAGAGAAGTCAGAGTCCCTTGCCTATTTACCCACCAGAGAAGCTCCATTTATAAACCTGCTTTCTATTTTGAGATTTCAAACGTTAAGATTCCTTAAGAAAAAGAAAAAACATTTTGTCCCAAAATATTAAATATTGCAATAGCTTGATCAGGTGATGGGTAAGTTTTCAAGCTCCTGAGAACTGCTACGTATGGAGCAGACAGGGCTTGGTAGCTGCTGGGAGCTGTGCATTCCTGGGCTGGGTCGGTGACAGGCTCCTGGTCTGCCTGTGGCCGGTTGGAATGTGGTGTATTTATGCTCCTTCAGAGGGGAGAGAGGCCTCCAGAGAGCTGGCTTGAATACCAACAATTCCCCCAGGTCTTAACAAGGAAAAAAAAAAGTGTGCTTTTCCTTCCTAATTGTGTTTCTTAAGCAAACCTATCTGGAGTTGCGCAAAGCATGGTTTGTGACACCCGGTTATTGACAATTTCTCATGAGAACATTCTGGAAACTGGCAGGACATCATGCCCACCAGAGAACTGTGGGGCTCACCAAGTACTGGGAGGGTGTCTAGGACCCTGTGGGCCTGCTAGTGGCAAAGTGGCGGGAGAGGGGAGGAAACCCAGAGCACTCCTGTGTGTGTGTGTGTGTGTGTTTCCCCTTTTATTTTTGGGGGCTCAGTTATTTTCATTGCAGCTTTAGGAGAGGACTGGGGATTCCTGAGAGCCAGGCCTGGATGGGTTAAATTAGAATAGCTCTAATTGGGATGGGATAAATTAGAATAGCTCTAACAAGCCATGCTTCTTGGTATTAGCTTAGATGAACCTGTCAGATGGGTCTGTTCATTCTTGCTGGATTTTTTTTTTAATTGAGATACAATATACATAACAGAAAATTAACGATTTTAAGATGCATTGCTGTGGCATTTAGTGCATCCACGGTGTTGTGAAACCATCACTCTGTCTAGTTCCAGAACATTCCCATCACCCTAAAAGTAAATATCCATGAAGCAGTCATGCCCCATTCCCCACACCCCTAGCCCCTGATGCATAATCTGCTTCCCCACCTGCAGATTTATCTACCTGGATGTTCCCCAGTCTGGAATCCTACAGTCTGCGACCTTTTCAGTCCGGCTGACTTCAGAGAACAATGTTTTGGAGGTTCGTCCACGTCACTACCTCATTCCTTTTTGTGACTAATATTGCATTGCATGGCTAGACCCCATTGTATCTAGTCATCTGCAGATGGGCATTTACTTTGTTTCCACCTGTTGGCTATTGTGAAGAGTGCCTCTGTGGTCCCCCCAGTCCCTCAGCAGCCTGAGTGCTCACACAGAGACAACCCCCATGGCAGAGTCTCCCCCAGGTATTTCTGGGTGTCCCCAGTGGTGTTTCACATGACTGGTGTTCTGTTCCAGGTGCCTGGTGACAGCCTCTGTTGCCAGTGCCCTCTGCAGCCGGACAGCCACCATCTGAAGCCCTGAGCCCCAGCCCAGCAAGATCATCCTATGATGTGCTGTACTCAAGGTGTGCGTGGGGGGCAGGACCTAGTGACCACTGCTTTCATTATAAGATGGGGACCTTACTGTCTCATGAGGGCATTTCCTTCCTCCCTTTCAGCCCGCAGATCTTTTTTCCTGAGCTCATCACTTTACTCAGCAAGGAATCTTCTGGTCTTGGAGAGATATACGCAGGGCACTAACTCATTCTGGTTAACCTAGGACTCTCCTGGTCGTCACATTGAAAGTTCATCTTCCTGGGATATCCCTTGATCCCAGGCAAATGGGGACAGTTGGTCACCCAGATTTCAGCCTGGTTGGGGAGAGCCTCCTCATTCAATGTGTTGAGTTTTACTAATCCCCTTGTTTTGAATCTGATGGCTGAGTTTGGCCCTCCATGTTCCCCTAAGCTCCAAATCGAGAGCCTATTTGCCCAAAGCCGGCTGGAGGCTAAGCCTTGTTTCTTCTACTGGGCTGGTCAGTCGCCTTGCTGCTCGCGTTAGGGAAGAAACCTGGAGATCTAAACTCTCTTTTTAGAGATTTTTTTTTTTAAACCGCTTCTCTTGTGTTCAGCCCCATCTGGCCCCATACTTTCCCTCTTTCCCTCTGCTTCTTTGTTGGCTTATTTATGACTTAAATTTTTTTCCTTAATTTTTTTCTTTACTCTCATGTCAGTGATTTTCAGAAAGGAGCAGAATAAAACATGTGGTTTTTTTTTTTTCTGACATTCTTAACAGGAAGTCTCATTTCCTCAATATGTGAGGCCAGCTTAGGTTTCCATCTTGGCTCAGCCTCTCAGCTAAGTGGCCTTGGACAAGTACATTGACCTCTCTGAGCTCCATTTCCTTTAAAGCCTGGGTCTCCTTCAGAATAAGAAGAGTGGAGTGGGGAAATAATAGCAAGCCAGAGAATGCGTGAGCAGTGCTGAGGGGGACCGGGTGTAGGTGGCCAGCAGGAGGATGTCTGAAGAAGCATGCTCCTACCCCATGGCTCCCAAGGTCTTAGACACGTGTCCCCAGCCTCTTGTCTCCTCTCCCCACCTCTGCCCCCTAGGAGCTCAGAGCCCAGTGAGCAGTGTGAAGGAAACATACTCATTGCACCCCCATGTTTCAAATTCATTTTTTTCTAGGACTTCAGAGCAAAACCTTCTTCCTTCTGCCAAGGAGGTCACCAGCCCAGCCTTTCCTCTGGAGTCCTGGATTGGGCTCAGCTTGGACAGCTGTCCTCAGCTTTCCAGACTCACTTCTGCCCCAGACACATGTCATTGACCCTCATGGCCAAACTCAAAGCCATATTCCCCCAGCAAGCCTTTCCCCCCCCACCCCACCTCCACACACACACACACACACACACACACACACACACACACACACTTACAATGTAGTGGACATAGGACTAAATGTTTATGTTCTTGAGTTGTTTCCTGCCTCTCCCCACCCCAACTCCACTGCAGGTTTGACTCTCAGTTCTACCACTTACCAGCTGTGCTTCCCCAAGCAAGTGACTGCACTGCTCTGAGCCTCAGTTTCCTCATGAGTCCAATGCATCACAGACAGGATTGCTGACAATCACACAGAGGATTGCTTATTCCCAAGAGGAAATGATGGGGCCTAAGTAAAGAGCACACAGAGGACTGCTTGTATGTGTAAACACCAGGTCAGAGTGTGTTATGATTTCTGGCTTCTGCCATATCTTGAGTTTGATTTGGCTTCACTGTCAGGCTGTGGAGGTGGGGACTTGTCTTCCTCCTCTTTCTACACTTTGCAGCCCAGCTTCAGTGCCCCAGGATGTAGCAAAGTGCTGCATGGAGAATCGCAAAGTCCTGTTTGCCTTCCATCATCGTCAGGGTAACCTTGGGCAGGTCACATCCTTTCTCTGAGTCATTGTTTTTGGAGGCAGCTGGGAGAGAAATTCCTGCTGAGGCACGCAGAAAAGAAAGTGAAAAAGAGACCGTGGCTTTTAATGTGTGTTTCTCCCTCTTCTAGCGAGTTCATTCCCCATCAGCTCAGCCAGAGAGCCTCATTATCACAGAGTCGGGTGAACCCTGGGGTCCCTAAATCTCTGGCTCTCAGTCTCAGCTTTACGTTAGAGTAAACTGGAGAGATTTCAGAAGCATTAATGCCAGGGCCTGACCTTGGATTAAGGAAACTGGAATTTTGGAGGATGGGGTCCAATCACAGAGGTTTTTCAAAGCTCCTAGATGGTGCTGATGCTTTTGGACCATGGCCCACACTGAGTAGGGAGGCTCTATACAATCCTCCTGTTGCTTCCGGAAGCATCTATGAAGCACCTTTGTGCCAGGCAGAAGGTGCTATCTCCCTTTACAAAGCCCTTCCTTGGAGCTTTGGTTTGAGTTCCTCCACAGACGCCAAGCCCCCTCTCTTCCGAGGTCCCTTGCATTGCTGGACAGCAACTCTTAGGATTAGCAAATTCTTTTCATTGAGCCAAAGCTGGCATCCGTGACAGCCAATCCCTTCATCCTTGTTGAGCGTGGCTCAGCCCAGCCCAAGGAAGCCACCGTGCTTCTGAGCTGCCCCTCAGCTGAATGGCTCTGTCAGGGGTCAGACATCAGGGGCATTTGGAGAGCAGGACTCCAAAGGCAGCCTTGTGGATTTCAAATGGCCTTGGATCCAGAAGAGAGGCCTTCCTCCTGTCTTAACTAGGCATGAGTCTATTGTTTTCTGAATGTGCCTCTACTAGAATTTTCTGGGCAATAAGTTCCAAATATAATTCACAATATCAGAATCTGCAGGGGAGGGTCCAAGGAAGTTGTTTATTTAATAGTTGTCCCAGGTGAGGGTTCTGATCAGGCAGCATGGGAAATACCTTATAAGTTGATTGGATTAGCTAGTTCTGGCGACAGAAACTTCCAGGGGACAGACTCTGAGATGGGAAAGGACTGGGCACTTGGGGGTGCGGTGGGGGGTGAGGAGTTGGGGGTTGTGGGTGAGCAGACCGAGGCAGAGGGAATCCAGGCCTGGATGGGCTCCCAGCTGGGCCTGGGCCTCAGGCAGGTAGTGTCTCTGGGACCATGTTGGTCTCTGGCTGTTGTACCAGAATCCTTTGCTCCTTCTTTGCCCCAAGGAGTCCTTCCCTTTCATCCTCAGTTCTCAGGAAAATGAAGGGAACAGCAAAGACCATTTATGTCTCACTCATGCGTACAGAGTTCTGTTCTCCAGGAAAAGAGTTACAATTTTCAGGGTCAGTTCCCTGTTTTTATTTTTTGTTTTTTCTCAACCCTTGGAACAAAAACATTAGTCTTGATTAAACAATGCAGTTTTTTTTGTTTGTTTTTTTGTTTTTTGTTTTTTGTTTTTTGTTTTTGTCATGGCTGCCATAACAAGCTACTACAGACTGGGCAGCTTAAACCTCAGAAGCTTATTTCTCACAGTTGTGGAGGCTCCAAGTCTGTGGTGAGGGTATCTATCAGGTTGGTTTCTCCTGAGGCCTCCCTCTCACCGCGTCTTCATATGGCCTTTCCTTTGTGCTCAAACATCCCTCATGTCTCTCTGTGTGTCCTAATTTCCTCTTCCAATAGGATGCCAGCCATCTTGGAATAGGGCTACCTTAAGGGCCTCTCATTAATCATCCCCTTTAAGGCCTGACCTTGAAATATGTCACATTCTGAGGTACTGGGGGCTCAGATTCCAACATATGAATTAGTGGGGACACAGCTCAGGCCTTCTCAGTTCTCCTCAGGATCTTTAGGTGAGTGGCTGACCAACCACAGTGTCCAAGGAGGCCTGGGGGGAGCCCCTGTTCAACAGGAGGGGAAGGAAGCAGAGAAACAAGGGTGAGAAAACAGATTGGGGGTCTCACTGTGGTTACCCGACCCTTCTGCTATCCTGTTTTCAATTCCCAGAGACTTTTATTTTCTATAACTTCGTGAGAGTATCTCGTTCTCTCTTAAAGAGTTTGTCATCTTCTCTTTCTTTCGCTGTTTTTAACAACATTCTTCCACTCCTTGCACCCTCTCAGTCTGAATTTCCCCCCTTTCATTTGTTTTGGCTTCTGAGTGTCAAGGTAGAAGCACTCTTCAAATGTCCAGGGTGTGCAACCTTCTGATTGGGAAACCTGAGAGGTAGACAGACATGTTTTTTTTTTTTTTCTAAGGGCCCCAAATATCAAATTCTCTAGGTCTTTGCTTTTGGCTCAGTCAGCTTCCCTGGAAAAGAAAACTGATTTATCTTCATGGGGTGTTCTGTGTGTGTTTGTGTGTGTGTGTTTGTGTGTATGTGTGTGTGTGTGTGTGTTTGGGATGGGGGCAGGATACTGATAAGCTAGACAGTGGGCATTCTGGAGCTGAGTTGGTAGAAGAGGACTGAGCATCACTCTTTGCTGGTGGACATTCACTGACTCCCTGCTTTCAGTACAGCTCCTCATTCCTACGTGAGTGGGGTCTGGTGGCCCTCAAGCCACAGTGCCCAGCGTCGCCTGTCTCTCAAGATTTGCCTTCCTGTTGGCAGCTACAGAGCTCGATGCTTGCCTGGCAATGTGGGCCTGGAGAAGGGGGCTGGGGATCTAAGTTTGCAGCCACTTTCAACCCACATTCCTGTTTCAACGCCACCCCCCATGCCTGCCTCCAGAGGTACCTGGTACTTCCCATTCTTGAAACTTCCAAGATTCTGCAGGGCGTCATCTCTGCTTCGTGTTGGCTTCCTCTCGTGGGCACTTAGGACCGAGGAGAAAGCTGAGATCCACATCCATTGTCACTTGTCTGTCCTTTCTCTGTCTTCCGACACTGGGCTGATGTTCCCCGTTCGCTGGTGTTTCCTTTCTTCTTGGTTATAGCTTTGATCTTCCTTTATCCTACCTCTAGTGAGTTGTGGGGACTGAGCAAAGACCAACATCTGCAAGTCAACCTCCCCTCTAAGCCTTAGGTTCCTCATCCATAAAATCCAGCCAGTAATAGTTTCTACAGCAATGTCAGTGGGAATTAAGTAAAGTACTGCCAGTAGAATACTGAGTGTGGGGTCTGGCAACAATATCTAATAAATACTAGGAAAATAACAAAATAGAATTATTTACCTTATCCAAGGGCCCTTGCAAATCCCTGGAAACAATGAGGTAGTTAGAACTACACCAAAGAACGTGTAGCTTAACACTGTCCGCCAGCCTTTGGTGCTTCCTTTTTCTTCCTATTCCTGAAAAAAGAAGCAAAACTCACATTCACCCACAAAGAGCTCTACCAGTGAGAAGCTCCTCCAACTTTGCTGTGTACTCCAATCCCCAGAGCTCTTATGACAATGCTGATTGTGATTCTGATGCTCTGGGGGGTGGGGGTGGGGTGCCTGAGAATATGCACTGCTGTTGGTCCCACTGGTCTGAGGCCCACGCTTTGAGTAGCAAGACACTGAATGATAGAAATGGAACCAGTTGGCCAATGAGGAGCAGGTAAAGGGAGGACGTCCTCCTGGGGCTCCTTTGGGTGGTGACCTTTAAGTAGGGCTTTTCTCCTTCAGGATCAAAACCCAAGGGGAATAGCGTGGGTTCCTCTAAACGGCCACAAGATGTCATAATGTCATTATAGGAATTCTCCCAGAAAGGTTCAAGTCTGGGTGTCAAATTACATCCCTTAAAGCAGGAAATGGAAAGTGGCAGTTATCCAATCAGTGCTGCTCAGGGACCAGCCTCGGTTAACCTCTCCTCTGGGTCCAGGACAGATGTCAGGCAAAGAGCTGGAACCTTTGTCTTACCCACCTTCTTTCACTCTTGTTCTTAGCGACATAGGATAGTCACATGAGATCTGTCAGGAGAGGAAGCTGGTCTTCTTAGAAACACCTTGGGTAAAGGTATTTCCACAGGGTAGTTTCTAGAACCACAGTCGGGGATGTTTTGCTTATACAAAGATCTTCCTGGAACAAATCAGCTGGGGAGCTGCTTCATGCTACATCTCCATCAGAGGACTTCAAGGAGCCCATTAGCATGTCAAAGTCTGTGACAAGACCTGCAGGGACCCAGCCTGTTTAACAACAGTTACTCCTCTGCTTCTCATCCTCAAAGGAGTCAATCCTCTCCCTTCCAAGAATGCTATAAGGCACCTACGTAATTTTAGCAGCAACCCAGGGTTGCATATTTCATATAAAAATAGAGGTTGACTTAGTGAGTTTCAGGTGCTAGGTGGGGTAGCCGGGGCTCACCCGGCTAGAATCATTAGTTACCTCAGATGATCGTTTCAGAAGAACCATCCGGGAAACAAAATCATGATTATGGCCTCTTGTACTTTCTTCTTCATGTAAGAGTCGTCTGTGTTTATTTAATCTCCCCAACCATTAGATGGGACCACGTGACATTGCCAACAATTTCATGTGTTTTCATCTAGACCAGGGGTCGGCACACTGTGGCCTGTGGGCCAAATGGACCCCACCTCTGTTTTTGGGTATCAAAACACAAAATGTACTGGGATACAACCACCCTCATTCATTCGTGTGTTGTCTACGATTGCCTTCATGCTACCATGGCAGAGTTGTGAATTTGCCACATAGGCCTTCTGGCCTGTAAAGGCAGAGTATCTACTATCTGGCCTTTTGCAGAGAAATTTGCTGACCCCAGTAAAAGTGGTAACTCCTGGAAGGGAATGCATAGATGTGTCATTTTTGTAGTTTCCCTGCTCCCCACCCCCAACACTGCACCCCATAAATGGTAGGTGTTTAATAAATATTGGATATGGAAAAGAGCTGTGAGCCTCCTTTCTGGAGAAGGCTGATACCTGATCCTTCGTCTACTTCTCTGGACCTTTGGCTTCTGTATTGTGACTCACTCTCAGACATTTGGCAGGCAAGCTCCCGCTGCTGCTGCCAAAGGCAGCTTTCTCTTTTTTGAGGAAAAAGAAATCCTTCAAAAAGTCTTGAGGGCCTGTGGTCATCAATCAGCTTGCTCTTAGAGCTGTGCAGATGAGGATGTATGAATGAAGCAAACATATGGATTGTATTTGCATTGAAATACACATAGGCTCCGAAATTAAGTGGGAAAGGGCTTTGCAGGGACACTCCATTGCTTGTTCGTCTCCAAAACTGCGTGTATATATATATATATATATATATACACACACACACACATATATATGTATATATATGTATATATATATATATGTATATATATGTATATATATATATATATATATATACATATATGTGTATGTATATAAATCTAACTAAAAAAGAAAATGATTTCACATCATACAACATACATGTTCATTGTCAGGAAAGTGAGAAGGGATAGATGAGCATAAAGAAGAAAATAACAACTGGTCTGGTGTCATTTTACAGTGATGTGATGGCCAAATGGTCCCTATGCTTAGATATCTGAGCAGAGTGCCAAGGGAAGGCAGAGTTTCAGCAAAAATCGGGAGGAAGCATCAACTTGCTTAGCATACAAGATACATTTGAAGGTTGAGGAGACATGACAGCATTCTCATGGAGGTGAGGAGCTACAGGGTGGGAACCTAGTTTTGATACCATTTTCAGTCCCTCAGATGGGCAATCCAGATGATTCTGCCCTTAGCCCCAAACTTCTGTGTTATGCAGCTGTGGGGGGAGCCTGGAATTTGATGCTGAGTACTGGGAAAACATCAATTGCTCCAACTTTTTGTGGGCCGATAGGGCCACACTGTAAAAATACTCAGGGTTTTTGGTAGCATCCTTGAAGGGACAAGGTTGCTGGCTGAATAGGGTCATTTATTGCCTCAACCAGCAAAAGTCTCACTTGCTCCAGAGTAAACACAGGAAATGGAAGATGGTAAGTCTAGCTTGACCTGGAGTAGTGCTCTTCATTGCAAGTTGTAGCTATGTTATTTTTTGGTACACCTGGGAGACCTCACTGTAGGTTTTTTTTTTACCCTCATGTAGTTTACCCTCATGTAGTGTCCAGTCTCCTTTTCCCTTGCTCTCTCCCTGTGTGGAGAATAGAATTCCAGATAATTCTTCTCTTCGCCTCCCTTGCAGCTATGGAGATTGGCTACACAGATCCAACCTGTAAGTGAGAATATGCTGGGGTGGGGAAGGGGGCTTTGGGAAATCTTTCTCTTTCCTGCACAGAAATAACTGATGATGACTTTTTCCGATGGCCAATTTATCCTGGCCTGGGCATGGATGAGTTGCCTGCAGCTGAAGCAGCCATCTTGTGTCACAAGACAAAGCCCGTGAGAATAGTAGAGGTTGGCCCAGAAATCATTAAAATCCATGTCGGCAGCTGCCTACCTCCAGCCTTTCTGTTATCTGAGAAAATAACCCCCCTCTCTGTTTAAGCCAGTGTGAACCCAGTTTTCTATTATTTGCAGCCAAATGGCCTTTTAGCAGATGTACCGCATGACCCACTCAGCTGGGCGTTGAAACAGGCGCACGTCATGATGACAGTCTTTAAGCTTTGTTGTGGTAAAAATAAACCTGACACCCTGTTACAAATTTGGTGGCTGTGTCTGGGTCTCAGCAGGAAACCAATGACACACTCACACAGGTTAATTGAAGAGAGTTTAATAAGAGGACCGTTGACCAAGGTGTCTAGAGGGTTTAGGGGAACATCAAGAGCTTGGTCAGTGCTCCAGGGCTACCAGCCAGGAGCTGGTGCACCCCGAGACTACAAGGACAAGGGAGTAAGGGATTTTACCTGCAGCTGGGGAGAGCTGCCAGATGGAAAAGCGTGCCAGAGGAGTGTAGCTGGGGCTAGAACGACATTGCTTACTTGTGGTGACCCAGCACGAGGATAAATTCCCCAACCTTTCAGTCCTTCCACCCTCCAGTGTCTTGACAGCACTCATCGGAAGCCAGAGGGCAAAGGAGGCTGCGGATACATTCTCTATGGGGCAGCCTTCCCGACAGAGTGGAGCGGAAGAAGATGGCGGGTGGATCTGGAGGGGCAGATGGGAGGTCTCCGGCACAGGCAGCTCCCTAACGAAGGGTCTGAGACACTCCAGGGAGCCACGCTCCATGGGTGGAGAACCACTGCTCAGGTATCCAAAACTGTCCCTTCACATTTCAGGGCTCTTTGACCTATGTCTTCTTCTTAAGAAGTGGTCTCCAGCATTTTGGGCAGTGGCCCACAGCTGGGCCTCCAGCTACCTCCGAGCTTGGGAGGCCTTTTGTAAAAGCTGGGCGTTTCTGGAGCCCCCGTGGGGCTGGCTTAATGTGGAAAGTTAATTGGGCCCCGGGAGTCTCCATGGAGTGCTCTGGCATCGGATTGGTTTTTACGGTGCTGTCACTATTTAAATGTCTTCAGGGGCTGAGATCAACCACATTACACACAAGCCCAGAGAGGAAGGAGAATTCCCGACCCTGAATCAGGACCCCTGCCCAGTGCATCACCTTCATGTTTTCATTCCATCCGCCTGACACAACACACCTCAACTATACACAAGACCGAGGGAAGGCTTAAGAGGGCAAGTGAGGGGCAGATTGAGGCTGGTTGCCGCCTTACGGGGCAGCCACTGTAGCCTCCCTTTACCGGAGTGTTGGAGAGGTTCAGGGACTTGCCCCAGGCCATAGAACTCCTTCTGGGCTCCTCCAGAAGGAAAACTCAGGTCTCCCGATGCCAAAGCCTTCTTAACCAGTGGGGCCCAGTGTCTTCTTAACCAATCGGGCCCAGATCCAGTCTCCTCAGGAGACTCTAGACCCACCTGCCAGAAGCAGCTCTCGGCAAGGGGGGGGGGGGGCGCCCTTTCAGGGTTTCCTGGCCTGAGCTGATGTCTCCTTGGCTCCCAAAGGATTCAGCACAAATTATAGTGATTGTAGGAGAGAATAGTCATTACAAGCACTTTGAGTCAGGCACGCCCTGGTAGGTTCTCTGGAACTTTTAAGCCATAGTTTTCTCATCTGTAAAATGGGGCTATCACCCCTGTATGTTGGATTCCCCCAGAAATCAACCTTGGGTAAAGAATTCTAGCACAGGGAGTTTATTTGGATGGGTGATCCCAGGAACCACTAGTAGGGGACAAGGAAGGGAGATAGGGCAGGGAGGCAGGCACACCAAGTGTGTTATCAAACTACACTGGGTGACCAGACCTGAATCCCACTGGTGAGGAGGCCCAGAGATGGCGGGAGCTGGTGGTGGATGTTGGGCCTCGTTGTATGTGAGGGCGGGAGGTGGAGGGCATGACCAGGGGGTCTCCCACACCAAACCCATGGAGTTGTGAGGAGGCAATAAAACCATGCCCGGCACCTAGTGCGTGCTCATTAAATGGCGGCCATTATTATTACTGTTACCATTCTTGCCTTCACTAGTGCTCTGAGTGCTACTGACTCATGGCACATTGAGCAGGCATTTAGTGCTTGTTACTTGTCTCCTGCCAACGCGTTTTGACATCAAAGTGTATTGTTTCAGCCAAGCGTTTTATTTCCCCTAGGGACCATCCGCTGGGCAGAAAGCTCTGAGCTCCTGGCCCATGGCATGAGAATTCTAGCCAGGTGTGTTTCCCAAGCACAGGAAAGAATTCTCCTTGTGGGAGGAAATTGGGCCTGGCCAGGTTCACGGGGCTGGGCTCTGTTCTTTCCAGCTCTTCCGAGGAAAGAAACAAGCACCAGCCCTCTCCCTTCCGTAGCCAGGCCGGCCTGTTTTCCCTCCAGCTGGCAGCCTCGGGTGCCAGTGCACCCAGCCAGGACCTGTGTGCAGCTGTCTCCTCCGTGGGCCGCCCGCCCTCCTGTTGTTGCCCTGAAGGCCTGCTTTGAAGCTACTAGAGGGTGGAGTTCTTCCTCCGATTGCCCTCCTTCCTTCCTTTGTGTTTTCGGTTGCTTCCTCTTCCTACCCTCCACCCCCAACCATTCTATTTCCTTCTCATCCTTTCTCCTCTGGGCTCCTTGGGGAGGGGTGGCGTTTCGATCTGGATTGTTACCACATCCACCCCTTAGAAGGCCTGGCCAGGTTTGGAGTGGGTTGAAGGGGGCTTTTCCCCTCCTTCCTCCTCTTGGGTCTGCTCCGTCTTGTGTTGGCTTTGATCTCCAACGGATGCCGACAAGTGGACAGGCCCACCCACTGATCCCATTCAGTGTGGCTCAAAAGAAATGTTCCATGTTCTTCAGGCTGCTGCCTTTGCTCTTGCAGAAGAGAGGGCGGCCGGATGGGAGCCGCTTGAGCCTTGCAGATTGCGAGCTGGCATTGCCAGCTGGCTGATTATTGATGGTTGATGTGTGGCTGTGCTGCCCGCGGAGGGTTGGAGGCAAGGCAGGGCGGTGAGGTGTTGTGACAGCAGGTGATATCGGACAGATGCCCCCAAAATGCAGCGGGCTCGCTCAGGAGGGACTTTTAAGGGCTGCTGTCCAGAAATCTCTCACACGTTTACCATGCTGGAGAAAATGCACATGAGAAAATAAACCGGCAGGACACCTGGGTTCAAATTCTCAATCTACTACGACTTGGCCTTCGGGCCTTGAATAAAACATCCAGTCCTGTGCCAGCCTGTTTTGATTTCCAAACTGGTTAAAATGATACCTGTCCCACTTAGTTTGGGAGCTCACAGTATCAGCTCTCGCTGCGTAAAAAGCACCACCCAAAGCTAGTGGTCCATAACGATGGTGGCTTAGAAGCTCACGATTCTGAGAATCAGCAGTTTGGGCTGGGTTCAGCTAGGCAGTTCTTCAGCTTGGGCTGGATAACTCACGCACCAGGGGACAGCTGCCAGTGTAGGCTGGCCCAGCTGAGACAGTTAGTCTTTCTCCACGGATCTGTCATTCTCCAACAGGCTAGTCCCAGGGGTCTGTGGAATATAAGACAGAAAGCCAAAGTCTACAGCCTCTTGAAGCTTGGACTTAGGGCAGTTACATTGTCCCTGCTGCCGAATTCTTTTCGTCAAAGCAAGAGATAAGCCTCACCCCGATTCAAGGGGTGGGGGACCAGACTCCATCTCTTAACGGCAGAGGCTGCAAAGTCACATTGCAAAGGGATGTGCATACAGGGAGGGAGATAGTTGGGGCCATTTTTGCATCTGATCTCCTATAGCCACGGAATAATAGATTCAAAGTCACTTGGAAGTGCATAAAGTACCTCACGGTGCAAGGAAACAGGCAAAAGGCAGAAAATCAGTTTAATCCCACCTCCCAGAGGGGGGCATTGCTGATACATTTGTCTGCATAATCCTGTCATGTTCTAAGCTCATGTAATGGTGTTTCGGCTGTGTAAGAACAAGAATTTCAATGACCAAGTGCCCAGAATTAGATGAGAACTTTTGCGGGTTGTCTGTTTACGACCTCTGAGAAATCTAAGCCTCCCGACTGGTCCACCTTCGGGTTTGACATCCACTGAGAAGACTAACGAATTTAGATAGCCGGATGGTGGTCTGGTTTCAGGGACCTCATCATAGGGGATAGACTGTAGCATGGTAAACCAGATGTCTCACGGGGCAGAAACATCAAGGAGAGAAGGGGTTCTGGGTACTGGATACCGTGTAACTAATACCAGCACCTGTCCCAGTTCGTGGTGACATTTCTGGAATCAAGGGACCATAGTTGTCACCTGAAGAGGAGCATTCTGTAAACTAATGCTCGGAGGACTTAAGCCACCTTGCGGTGTGACCTTTCCAAGCGAGTGTATCCCACAGAACATCCCATTTATTTCTCCCAGGTGATGATGGGATTTGCTGGCCACCAGGAGCTGGGACCAGTAGAGGTTTGGGACTCTGGAGAATGGTGGTTTTTCAACTCCACCAGCACCAGCAGTGAGAGTGCATTTTCAATGCAGAGAAAACATCCAAGGCTGTAGAATCCCAGACTTCCTAGCCCTATGGTGACTGTGTCTCCCGCATGGACACATGGAGCCCACACCGGCCTTCAGAAATGTCAGCCAGTTGTCATCCTCACCAACAACCTACTAGAGTGTCTGTCTCTCTCCTCTGCTTTTGCCAGCTCTGAACACTTTCATAAAAAACAAAAACAAAAACAAATCCTGCATGGTTTAAGTGGCATGTCTTTATGCATACATCCATGGAAGCCGAAGTGTCCAGAAGCCATTCAGACTGGGAAACAATTTGGAAGACAAATGATAGCAGCCACATTGTGGGACACTGCCAGCCGACCGCCATCCTGCTCGAGAGGATCGTTCAGTCTGCACACGTTTTAGTGCTCACTTGGGAGAGTCCTTCTCTCTTCCTCTCCAATTAGCCCACATGGGTATGCGCACTCTTCACTCGCCCTGGCCTGCCCAACCCCAGGCTCGTTAATGACTCCACACAGCACTTGTATGAGCAGGAGGTGCGCCTTGGCAGTCCAGTCCCCGCATGTGGACTGCCCAGATGGGTGGGACGTCCCTGCCCTCACCGGCTGCCAGGGTTTGCTTTGTTTTCGTTTATGTTGGCTCTGTTTCAGTGCAGCCCACAGATGTGGTCAAAGCGGAGAGGGCTAGGGGGCTGGAAGCAAGGGGGGGGGAGTGAATAAAGGAGTCAATCATTTCTGATATAATTCAATGTGACTAGAACTTTGCGGTGAGAAAAGCCAGGCTCCGTCTGGGCCCCTGCTGGCCTCTCTTCTGGGTCTTTCTCCGTCCCACTCAGACAGGGGGAGCTCGGGGCTCTTGGGAGCCATGCAGGACCTCACCTAAGGAGCCCTGCCAAGCCCGGTGACAGTCGCTCCAATTTCTAGGCCACAGCGGGGATGGCTCCGCTCATTTGCCTCCTCTCCTCTTGGGGCTCTGTGGGAAGGGCTCAGCTCTAATGAGAGGAGACAGTTGAGAGAAGGAGCTGGTTTGACAGAGAGCGGACCCCCTGTGGCTCTCTCAGACTTCTCACCTGTCAGGTGAAAAGGATCCCAATTAACCACCTCAGCGATGCGGAGCCCCGCAGCCTCACGGCCCATCCTGCCATCTGTCTCCCAAGGTGGTAGAAATGGGGGCAAGATGGTGGGGGGGGCACTGCAGGGTGTGAGTAGGGGGAGCCAGTCCCTGGTCACCCCTCTCTGGGGTTTCCTGCCCTCTGGTCACATCGCCCTAAACGCGCAAAGCTTTGGGACCCTACTGGCTCTCACCGTTGCTTACCTCTGGCCTCAGCACGCTTAGAGGAGGGGCCATGAAAGAGTTAAGAGCTCCCCTCCCTCACTTATTCTACCTCTGCTGCCCTGCTTGGCTGGCTCCCATTCCTTCTGGGGGTTTCCTTCCTTCTCTGTCTTTTCCACAGGGAGGCACACAGGGCCCTGCCCCTGGCCGCATTTGCCAAATGTAAATAGTTGCTAAAGTTATTTAGTGTGTCCTCACATCTCCTTTATGTCACTGGTGTTCCCTAGGCAACCGCTGCGGGAATGCAGTCAACTTGTGGAGGATTTGTGCACACAGGAATATGAAATGGCTCTTGCTCATTTCTTGTTTGGGGGCATCTTGGAGTGGGCTTCTCCCCCGGGGAATTAGCATGTTCATTTGTTATTGGAAAAGTGGGCAGCAAGACAAGTCTGACCGGACTGCCCCTGGAAGTTGGAGACGTGGCAACTCCGGGTCCCTTTGCTCAATTCTCTGGATGGGTGTGAAAAGGGTGGCAGAAGGCAGTCCTCTAACTCGCCCAAGTCCCTCCACCGAAACCCTGCCATGGGAGGGGCCGTGGTCATAGTGAAAGAGAGAGTGTGCTGTCTTTTCTTTCTAGAGACCATAGGCACGTACAGATATGTAATCGCTAGGTTATACACCTACAGCTAATATAATGCTGTATGTCTACTATGTCTCAACAGCAACACAAAGACTATTTGGACAAGCTAACTTTCTTTTTAATTACTGAGGTATGTGTGACATACAATGTGATATTAGTTTCAGGTGTACAACGTATTGATTCGACAATTCTATCCATTACTCAGCGCTCACCATGCTAAGTGCAGTCCCCATCTGTCACCATGCAGTGTTATTACAACATTATTGACCATATTCCCTATGCTGTTACTTGTCATCTCTGTGACTTACTTATTTCACACCTGGAGGTTTGTACCTCTTAATCCTCTTTATCTTTTTCCTCCAGCCCCCAGCCCCTCCCCCTCAGGGAACCTCCAATTTTTCCTCTGGATTTAAGAGTCTGGGGTCTTTTTGTTTGTTTGTTCGTATGTGGTTGTTTTTATTTTATTTTAATGTTTATTTCTTTTTGAGAGACAGAGAGTCAGAGCGCAAGGAAGGGAAGGGCAGAGAGAGAGGGAGACAGAATCCGAAGCAGGCTCCAGGCTCTGAGCTGTCAGCCCAGAGCGCGACATGGGGCTTGAACCCACGGACCATGAGATCATGACCTGAGCCAGAGTTGGACCCTTAACCGACTGAGCCACTCAGGCATCCCCACATGTTTTGTTTTTAAGGCTGTTTTTTCTTACATCAGCAATAAATTTCTTACAAAAAATGAGAAAATATGGATAATTATAGAAAAGATGATCACCATGAACATTTTGGTTATATGCATATTTTTGTATGAAAGCTTTCAAACAAAAGAGGCACCCTTGCAGTGTTTTCAAAGACCCAATGATATAAACCTCATTCCATGTTGATCACATGCCTCTACTCTGTATCAAATATATACTCCTGCTTAATAACTTAGCCTCAAACCTCGTGGTTTAACACAGTGGTCCTCACATACTTTTGGTTTCCAGACATTTTTACACTTTTAAAATCATTAAATACCTCAAAGAACTTCCGCTTATGCCAGCTATAGCTATCAATATTCACTATATTGGAAATGAAAACAAAATATTTATTTATTAAAAAATTTTTTTGGCATTTATTTATTTTTGAGACAGAGAGAGACAAAGCATGAGCAGGGGAGGGGCAGCAAGAGAAGGAGACACAGAATCTAAGCAGGCTCCAGGCTCTGAGCTGTCGTCACAGAGCCCGATGCGGGGCTCAAACCCAAGAAAAGTGAGATCATGACCTGAGGCGAAGTCGGACGCTTAACCGACTGAGCCATCCAGGCACGCCTGAAAACAAAATTTTTAAGGCAAGAATACGCAAGCACATATTCCACTAACCATCATGGTAATGATGTCATTACATGCCATGTGACTTCTGAAAAACTCCGTTGTACGCTCATGAGTCAGAGCAAAAAGGCAAGTATCGTCTTCACAGTATTACAAAATGAGGTTTGACCTTGTAGAGACTTTAATAGGGTCAGGGACCTTCTGTAGTCCCCAGACCACACTTTGAGAACAGCTGGATTTTAAAAATTAGTATTTATGGGGGCTCCTGGGTGGCTCAGTCGGTTACGTGTCTGTCGTCGGCTCAGGTCATGATCTTGAGGCTTGTGAGTTCGAGCCTTGCGTTGGGCTCTGTGTTGACAGCTCAGGGCCTGGAGCCTGCTTTGGATTCTGTGTTTCCCCCTCCCTCCGCCCCTCCCCTGCTCTCGCGCTGTCTCTGTCTCTCTCAAAAATAAATAAACGTTAAAAAAGTTTTTATACATAAATAAAAATAAAAATTAATGTTTACTATTATTGCTTATAAGTCATCAGACCAGGTAGATGGTTTTCAGGTCTTGGCCGGGTGCACTGATGTGTCTGCGATCAGCTATGGCTGCCGGCGGTTCTGTGGAAGTTGGCCAGCCTCACACGTGTCGGAGGGTCAGCTGGTTGGAGGCTGGTCTAGGGATGGGGTCAGTTGATACAACTGGGCTCCCCCCATGTGGCCTCTCATCCTCCAACAGCTGGCTTGAGCTTGTGCACGTGGTGGTGGCAGGATTCTGAGACATGGAGAGAGAATACTGAGTAGGAAGACACAGCTACCCGTCCCAAGTAAAGATTCGGATGGTGAGGACGGCAAAGATCATAGCAATGCCAACCACCAGAAGAGAACCCAGGCCTGGCCCCCTGCACCTGCTAGAGGTTCAGAGTCACGAGGGGGGACTCAACATACAAGGTGTTGGTTAGAACAACATACATATGTGTTTTAAAAAACATGGGACACCTGGGTGGCTCAGTCGGTGAAGCGTCCGACTTCGGCTCAGGTCATGATCTTGCGGTTCGTGAGTTCAAGCCCCGCGTTGGGCTCTGTGCTGACAGCTCAGAGCCTGGAGCCTGTTTCAGATTCTGTGTGTGTGTCTCTCTCTCTCTCTGACCCTCCCCCATTCATGCTCTGTCTCTCTCTGTCTCAAAAATAAATAAACGTTAAAAAAAATTAAAAAATAAAATAAAATAAAATAAAATAAATAAAAATAAAAAACATGTGGGTTTTAGGGAGCCCGGGTGGCTCAGTCGGTTAAGCATCTGACTCTTGGTTTTGGCTCAGGTCGTGATCTGATGGTTTGTGAGCTACTGGCAGTGCAGAGCCTACTTGGAATTCTCTCTTTCTCTCTCTCTGCCCCTTCCCTGCTCGCACGGGCACTCTCTCTCTGTGTCTCTCAAATAAACAACAACAACAACAAAATAAAAAACATATGTGTTTTAATTCGCATATAGAAGAGATGCACAAGATCAGTGTCTGTACTGTGTGTCAGTCTCCCATGGCCACGGGACCCTTCCGGTAGCCAATGCAGGGTGATGTACTACGTACACCCCTCTTGTACCACAGGCAAAGACCCCATTCCTTACCCACAGGAGTGGGGGCACGGCAGATATACTGGTGTGCTGGTCAAGTCCCATAAGGGGCACATGTTTGGGCAGGTCACATGACGGCTGTTTTCCCAACAGAGAGGAGGGACTGAGGGAGAGGGAGAGAATGAGAGAGAGAGAGAGAGAGAGAGGGCAAGCAAGAGGGCAGGAGAGCTTAAGGTCTCTAAAGACTTAAGCTCAGAATAGGCACATTGTCTCCTTTCTCTGAATTCTGTCGACCAGAGTGAGTCACGTGGCCAGGAGGGTGCGAAAGAGACCCCATTCCTGGGATGGGAGTTGCTGCAGAGTCGTGTTGCAAAGGGCAAGCACAGAGAAAGGAGAATGATTGTGGGTATTTCTGCAATCTACCACATACTTCCTACTTGTTCAATGACTACATTATTTTCTATTGAATGGACATGCTATAATTTACTCTAGCCCCAACTGCTGGACATCGAGGTTGATCTTCATTTTCTCTTCCTACAAATGAGGCTGGAACAAGCATCTGCTACATTTGTCTGACTCTTTACTTAGGACAAGTTCCTGGAAGGGACATGGCAGCAATGTTAGAGCGTTGTTGAAGTTCTGGATATACCCCGTAAACCTCTCTGTTGAGAGAGCTCCCGCTGGTCCGTGCTGCCCCAGCAAGGAAGGAGGCGTCTGCCCGCCGAGAGACTGGTTTCTGCGGGCGTTTCCGTGTACACATGGGCATGTGAGGTCACTTGTTAACCGTGGTCCTTCATCCCCAGTGCCGACGAGGCCTGAGGTCGTCAGTGGTTAACTGGGCTGACCACAGCTTGAAGCGGCTGAGGAGGGCTGAGGTGGCCTTCTGACAGACTGCTGAGTCTGGGTTTCTCTGAGTGCCCTCCCTTCTTTTCTAGCCCCCCACTGGCCCTGATTAGTTACACATGAGAGATGCACCTCTTCCCAGAGAAAAAGAACAGGTGGTCTCATTTCATTTTCTTGTACACAGTCAAGAACAATGCAAGGGGCAGCTTGGTCAGGAACGGAGCCCTGAGCCCTCAGGGAAACAAGCTGTCCCAGGGTGCCAGGCGGGGAGGCTCTGGATAGGCACCAGCTGATTCTGGGCAAACCCCACAGATCTGAAGTTCTCTCCTGCAAGCCTTACGTCCTCTCCCTACACCACCACCCCATGGCCTCCTGTGTTCATCAACGAGCAGTCGGAATTCTTAGTCTACGAGGTCCATGTGATCTTTCATGCAGTTCTCACCAATACCCCACATGCCTCCTTGGCCTTGTGTTTCTTCCAAGCCATGTTCCCTACAGTTCCCAGAGGAAACCCTGATAAATGGCTCCCACTTCTGGGCTTCTGCTCCTGCTGTTCCCTCGGTCCAAAATCTTGTCCCCACGCTCTGTCTGGCCCATCTCCCTCTAGCTAATTCACAAATGTTCTTCAAAATCCAGCCTAAGGGAATTCAAAGGGTTTACCTTTGAGGCTGGGTTGAGGTGCTCAGACCCTGAACAGACACTTCTACTGACAGCAGTTCGGGCTGAGATATGGGAGTCTTGCTGTTTTCTAGCTGTTTTCTAGCTGTTTTCTTGCTGTTTTCTAGCTGTGTGACATTTAGAAAGTCAACTGACCTGTCTGAGCTCCATTTTTCCTCTTCTATTCTCGGTTGCTCTGATGGTCAAAGGAATTATTGGAAGGACATACTATCAGGGGCACCTGGGTGGCTCAGTAGGTTAAGGATCCGACTCTTGGTTTCATCTCAGGTCATGATTTCATGATTCGTGGGTTCGAGCCCTGTATCAGGCTCTACACTGACAGTTTAGAGCCTGCTTGGGATTCTCTCTTTCCCCTCTCTCTCTGCTCCTACCCAATGCTTGCTCTCTCTCTCTGTCTCTCAAAATTTTTTATAAGTATATACTATTTTTTTTTTTAATTTTTTTTTAATGTTTTTATTTTTGAGACAGAGAGAGACAAAGCATTAACAAGGGAGGGTCAGAGAGAGGGAGACACAGAATCCAAAACAGGCTCCGGGCTCTGAGCTGTCAGCACAGAGCCCAATGCGGGGCTCGAACTCACGGACCGCGAGATCATGACCTGAGCCGAAGTCGGCCGCTTAACCGACTGAGCCACCCAGGCGCCCCAAGTATATACTATTTTAATTGCTAAACATGCAAAACAATATTAAGAAAAAGTCCTACCGTGGTTCTCCTAAAACGCAGATGATAAGAAAAGAGTTATGTGCAGATAGTTTATTTTGAAGAAGTGATTCTTCGGAAAGGGTGTGGGGACACTTGGGAGACCAACAGGCAAGCCAGGCAGGTCAATCCTGACTGCGGAGATGCTGTGTGCATGGGACCCTCTGAGAAGCAGTGTGGAGCACACAACAGCACCATCCCCCCCACCCAAGACACAAAAGAGGGGAGCATTTGTTCCTGACTTGGTTAGGGCTTCTCTTCAATGTTTGCACTTAAATGTCTGCCAGGGGCCACACGGCAGAGCAGGATCCTGGGGGCACCTGTCACACAACAGAGAAGGTCTACAGAAACCAAGAGATACCCAGTGCAGCTGAAGCAAGGCACCGCTTGTTGCCACAGCTCTGGACAGGACAAAGAGGTGGGTGGCCAGGGTCTGAGATGGCGCATAAAAGGTGGCCCCCGTAAGCAAGCTGCACCTGTCATAGCTGAGTCTGCACCTCCAAGCACACTGACTGGCACAGAGCAGACATTAAACCAGTGGTAAGTGAGAAATGGAGGGGGCATCCCCATTTCCTGGCCCCCCAACTCGGGTCACGGTGGCCAGAAGTTCTTTTTCCATGGTGCTTTTATGCCCTTCAGGAGCCCGGATGGAGACGGGTGCCCTGCTTCCGCCCAGAGGCTGGTTGGGCAGATCTCTGTGAAAGGGTTGGGTTGGATGGGGGTTTTCCAAAGATGTCCTCCAGGGACCTGGTGGGGTGGGGTGACCTGGGTGTGTCAAGAAACATTCCTCCTTCCTCTCCCATCTTCCTGTCTACCCGAAGGTCTGTTTCTTCTGAACCTAATTCCTGAGCATCATCTGAAACAGCATTTGCCACAACTGTGTTCCATGAATCCTAGCCCCAGCCCCACCTCACCTTCAACCAAAGCCCTTCCATGTTACTTCTTTGATATACTGAGATTGTCTCTGTATCGGCTGGGACTCGGAGGCAATCAAATGAAACCAACTGCTTTAAGTAAAGAGAAAAGGAATCTATTGGAAGTGGATACAAATCAGAGATCTGTGTGCAAAGAAGTTTGGACACCTGGGAGTTGAACCAAGTGAAGTAGGCATGTCTGTTGCAGGACTTATCAGAATCTTTAGTACACCAGTGCACATCTCCAGTATATAATTTTTTATATACATTTTCCAAATGTATTTCTTCAATGCCATGATGCACTGATTGTAAGGTGTATCAGCATTTTAATAACAGCATTTTCAGGAATCAGAACAAGAAAGGAAAACTATCACATGGGGTGTGCGAATTGATTTTCGGAAACATCGTCATTTCAACCTTGTTTGTTTTAACGCAGTCTGTACAGAGTACTTAAGATGGACCAGGCATGTTTTTAAGAGCTTTTACCTAAATTGACTCAGTCCTACCTTTTGAGGTAGGTGTGCAGCTGGGAGGGGCTGAAGAATCCCAGAGGGAGTACTCCAGGGAGCGTGATTGACCTCGGGCCCCAGGGGTGCACTCTGAACACACCTCGCACGGCCTGGGGCAGAGGCCAGTGACTGAGCATGTCAGGGATACCGAGGTAGACCCCATCCTGGGAGACCTGGGACTCGTCTGACAGCTGACTTGAACTCAAGAAGTCCTCAAAAATTTGCCCAAACTTTCTTGGAACTGCATGGCAGTCTAAGGCTTTTGTTTCTCCTCTTTTGTGGCAGGAACAGGTGTTCCCCAAGGCCTCACACAGTCCCCAGCCTCCTCCAGCTTCACCCCTGCACTCTCGCACAGGTGTTTCTCCCAGGACACGTCCGACACATCTCGTCTCATGGTGGAGTCTGCCTCTTGCAGAATGTGAAGTAACATGGTTGGATCTTTTATTTCGTTGCCAATCTACAAATGGGAAAGCTGAGACCCGGAATGGTTGAGTAACTTGCCCAAGGTCACACAGCTAGGAAGGGCCAGAGCCAGTCATCAGACCCAGGCATGCCGGAGTACATACTCATAACCATTTCACTACACCACCTCTCATTTCATAGTAACGTGTGGGAAAGTAAGAAAATGTGCCGTCGGGTCTAGAAAAGGGGGCATTTGTTCTTGCAACTCATTTTTTTTTTTTTTAAGTTTATGTATTTTGGCAGAGACAGAGAGAGAGACAGAGAGTGCAAGTGGGGAAGGGGCAGAGAGGGGGAGAGAGAGAATCCCAAGCAGGCCCCGTGCTGTCAGCACAGAGCCCAATGCAGGGCTTGAACTCACAAATTGTGAGATCATGGTCTGAGCCAAAATCCAGAGCCCGACGCTTAAGCAACAGAACCATCCAGCCGCCCCCGTGCAACTCATTTTCTGCAGAGCGTCTTGTAGGACTGGGGACCAGTCAGGGAGGTGCGCTGTGGGAATATGGCAGCGGGCCTTTGTGACACACGTCTGTCATCATGACTTGAGGGTGTCGTGGTGAAGGTGTGCCTGCACGGACCCGCTGGCAGCCGAGGAAATAAAGAGCAGTTGATGAGCAATGAGCTGGCTGCCTGGGGTGGAGCCCTCCCAGACCATCGTGTTGTTGCTGTTTTCTGTGACTTCCAGTAGCAGAGACCATGCCATGCACCTGATCTCTACCTGGCCCTGTGGTCTCCTTGCCTCTTCGATTCTGGCGGGCCTGCCACTGAGGGGGGTGGGGGGTTGGGGGGGGTGGGCAGGAAGGGTGCTGCCCCAGGAGGTTGGGGCCTGAGTTTTCCACTCTCACTTGGCAAGTCAGAGGACCCCTCCTGCCTTGCTCTCCTTATTTGTAACAAAGGGATGGGGTGAGATCAGGAGTTTCCAGCCAAGCTCTCCCGGGCTCCTGCGGCAGTTTTGAGAGAAGAAACCCCCGACAGGTGTGGTGTGAGAGGGAGAAGCCCCTGTCCACTCTTCTACGTCTCAGCAGACCATATCCACTTTTATTCCTTTTAAATATTGGGATTCTGCGTGTCTGTAAGCATTAGTGGTTGCAAGCTACAGAGACTGACTCTCCTAGCAGATGAGAAAGGAATTAAAAAAAAAAATTTTTTTTTTACCTTTATTTATTTTTGAGAGAGAGAGAGAGACAGCGTGAGAGCAGGGGAGTGACAGAGAGAGAGGGAGACAAAGAATCCGAAGCAGGCTCCAGGATCTGAGCTGTCAGCACAGAGCCTGACATGGGGTTCGAACTCACGGACTGTGAGATCATGACCTGAGCCCCAGTCGGATGCTCAACCGACTGAGCCACCCAGGTGCCCCCCCCAGTTTTTTATTTTTAAAGTCCACTGGCCTCTCTCCTCTGGGTGGAGACGAGAGGTGAGACTCTTGCTTTGGAAATGACAGCTCATGGTCCTGAGGTCCGCAGCCCTGTGTTCTGATCCTGGATCCAAAAGATTGTTATTGCTACAATTTTATTTCCAGTAAGTAGTCATTAATAATCAGTTCCGCTTGCTGGTGGTTATCAGGTCCCAGGCACGGTGCTAAGAGCTTAGGGTACCTTCTCTCATTTTTCCCTATTTATTTCCCTACTCACCTTACAGATCTTAACTGTCCTTCCTTGGGGACGCTTTCCTCGACTTGGGCGCCTCTGCTTCCCAACCCCTCAATTACATGGTCTAATTATACCACAGACCCTCCCGTTGAGGCACTTACCTCAGTTGACATTTTACTTTATTCGTGCCACTTTTTAATTCACGTGTGTCTCCTACAAGAGACCTCAGTGCTGTGTGCTCACTGCCATGTCCCACACCAAGCACAGTGCCTGACATTCAATAATATACTTACTGAATGAAAGAGGGACGGAATAGCCTATCAGAACCCTGCAGTGTGGGTTTACACTGAGGCCCAGAGAGGTTAAATGCTGGCTCCGGGTCACACAGCTAGTAAAGGTGATGGTAGGATCAAGCACGGGTCCATCTGGTTCCAAGACCAGATCTTCACCATTGCCCCCTGATGCCTTCCAGTGTCCAAGTGCGGTCTTCTACTGCCCTGTCCTTCCCGTGAAAGGCAGAGAGGTCCTGCCCCTTTCTGTGGCCCTCTTGTTTAACTTCTGCCCCCTCACCTCAGGTCCTGGCATTCAATCTCGTGACCCCTCCAGCTGTGAATCTTGCCCTTTGCAAATGCCTTCCATACCGTTCAGCGGTCTCTTGGCTGCCGGCACTGGTCTCCATCTGCTGAGATGGCGTGGTGCCCGCTCACAAGATGGCACGCTATTTTTACCCGGCTTAGGTGCCAAGCCAGCCAGATGTTTTTTAGCAGTGCAGGGAAGCTGAGCATTGCTGGGGTGTGGAGGGAAGCTTCCAAATGTCAGCTCCTTGGGGGGGCTCTGGGACAAGCAGAGGAAAGGCTCTGCCTGGAAGTGGGCATCCTGAAGAGATTTCCAGGTGCTGGCACCTGTGTGGGGCTCAGGCAGCACACTGTGCACTGGCTGCTGGTTATGGGCACCTGCCGGGCTGTGATGGGTCTGCTCCAGGCAGGAAATGCCCTGGGTCATCCTTCCCCAGAGGGCTTGTGCTTCATCCCCCCTGCTGAGATCCAGGCAGTGATGCCTGGGGACCTATCCTTCTGGGGCTTCACTGAATGCTTGGAAAATTCTAGGTGTGGCTGGCTGCGTGAGGAACCCGCCAGATCAGGCTGAGTCCAGGCAGTCGTTAGGATCAGCTTTCCCTCAGAACAGATGGAGCCAGAGGTATGGTGGTCTTAATCTCTACTCTCTCCTTCCTGTGACAGGTGACCTTCAGTTGAGGCACAGTCCCCCGGTTAATAGCCAGTTAGAAACAGCAGGGTGTGTAGCCTCACGCCGCTGTCCCTAGCTCCCTGTTCTGCAAACTTCTCCACTGCTCCCCTCTGTGACCTTGAGCAAATCACAACCTGAGCCTGTTATCTCATCTGTGAAACCTGCAAGGCTCCCCCCGTCTAATTACAGTTCCTAATTGTAGAGAATCACAATTCGCTTGGCGCGAAGCAAGCTTTGCTGACCTTTTCCCATGACTGGCCATTCTTGGGCCTGCAGTGGGGGTGGTGAGCAAATTCTGTTCCTCCCTCATGCTGTGTGCAAGTCTCCTCCCGTTTGCTCCCCCTTGGGGAACATTGCGAAACGCTCAGACCACCTATAAGAGGTTGTCTTCGAGCCCAGGTCTCCGGACAAAAGGCCCATGAGGGGCTCGAGGTCGTGTGGAGACAGAGGGAATGTTTGCAGCTGTGGCCGCTGAGCCAAGAAGATCGGTCCTCGTGGCCTGATTGAACCCGCTCATCTGGCATCCTGTGCCTGGTCTGAGAGATGTCTACACTGGCAGGGCCACCAGGCCAGGGCTTCCCAAATTGGAATGTGCCCCTGAGCCACCTGCTGGTCTTGTTAAAATGTCCATTCTGCTTCAGTCTGTCTGGCATCGATGGGTTGGGCAGATGATGGGCCCCCAGAACGTCCACGTCCTAATCCCCGGAACCTCTGACTGTGGTGGGTGATAGGCTGAGGAGGATAAAGGCTGCTAGTCAGCTGACCTGGAGATGGGAGATGATCCTGGCCCATCCAGGTGGGCCCAGTGCAGGTCTGACGGATGCAATGTGAGACAGAACCAGCTGCTTCTGCTGGCCTTGAAAAGGGAACTGGGGAGCTTTGAGGCAAGGAATGCAGGTGCCTTCTAGAAGCTGGAGCAAGCAAGAAAAAGGACCTTCCTCTAGAGCCTCCAGGGTGACATAGCCCTGCCAACATCTTGCTTCTAGCCCCAGGAGACCTGTTTCAGACTTCTGCCCTCAGCAACTGTGAGGTCATACTTCCGCGTTGCTTTGAGTTACTAAGTGTGTGGTCAGCTGTTACAGCAGCAATAGGAAACCGATACGGGCTGCATTTCTGACAAGCTCCCGGGTGATGCTGAGGCTTGAGTCTGTCTGAGTATGGCACTTACACCTGAGTGACCTGGGTGACAGCTTGAAGGTGGGAGAGAGCTGTTTATTCAGGGGCTCCCATGGACGCTTCTCATTATCCTGTTTTATCTGTGTCTCCTTATCCCTCCCTAGGCAGAGATTATTTGAGGTCCCTGGGTTGTCTCTTGATATGATCCAAGTCAGGGGCTTTCCTGGTTTGTGGGCTCCAGCCCCCCTGAGAGAGCTCAGATTACTGTAAGGGCCCCCCTACTCTTGTGGGTGCTCTCTGTTATTCAAATAAGTGAGGCGTCATGCAAATTGCATTTCTCAAACGTATGCAGGTGCCATGAATAGGATCCCAGTGGACCGTGGTGGCTTAGAAAAGAGGCTTTGCCCTTCAGCTAAGATCTAAGCGCTATCAGGACCCAGGTGTCCCTATGTGATTTGGTCTCTCCCTCCTCCTCTGATTGCACCACACGCTTTTGTCCCCATCACGTGTTGAGTAAGCTCCAGCCCCAATGGCTGCTTTCTGCCCTTGAACACGGGTCTTTCCTTCTTGGCATCTATGGGCTTCCTCTTCTTTCTCCCCGTTTGGGTCGATAAGTGCCTTCTCTGACCGCAGCGAGCAAGCACGGCTCACCCGGTACTCTCCCTTACTGCTTGGGTGCGTTTCATTTTAGTGTTTGTTCCAGTTTGTAGCTGCGTATTTATTTGAAGGGTTTGCGTGTTTATCACCTGTCTTTGCCTCTGGATTGAGTTCAGCAAGGGCGGGGCCCGGGGCATTTTGTGTCGGTCTGAGCCGGACGCACCGAGCACAGGTTACATGCTTAATCCGTATTAGACTAGGGAATGAAGGAATAAATGAGTGGGAGTACATCTGAGCCCTCGTGAGAACTCCAGACTGTGTCCACTTGCCTTAATGCTCCAAGTTTATCACTGTCTCCTGGAGCACTAGTCCCTGAATCCCTCTCGTAAAATAGAAGCCCCACGGCTGACCGGATTGGTCCGTGTTTACCTTCACGTATCTTTCTGCTTTTCATGTCTCCTCTCCATCTCCACGGTTTATCTCTGCCACAAGGAGAGAGAGCTTTGTCACCCTCCTCTCAGTGTGATTGGCTGTCTCCTAATGGAAAAAAAAAAAAAAAAAAGATGCATGCTCGGTGCCTGGACCTGCTTTCTTCCATTGTCATCTCAAGTCAGGAGGGCTTTTGTATGGCCTGAAGCTGAATACTTGTATTGACTTTTGTTTTATCCCCAGAGCTTGTGTGCTTCATGTGAGCCCTGGCAGCTGCCGGAAACAGTTTCTGGTCTTGAAGCTCACCTCGGTGAGAGCAGCATGGGCTGAGAACACGGGAGCTGACTTCAGGTGTAACGGGAGGGCTGCAGGCTAGACCGCAAAGGAACAGCTCCCCGCTGACAGAATGGTGAGACCAGGACACGTGTCCCCAAGCTGCCACAGAGCGGATGTTTCTGGAGAAATCCAGGGGAGACCTGACCCTGTCGTGAGGGGCTGATTAAAACACAGTGGGGTCTAGAGGCGGGCAGCGGGCAAGACGTAACCACGGGGAGCTGGGATAATGGCTGACTGGAGTTTGCTCTCTAGATTTTATTATAGACGTTTCCCACCATGAATGTGAATGATTAGAAAACTCGAATCCTTAGAGATGACAAAACTGAAATTGCGGGAGGTTAAGTAACTCATCTGAGGTTATACATCCAGACTGTGAATTCAAGCCTTTCTGACTCCAAATCTTTTGTACTCCTACTGCTTCCTCTTGTGAACCTGAAAAATTCCTATTGTGTTCCACAGCTATTTGTTTGTATGCATCAGTTCCTTAAGAGGGTTGCTTAGTTCTGGCTTGGGGAATCCGGGACCACTTCCTGGAGGGTGTTTAGTGTTTGGATGTGTGTGCAAAGGGCTGGGTGGTACACAACTCAGCATGGTCTTCTCAGCGTCCATCCTCCCTGTTTCTGGCATAATGCCTGACTTTTTGGCAGGGGGTGGGAGACCCATTTGTCACCAATTCTCAACCCTACTTGTCTGTCCGGGTAGAGTCTAAGCTAGCTCCAAGAGGGGAATATCAGGCCTCAGCCTAAGCCAGTCAGTGCATCCTATCCTTTTGGCCACAGTTCAGGGATGGTCACATATTCTATGCAGGTCCAATCAGAGAAGAGCTAAGGATTTTAGAGGGGGCTATCAGTAAAGGTTTTTGTTCTATCTAGCTGTATTTGAATGTGAGAGGAGGTGTGCCTGGCGCTGTGGTAGCCATATTGTCTTGAAGGCTGAATTGGAAAATGCATGAAATTGCATTCTAACATCCTGGTTGGACTCTTGATCCAGCCATGCCTGAAGCTGCCATACCTTTAAACTTTTCCACTTATACGTACCAGTGAATTCCCTTTGTCTTTGCTTAAACTTATTTGAGTCTGTTTTTCTGTCACTTGCAATGGGGAGAACCATAGCTGATGAAGGCGAAGGTAAATCCACCACCCCCACTTTACAAGTTGGGGACAGCAGTAGCAAGAGAGACATATCATTAGCCTGAAAGTGTGGACATGAGGAAGTCTCAGTATCCTTGCAAGTTCCAGCAAGTGGCTGGAAAAATGAATAGGATATAGTTTTCTTTGAACTCTCCTGTCCTGCCCCACAAGAGGATAAAGAATATGAAACTGCTTGCTCAGAGCATTTGTGTCCTGGAGTATTATTAATAGGTATTTCATTGGGGGAAGGGGTTGTGTGGTCTAACAAACTTGAGAAACACAGGAGCAAATAAAGAGATAACGAACGCACTACCAGATTGAAGCCTTTAAAATGCTAACATGTATTGTGAACTCTAAGGAGAGAGAAAGTGTGTGTGTGTGTGTGTGTGTGTGTGTGTGTATTTCCAGAACTTATTTTTCTTGGAGACTCTCATGGGACCACTGTTGCAAAGAATACTCTTTTGAAAACATTGGCTTAGAGGACAGTTACTGTGCAGGCTTCAGAGAAGCCACGTTCTGGGATGAAAAACTTGGCAAAGGCAGGAGTGTTTGTCTAGATGTGGGCAGGACAGGGCTCTATGCAGGAAAGGGAGGTAGCTCTTGATTCATGGACCCCAGAAATACTGCCTGTCCTTAAATGGCCCTCCGGCCAGCCAGCAGCAGGACTGAAATTCCCGTGAGTATAAGCAAGATTTGGGCTTGGAGCAAATCTTGAAGAAATTCCGACTGAACTATAAATGCAGAGCTGCTTGGTGACAGTATCCAGTCTGCTATTCATTCATTTATTTGTTTAACACCTATTTGCTGAGTACCCACTGTGTACCAGATACTGTTGTAGGTACTAGGGATGCATCAATCAGACAAATTCCTGCTCCTGCGGATCTTAAATTCTAGCGGATGAAAATAGTCAAGTAGATATAGATATACATGTACATAGTATATTATGTGGTTAAGTGCTAAAATAAGTAAAGCTGGCTCATGGGTACTCAGAATGCCAGGGAGGCGATGTTTGATAAGGCTGCTGGGATGGGCTTCATTGAGAAACACATTTGAATAGACACTCGAAGGAGGTGAGAGATGAGCTTTGAGGAATGTTCCAGGCATTGAGAACGCCAGCGTGAGGGACCCGTGTTGGGAGCCTGCCTGGTCTGTTGGAAGCAGAACACGGCATTCACTGCAGCTGGACAGGCTGGGCAAGGGGGAGTGGAGGTAATGTTGAGGAGGGAACTGTAGGAAGACAAAGTCATGGATGACTTTGGCTTTCACCATGAGTGCAATAAACTGCCATTGTGGGGTGTGACCAGAGGTGGCGCATGATCTAGCTTACATTTGTAAAGGGGCGCTTTGGTGGCTTTGTTGAAACTCACATGCATGCAGCACTCTCAACAATAGCCAAATTATGGAAAGAGCCTAAATGTCCATCAACTGATGAATGCATAAAGAAATTGTGGTTTATATACACAATGGAGTACTACATGGCAATGAGAAAGAATGAAATATGGCCTTTTGTAGCAACATGGATGGAACTGGAGAGTGTTATGCTAAGTGAAATAAGTCATACAGAGAAAGACAGATACCATATGTTTTCACTCTTATGTGGATCCTAAGAAAATTAACAGAAGACCATGGGGGAGGGGAAGGGAAAAAAAAAAAAAGGTAGAGAGGGAGGGAGCCAAACCATAAGAGACTCTTAAAAACTGAGAATAAACTGAGGGTTGATGGGGGGGGAGGGATGGGAACCAGCGGAGGGTGGGTGATGGGCATTGAGGAGGGCATCTGTTGGGATGAGCACTGGGTGTTGTATGGAAACCAATTTGACAATACATTTCATATTAAAAAAAAAGAAACTCACATGCATGGGCCCAGGGTGAAAGTTGGCAATGGGGAGGGGGCTGCGCAGTTTGCCTGGGTCCCGTGGTGGCTCGAGCAGTGGCTTGGTCTGGGGCTGTAGGTGAGTGAAGGCAGGGAGCAGTAGCTGGTGCTGGATGCCTTCTGAGGGTGTAACCAAAGGGACGTCCTAATAGATGGGAGGTGGGGAGTGAGAAAGGGCAAGTTGAATCAAGGATAACTTTTGGTCCAAGCGACTGGAAGGATGAAGTTGTCCTCACCGGGGATGGTGAGTCTTGCATTATGTCTAGAAAAAAACCAATGTTTAAAAATTGGGAGATTTCACGTGAAGAAAAAAAAAATCCACATTTCTAGCCTCTCTTGAGAAATGCAAAGATCTGGTAAAATCAAGCCCACCTCCTACTTTGCATCCTTTGGGTAGAGCTGGCCGGCAGTGCCTCTCTTAGCTGGGAAAGCACATTTGAGTTTCCTCAGCTGGATCACACACCTGGCTCCTTAGGGACTTGAGTGGGAGAACCTAGGGGTGGGTAATAAGTAGCGAAAGAATCAGGGCACCCGGGTGGCCCAGGCGGCTGAACATCCGAATTTGGCTCAGGTCATGATCTCACAGTTTGTGAGTCCAAGCCCCACATTGGGCTCATTGCTGCTGTCAGATCGAGCCTGTTTCAGATCCTCTGTCCCCCTAGCTCTCTGCCCCATCCCTCCCTCAGCTCATGCTCTCTCAAAAACAAAAGAAAACACCCCCCAAAATAAAAAATAAAAGCAAAATACACACACAGAAGAATCTGCAATCCTTCCAAGTTCCCAGATGATGCTGATGCTGCTGGTCTGGGGACCACACTTTGAGAAGCAGTGAAGGAGCACGTCCTCCCCTTAGCACCACTCCTCACATGGCTGCAGACGAGGATCTCAGAGGACCTGGGAATGGACTGTGAGACTGAAACAGGTTGATAGGGTTGGGCACAGGAGGGGCCAATCAGCCAGGAGGTCCTTTGAGGACGCTTCAGGGTTTGTCAGAACTCCTGAAGGCACACTTGGCTTGCTTTCTTGCTCTTGGCAAATGCTGGCTCTTCTGGGTCGAGGTCACCAACCATCGTGGCGGGGAGGCTGAGGCCTGGAGGAGGACCAGGGAGGCTCTAGCAGGAGCCAGTGTCTCCAGAGGATGCAAGGGGCAGATGAATTCCCTGCAGCCCGCCCAAACTGTTGGCACTAGCTCTCTTTCGCTTAGCCTCCTGGCTCATTATGTAGCCCCGGAGCTCATGCTTCTGCAGCAAGAAGCAGAAATCAGATTTCCATCTGCCTCTCCAGCTTGGAGAGACCCCAGGGAGAGCACCGTGGCCACCACAGCACCGGCCTCCAGGTTACCCCAAGCACATGAGGCTGGAGAAGGTTCTGGAGTGTCTTCAAGCCGTTCAAGGTAAAGTTTGGGAATCTAGCCTGTGCTGGAGGGGCAGCAATGTGAAAGCAGGATAAGTCACTTTGTCTTTTCTTTCTGACCAGGAAAATATTTCCCTGTACATCTGGTTTGCATTTTTCTTTAGGCTTCTGCCAGAAACAATTGGGAAAACAGAATGCAGCCCAGGATCGAAAGAATCTATCCATTCCTCTGGAATTCTCCATCTGTCCGGTTGGGCCCCATATTAACATTTGAGTAATTCCCTAATGTGAAGTCGCCAGGCTTTAAAAATAGTGCAGGCAGGCTTGTGTTTGCTAGTGGTTTCTCACCTTCAAATGTTGGCCTCAAGCCCTCTGTCCCCCTTGAACATTCTCCACACCCCTGCCTATCATAATTCCCTTGCCTGTCCTAATTCAACCCATTCATTTATATGTACAGTGTTTGTCACCCCCCTTCTCTGTGCTGGACATTGGTGGGTCTTGGGGTCGGTGGTGAGCAAAATAGCTGTCACCATCATGAAACTCAGTCTATGAAGAGGCAGGCCAATTAAAATCGGGTTATTAGTGATGGTTTCTATAAAGCAGTGCTTCTCTGCTATCTGTGAGCAAAGACCTATTATTTTTCATTTCCCATCAAACATGGTCCTACTGTGCATGATTTGTGTGTAGTTTGTATTGTGAGTTGGACGATACTTCATCCTGTTTAATGAGATGGGTCCACCCATCCCCTGCTTGGATGCCCTATAATAAAAGTTTCTAAACCCTCAAATGCTGTATGTTGATATGGATGCATAACAACCTGTTGGTGGCCCATCACTGGTCCACACTTGGAATGGTATTCTATCAAGGACCAGTGAGGGGTTAGGAGAGACAAAAACAGATGCCTTATTTAGGCTCGGTGATTACTGAAGGACCCTTGAAGAAGTGAAACTGGAAAGATGAGTAGAGACAATCAACCTGGGTTGGGGGGCGGGGAGTGAATGGACCAGTGTTTATGAGTAAGGAAGAGCAAGTATCAAAGCCCAGAGGAGGTAAAGAGTTGGCTTGTCAAGGGATAGCATGACTGTGTGTGTGTATGTGTGTGTGTGTGTGTGTGTGTGTGTGTGTGTACACCAGGTATATTAAGAATGAGGGGCTAAACGAAAATGGAAGGCAGGGGCTCCTGGGTGGCTCAGTCAGTCGAGCAGTGGACTTTGGCTCAGGTCATGATCTCACAGTTTATGGGTTTAAGCCTGGTGTTGGGCTCAGTGCTGATAGCTCAGAACCTGGAGCCTGCTTCGGATTCGGTGTCTCCCTCTCTCTCTCCACCCCTCCCCGACTCAGGTTCTGTCTCTCTTTCTCTCTTTCAAAAATAAATAAACATTAACAAAAATCGAAATGGAATGCAGAGCGATGGGAAGGGTGAGGCTGAGTGAGTGATTTGCTCCCATATTCATTCTGAGGCAGTCCCTCTGGTTGTGACTGAGGCATCCTTTGTGGATCTTTGAGGGTTTTGTGGTGGGTGATGGGACTACTGGAAGAGGGGACAGGTGTTGGTTGCTATATAGCAGCCGTGTATGTACTAACTACTGTGCTAGGGCTGCTGTTACTCAAACGGGGGGCTTAAAACAAAAGCCATACATAATCTGTCATAGTTCTGGAGGCTAGACATCCACCATCAGCATGTCCCTAGGGCTGATCCTTATGAGACTGTGAGGGCCAGTCTGGTCCATGCCTCTCCTAGTTCCTGGTGCCTCGCTGGCCATCTTGGATGTTTCCTGGCTTCTGCTGCAACACCTGATCTCTGCCTTCATCTTCACATAGCGCTCATTCTCGGTGTGTGTCTGTGTCAAAATTCCCCCCTTGGTAGTCGGATGCCTGTGCTATCGGATTAGGACCCACCCTAATAACCCCCTGCTAACTTGAGCATCTACAGAGACCTTATTTCCAAATAAGTTCACCTTCACTGCGGGTTGGGACTTTGACATCCTTTTGGGAGACACAGTTCAACCCAGATCAGGTTTGCATCACAGCGGTGACAGGGCCAGGGAGCAGGTGCAACAGATCTGGGAGATAGTTGAAAGTTGGACTGGACAGAACTGGGTGAATGATGGATTGGATGTGTGGCGTGAGGGGGGAGAAAACTTTGGAGCCTCTCTTCTTAAATTCTGACCTGAGGTCGCTTGGGGGATCTGGTTAAAATGCAGGTGCTGATGTCGGAGGTCTGGGGCAGGACTTGAGGTGCTCTGCTCCTTACAAGCTCTCAGGTGATGCCAAGGCAATGAATGTGCTTGGGTCCGTGAATATCCCACGAGGCAAGAATGTAGAACTTCACTGTCCAGTACAGTGGTCACTCACCTCTCGTCACTTGTAAGCATTTGGACTGTGTCTCTTCCAGAGTGTCATATGAGGGAGGTGTTAAGGGCACACCAGGTTTCAGACTTCATATGAAAAAAAAGGCTGTAAAACATCAGATTGATTTTATTATTGTTGAATTAATATTTTGAATTGCGGGGCAGTCAACTAAAGAACATGTTTAAAATTAATTCCCATTGGTTCCTTTTTACCCTTGTCAGTGTGGCTACTAAAAAACCTAAAGGTACAGATGTGGCTTGCATTAGAGTCCACATTATGTGTTTGTTCGACAGCACTGGCTTAGGCTTAAATATTTCCCCCTTCCAGAAGCTTCTTGCCCACTCCAGCTGAAGGAGATATTTCCCACAGGCACTCTTTTTCAAAAACCACTTATGTCACTTATCTTGACTTTGTTCTAGAGTTACGGGAGTCTGTGTCTGTTCACCAATCAAATCCTCCAGTGCCTTGAGGACAGACACTGTCTGGCTGTCTCCGGCACACAAGCCTGCCGTTCCCTTGATAAGGCAGCGATTGTTGACCGAGCCAATTTTGGTGAGGCTGGTTTCTCTGTGGACCACCCTGCTGAGTCTCAAGGGGGTTTGGATGAGTGTTGATAAGCTTTGGCCCGGGCGGAACTTGATTCTCTGGACCCCAGTTCACGGGGCTGCCAGAACCTCTGTCAGCAGCTCCTCAGTGCGAAGAACACTCTTCTTGGGACAAAGGAAGGAAGGGGAGTTGGTGGCCTCTGAGGGAAGGATCTCCATGTGCCTCTACCCCTTTTTATTCACCCTCGGGGCAAGCATTGGGCCGGTGTTTCTTAGGTGGTGAGATTATTGCATTAAAAGGCAGGACGGGATGCCCGGCTGGCTCAGATGGTTAAGCGTCTGACCGTTGATTTCCACTCAGGTCGTGATCTCACACTTGGGAGATCGGGCCCCATGTTGGGCTCCTCCCTGAGTGTGGAGCCTGCTTGGGATTCTGTCTTTCCCTCTCTCTTTGCCCTTCTTCCTGCTCTGTCTCTCCCTTCTCTCAAAATAAATAAACATTAAAAATAAGTAAACAAATGGCTGTCTCCCTTCTCTGTGGCCAGAGAGCTAGGGGACTGGAGTGGGGCCTCATGGGAGGAGGCCCACTGTCTCTCCCTCCCCTCAGTCCTATTTTCCTGCCTTCCTCCCACCTGGCAGCTGGACAGAGTAGTGGTGCAGGCCAGCTCAGTCCTGGGGACTGGGAAGTGCCCCCATGTTTGCATTCTCTCCCCATCCCCCCCGCCCGCCACGCCCCTCTGTTTCTTTCTGTCTCTGTCTGTCTCTCTGTGCTGAAAGGTTGTATTAGGTGCTATTCTCCTCTCTTTCTCACTCACATCTTGGGGTGAGATATAAAACACGTTTGCCAGTGGAGAATGGTGTAGGCGGGGCTCTCTAGAAGCTCACCCAGAAAAGGAGTCTGGGGTACAAGATGTTTATTGGAGGTCAAGGCCTGGGAGAGGAAGGTGGAGGGAGCAGGACCGGGTGGAGGAAGAAGGCGAGCGGCAGGTAGGCCTGACAAGGGTTCTGAACCTTCTCAGGCTCTGCTGAGCCAGTAAGGGTGCTTTACAGCAGGTGTCAGCAGTCCAGTGGCGGAAATGTCCTGGCCCGGGGCAGGTGCTTTGGAGGTGCTGCTGACCACACTGCCTCAAGTCCCTTCATTGAGAGGTGGTCTCTGGGTCTTCCACAGACCCTGAGGCCAGGATTTAGGTGCAAGGAATTGACTGGACAGGTGATCCCAGGGGCACTAGGAGGGAGCAGGAAGTAAGACGGAGAAGGGAGGAAAGGCGGTCCATACAGATGAGTTAATGAGTAGGTTCCTCCTGGGAGCCCCTGGGCTCAGTTCTCTGGCAACCACTGGGATCCCCAGGACACATTGCTGAGGGGCGGGCGAGGAAGCTGAGCTACAAGTCCCAACTTGCATTGCCAAATGGCTACTCCGGAGGCATTACTCCCTGCACTGGAGGAGCCCTGTGGCAGAGAGGGGAAGCCTTAGGGGTTCTGCCTCCAGGGGCCCTTTGGGTGGGGCACTGCTGCCGCCCTCAAGTTAATTAGGGCCGACCACTGAGGAACGAACACTTCCTTCTGCATGTGATACGGCCCTGTTGATCAGCGTTCTCTGCTTTGACGGGCAGAACCCTTTCGAAGGGTTCCCTTTGGGCGGTGCTTCCCTTGTTGTGGCAGCCAACAATTCTCTGTTGCCCGTGGTCCTTGGGAATAACCGATATTCCGAGCCTCATGACACGGGAACTTGGCAGAGCCCGGAGGGCAGGCCTGGAGTCTCGTTAGGTCTGGAATCCCCAGCTCCTGGCACAAGGCACATTCAGTCAGTGTTCGTGGCTATTAGCACTTCTAAAGAAGGGGCACAAAGGAGGGTGAAGGGGGCATATGGTAGGAGTGACGTGAGCTTGTCCTCAAGCGCCACCGGTTACTCAGGCTTCTTCCAGTTCCTTCGGCTAAGCCCCCGGTATATCTGAGTCCACAGCAAACCCGTGTCATTCTGCCCTTATAAAAGAGTTTAGTCTCTGTCTACGGACGGCTTAGCATCGGTGTCAGACATCGTACTCTCTCACATAATCTTATCACCCTAGCACGTGAGCATTGTTGGCACCGTCATCCCCATTTTCAAGGTGGGGAAAACGAGACCCAGAGAGGAAGATGAGCTTGCCCAAGAGTGGGCAGCTAGGGAGTGGCAGCGGTGGGGATTTAAGCCCAGGTCTATGGAGCATCAGAGCCAGGCCCCACCCCCAGGCTGTATTTGGAAAAGAGGCAGATAGGAGAAGAGGAAGGAGTTTGAGGTTGGGTTGGGGTAGGGGGAGAGGGCCAACAAAGGTGCTTCCATCAACAAGTTGAAGCTGCCACAAGTTAGTTCTGGTTTCCCGGTCAAGGTGTCCACTCCTCTAGTTCAGGAATCAGTAGCCGAGGCCAATGAGGGCCGTGCTGGCCACTGGGGGACACTAGTCCCCTGCAGGTCACTGGACCTGGTGTTGGTGAGAAGCACATTGATTGTAATCCTGTAGATTATATCCAGTGCTTCTGGCTTTTCGGTACTGTCGCTGACAAGACCCTTTTGACTCTGGGGAGAAGCTGGGGGTCCTTGGTATCCCCAGAGTGCCCACCCTCTGTCCCACGTCCTCCTCAGTTCCTGCGCCTAGCCCTGCAGTCACCCCCACGGGGCACAGAACTCTTGCCACTTTTCCCAACCCCAGCCTGGAACTGGAGTCTGTGGTTTGTCAGCCCCCCTCCCCCCAAAGCCTCCAGTGATGGAGCCAGCCTCATTAAAAGGAGGGGAACTAGGGTAAAGTGAAAGAAAGCCCTTCCCATAAATGTTTCATTTTTATGGGGCCATTAGCACACTAATCTTCTATGGGGCTCCGCCAGGCCCTCAGATGCCCGAGATACTCAGCCAGATCCCAGGAAATGGGCCAAGATGGAGGAATTAATAGCTCTTCCCCTCCCCTGGTTTCTGTAATTTGTGAGCGTGTGTGATTTGGGAACCGAGATCCCACTGGGAGAGTAAAGGAGACACAGTGACCCACAGACGGTGCTGTTGCACAGAGCGTTAAGGTGGCAGGAAGCCTTTGGGGAGAGAAGGTCCGGGGAGCGGGCCCAGGAGTCCAAGCTGGATTCCCAGTGGGAGAACCTGCTGGGTTTCGCTCTCCTCCCAGCCCAGCTGCCAGGTCTGGCCAGTGCTCAAGACTCTGCTGTGCCAGAGGGGCAGGGCCCGGGAAAAGGGGTGGAGGAGAAGGGAGCAAAACTGGGGCTGATGGGGCCTTTACTATGGCCAGAACTTTCCCATTTAGAATTCACTTAGTCCTCACAACAGTTCTCTGAAGTGTCAGCCACAGTCGTGGTGGTGTTTGTAGAAGTAATTGTAGTCATAGAAATAGCTTTGCGCTTGCAACAGGAATCATTAGGACGTCTTGAGTACTTACCACGTTCCCAGCACTGTGCTGTTGGGCCTTACATGCACTATCTTTTGAATCTTCACAAGGACCCCAGGAGAGGATTCTCTGGGCTTTCTGAAGCCTCTGAACAGCCAACCAATGCGAGTACACTCTTCTTTCCGGTGATGGCCCCGACGGCAGAGCATTTTAGACGGGAGGAAACTAAGGCGCTAAGAGGTTCTCTAACTTGTCCAATGTGCCATGGTAGAACCAGGACTTAAACTTGGAAGCCTGACTGCATGCAGAGTACTCGCCGGAACCACTCGGGTTGCTGCCTCTCCTGTCCAGCATGTGACAGGAAGCGACCTGCACGGGCCACATGGTCTGTTACAAATGCTGGGCCCAGCCTCGTATAGCAAAAGCAGCCTCAAGCAATGTGATGAGTGGGGCGCCCGGGTGGCTCAGTTGGTTAAGCATCTGACTTCTTGGTTTTGGCTCAGGTCATGATTTCACAGATATGTGAGTTTGAGCCCCGCACTGGGGCTCTGTGCTTGCAGCGTGGAGCCTACTTGGGATTCTCCCATCTTTCTCTCTGCCTCTCCACCCCACTCCTCTCAAAAATAAATAAATATTTTTTAAAATAAAAAAAAAATGTGATGCGTAACAGGTGAGGCTGTGTGGAGTAAAACTTCATCTACAAAAGCCTGTGGCAGGTGGGTATGGTTGCCAGATAAAATCTCAACCTGGCAACCTTAAGCGGGAGCCAGAGTTGACTATGAGCTGTGGTTTCCCAACTTCAAATCTAGCAGGCACCTAACTTTTGTACTTAGTAAGCATTTCCATAATTCCTGGGAAAATCTCGGTAAGGAAGGAGTTACTCTTTGCATCTGACAGGTATAGAAACCAAAGCTCAGAGGGATTAAGTGACTTACCAAACGTTATACAGAAGGCTAGTGCAGAGCTGGGTTTGGAATCTAGGTCTATTCGATGCCTTAGCCTCATTGTACCCAAAAGACCTAAGGCTCAGGGAAAAAAGCCAGTGCTCCTGGCAACCTCATGAAATTTAGGCCAAAGGGAAGAACTTCCTGTTTGCCTGCCGACTCCTCTCTGTCTACAACCAGGCTGTTGTTTTGCTTGTATCTGATTTCACCTGGTTTAACGGCGGGAGAGAAGCAAAGGTTGAGGAACATGACAAGTAAGTTTGTTGGAATGCATACTTCTTGGTGACAGCTCTGAGCTTTTGGCCCAGCTGTGACTTCTTTCTGAGGGCAGAAAGAAACTGCTTTGCAAGTTTCCCTGGAGTGTGGGAGGGTTTCCCACGGGCGTGTTATATTGATAAACTAGATTCTTAAAAAAAAAGAGAGAAATTGGTCAGCTGTTGTTTTCCTCTTTGCTTGGATAAATTGTATTGCGTGTGTAGGTGTGTGTGCATGTGTGTGAGTAGAGTCACGGGGGATGGGAGAATGGCCCAATCCCAAGACAGGGTTGATCTGTGATCAAAGAACATTTGTGAGTTGGAAGCACTATTAGGTGTTGCTAATCCTGAGATCTGTTTCTTCAATGGGCCAATTTGCTGCCTGAGCTCTCTCTAATGGTAACAAAAATTCGTTCATTTTCCTGAAACCCTACTGTGCATCAAACACGTTGGGTATGCTATTTCAATTCCTCCCAACAGTTCTGCCTTGTAAGGGATCAAATTTCTTCATCGGAGTGGATGAGGAAACAAAGAATTTGCCTGAAATCACAGAGCCACTGGAAACAGGAGATGTCGTATATTTTGAAATAAGGTTCAGAATAAATCCCCTTCTCTTGTCACTTGTCCAGGAAGATTACAAGTCAGAGTAATATTTAAATACTTAGCTGGCTTCCACTTCTAGCATAACAGTATTCGGGCCCCTGCTGACCTATCCCCAAACTCGTGAAAACTAAAAAAATTCAAAAGTTAAAAAAAAAAAAAAAAAATTACAGCTCCAGAAATGATTCTGAGGGCACAGGGCAATTGAAGAAACATGAATTGAAGAAAATATAGTAATATTCGGTAAGAACAGGGAGCATCTGTGATGTTTGAATCAAGACCTGCTCTCTCTCAGTGAAGCAGAATCCCCATCTGAGATTGATACAGCCAAGAACAGAGGGCTTGGCCTCCCCCCCAACTCCTGGTCAGAGGCCGATCTTCCCGGGAGGGACAAGGTGCCACTTTTTCCCATCCTGCCTCCCACTACCTGTTTCTGGGGCTCAGTTCTGCCCAGAGTGCGGCTGACTGATGGGAGCTCCTTACTTCTGCTGAGCCCCCATTCATAGAAAGGAAGTTCTGTCTTGGATATGGTGCCATGGGGGATACTGGCGAGCAGAGATTTCTTAATCTGGCTCCCGAGGTGCTGTTTCATGCTGAGAATCCAGCTTGGGTGACTTGGGACTGCTGCCCCTCCCTCCACTGACTTCTAGCTCAGATGAAACCATACAGTTGTCCTTGTCCCCAGCACTAGAGCCTTGACTTAGAGATTGTGTCTGGGGGATAAGCAGGACATAGGGTAAGGATCTCCAAATATCTCCCCAAAGGAACTGGCTTCATTTTCAATGAGATATGGACAAGTTCAGGCCAAAGGGGCCTTGCCAAAACAAAGGTGGTGTGGTGAAAGACAATTTGTAGATTGAGAGATGTATTGGAGGTAGAGGTTAAGCTATAGGGAACTACTTTGCTGGAGAGAAAGAGGGAAGGAGATAGGAAGACTCCTCATGGCATCAGAAAAAAATGTGTAACATTGACCTCAGCAACTATCCCTGCAAAACAAGTCAAATTTGATTGAATCACTCTTTAAGCAATTTATGCTCTAGAACATAATTGATAGCAAGAGTAGAGGCACTTAACAGCTGGGTGTGGTCAAGGAAAAAGAAAGTCAAAGAGTTTGGCAGTGGGGCACCTGGGTGACTCCGTCACTTATGCGTCCGACTCTTGATTTCAGCTCAGGTCATGATCTCATGGTTCATGAGTTCAAGCCCTGCATCGAGCTCCATGCTGTCAATATGGAACCTGTTTGGGATTTGCTCTCTCTCCCTCTCTCTCTGCCCCTACCCTGTGCGTGCACTCTTTCTCTCTCCCTAAAAATAAATAAACTTAAAAAAAAAAAAAAAGAGTCTGCCAAGCCATTGTCATCCAAGGGCGACTGGGCATACCAAGGCTGTGACTGCTAATCTACTGAGTGAGATAGACTTCACTAAGATAATGTAGTTAGTCACTAAACAAGTCAGCAAGCAAATAACAATAATAACCCTTAGAACAAGGTGGACTAGTCCCAAGTTGCTATAGTACATAATCTAAAAATGTCCAATTTTCAACAACAACAACAACAAAAAATCACAAAACATGCAGAGAAACAAGAAAGTATAGCCCTTATACCAGGGGAAATAAACAGCAAAAACACTGCCTTTGAGGGTGACCAGATATCAGGTTTGACAAAAACTTTCAAGTAGCAATTATAAATATGTTCACAGAACTAGAGGAAACCATAAGTAAGTCAAAGAAGGTATGATGAAATATCATGTCAAATAGAGAAATGACAAAAAGAAAAAAATGCACATTCAGGATTTGAAAAGGGTGATAACTAAAATGACAATTTTACTAGAGGAGTTCATCAGTAGATTCGAACTGACAGAAGAAAGAGTGTATGCATTCGAGGATACATTAATAGAGATTTTGCAACCCAAGGATAGAAGAAAAAAAGGAATGAGGAAAATAAATGGAGCCTGAAGACACTATTAAACACACCAACACAGGTGTAATGGGAGTACAAAGAGGAGAAGAGAGAGAAAGAAGCAGAAAAAAATAAGGAAACAATGACAGAATTATCTGCATGTGAAGAAAACTTGATACGTTCAAGAGGCTCAACAAACTCATAGTACAATAAATCTAAAGAAATCCACAAACAGACACATCATAGTACAAATGCTAAAAGCCAAAACAGGAGAAAACCATGAAGGCGGCAAGAGAAAAATGATCACTTACATGGAATCCCAATAAGATTAACAGCTAACTTTTCATCAGAAGCAATGGAGGCCACAGGCAGTAAGATGACATATTTAAAGTACTCAAAGAAGATAAACTATGAACCAAGAACTCTTTATTCAGCAAAGCTATCTTTCAAAAATGAGGGCAAAGTAAAGACACTTCCAGATAAACAAGAACTAAGAGAATATACGGCTAGCAAGCTCTCTTTACGGATACTAAAGGAGGTTGTTCAGATAAGAAGATAATGACCTGACTCCATAAGAAAAAACAAATTACCAGTAAAGGTAATTAATTATAAAAGACAGTGTACATGCATTTATTTCCTTCTTAATTGATTTGAAAAGCAATTGCATAAGACACTATGTATATAATATATTGTTGGAACGATAACATGTAGGAAATGTAACACATTTGCCAAATCTACAGGAACAAATGAAGAGAACCAGGGGGGGAAAAAGGCTAATATAACCAAAGCTATAAATATATGCTTATCCTCTGTTTTTCTTTTAGCTTCCTTAAAAGACATAAAATTATAAAAAACAATAATTGCAACAATGCATTGTTTTGGTTTTTAACACGTATGGATATAATATGTATAAGGTAATAACCCAAGAAAGGGAAAAGGAGAATGGAGTGATAAAGAACGTCTCTGTATCTTACCAGAGTTAAGTTCTCAGAAACCTGAAGCTTGTTCTTCTGATAAATTAAGGTGTATGTAGTTAGCTCTAGAGGAATCACCAAGGAAATAATTTTTTAAATATATTGAAAAAAATCACTGAAGAAGTTAAAATCCTTCTTTTATATATTAAGAAGACTTTTGGGAAGAATCTGCGTGTGTGAATGTCACAGCAGGGCTTGTGATGGATCTGAAATCCATAAAGCAGGTCCTCAGGAAGGATAGGCTGGAAACTCTGGGGCAAAAGTTGGCAATATAGTCTGCAGGTAGGATTTCTTCTTCTTCTGGAAACCTCAGTTCTGTTCTGCAGGCCTTTCAACTGATTAGATGAGGCCCACCCGATTATGGGGTTCAATTTCCTTTACTTAAAATCGGCTGACTGTAGATGTTAATCACATCTACAAAACACTTTCATATCAACACCCGGATTAATGTTGAATCAAATAACGGAAGACGATAGCCTAGCCAAGTTGATACATAAAATTGACCATCACACGTCCCGAATAAACTGCTCAGGCCTAAATTTTTGCCTTAGATTCAGGTTTTGGAGTATCCCAAACTAAGATCCCTGCTACATGACTCTCTTCCTTGACTCAGCACGGCATGCATTTCCCCACCCCAAGGGAGCAGAGCTCATTTTGAACACCAGCAATTCCCGTGATAGCCCATGTTCGCAAAGCCCTGTGGCGTGTTGGGTTTTCTCATCCAGAAAGTTCTGCGTTTGGAGATTGTGTCAGCTCTCTCTTGGATGGTGTTTGCTCATGCAAGGCCAAGTTTGACACATTATGTTGGCTGCCACAACCCCCTGTATCCATAAGCCAGTGTTTTCTGTCATCACCTTTGCTAAGCGTCCCAGGATCCAAATAAATACCGCATCCCCTGAGTAGTATTTAAAGCTGTCTTAAGAAGGTATTCATAGCAAGGTTCCTGATTTAAAATTTTTCCCCCATTTCCCCTGAGCCCAGCATTGAATATTTTCACTACAAAGCCTAACACAGGACAGAAAAATAGCAGATAAACATTGCCATATGTTTTTTAAACCATGTATGATTTTTTTTTTGAGTCAACTGATACTACTCTAAAAAGCTTCAGATGGGGATCTCTTATCATTTATAGTTATTAAAAACAGAAGGAAGCAATTGGGTTGGGGAAGTTCCATCCTTTCCTTTAAAGACTTTTATAATTTCTGCTGGAAAAATGCAGCAGGAGCCTGGAGACTCTGAGAAGTGCATGCGGGGGGTGCAGAGGGGCCAGGAGCTAGCAAAACATCAGTTATCTCTATACTAACAAGAGCTAAGACTCATTATCAGTTTCCACATGCTTGACACCATGTAAATGGTTTGCACGCTGAATCTCATGTGGCTTTCAAACCCACCCTATGAGACGGGTGCCATTTTTGTCCCCTGTTTCAAGATGAGGAGATGGAGACCCAGACAAGCCACACGATTTGTGAACAGCCCCCATGGGTCTAAGTGGCAAAGTTGGACTGGAACCCCTTCCCCGTCCGATTATGGAGTGTGTACATACAACCGCTGTGCTGTGTTGTTGCTTCTGACCAGTTTCTAAGGCCCCTTGTGAAGATGACATGGGCCATTCCTAACATGCTGCTGGTCGTGGAGATGGTCTCGCTTGGATGTTTGTGTCTAATTGCTTGTGTTTAAAGTCATTGTTCCCAATGGCCAGGCTCTCTTGGAAGAGAGAAAGCTTCGGAGGGAATGGTGAAAATGCGAATCTGTATTCCCACGGGGATTTAAAAAAAAACACCTCTACTTCCCTATCACTTGCAACATGTCGTTAAAGGGAAATAACCTTTGTGACATGGAAACAATGTTGCTTAAGACATGCACTTGTCCTCCTACGTTTAGTTAAATGATTAATTTTCTTCGTATTAACTTAAAATGAGCCCATTTAAAACAGTACTTTTTTCCTTGAAAGCATTGCTCATTATGCTATCATTTTAAGTAATTAAATCAGAATAAATGGCTCTGTGAAGCTATTTTAATGTAACATCTAATTATATCTGACCCAGACTGTGAACTATAATCATTAAGTACATGAACTGTGTAATGTTCTGCACGTTCTTTAATAATTTATATGGCAGGATTCAGCTGCATGGAGCCGTAAGCAGGAACTGCATCTCCCGTGACACCTGTTATCTGCCCAGGATTGCAGAGGTGGCCTGCCAGGTGCTGTCCCCAGCTCAGGGAACTTCCCTTTCCGCGAATGCTCAACTCCCAGCGGAGGGAGATTGTGTCTATGTTTTGGGTGCACACTAACTATTTTGGCAAGAAACTCACAACAGTTTGATTAAACGGGTAACATTTATATTCCTTTGGCAGTTGAAATGTTTTCCGAGCCTGACCAAAGGTGGCCCTCACCAGGGAAGTCACCTCAGCGGAAGAGCTAGCTCAGAAGGGCCTCTCTGTGTTTCCATTTGCAACATGAAATCTTGAACTTGGACAGGGGAATGTGTTCTTGGCTTCGGTTCAAGAGAAGACCTCTCCAAAACCAGGGGGAGGGATGTTTCAACCAAATTTGGGAAGACACGTCAGTGTGACGGTTTTTGTTTCTCAATGTGTGAGTGAGGAAAATTTTTCTTTAATCCACTGCTGTTACTAAAATTAGTTTCAAGTTTGGATTCTTTGTTTTCTCCTTTTTCATCTGTCGTTCTTCTCCGGGTGTTGTAATATTTTTTTCCTCTTTTGAAATATGCGAGTATGTCATGCTTTGGGAAATAAAGATGTTTATTTCCACTGCCTCTTCTTAGGGGAGAGTGGAAAACAAAAGATGTGGGTTTCTCAAGTGCAAGTACAAACTCACAATTCCTTCCCTGAAAATCTGAAATGTTTTTGCAAACGGAAAGGTTTTTCATTACTCATCTGGTGTTAAAACCGTCCCTGACCTCTAGTCATTTTGGCTAAACCTGATCCACCCTGACCAATGTTGTTGGTTAATCTGTATGGTTCATCCGGCTTCTGCCAATATTCACACACCCCACCGTGGAAGTGTTTATGTGTTTGGTAATAGCCTGCTTCTGTAGACCCACTTGGGGTATCCCCTAGTACACTGCATGCCTGAAAAGTTCTGATTCCTTCAACACTTCTGGATTCCAGGGTTTTAGAGAAGGAGCTCTGACCTTGGAATAAAGATGGTATTAATAACTATCGTTTGTTAAATCTTACCAGTGTCCCAGGCCCTTTGCATGTGCTGTCCCTTTTATCTTAATGGTCACTCGTTTTATAGATGATTCTCAGCAGATGCGGAAACTGAAATTCAGACAAGTGACTCGCCCAAGAACCCATGGCTAGTGTATGCATCAAAGATAAGGGATTATTATAACCTTTGGTTTTTCTGACTCGATGCACAGAATTTAGGGATCATTCAGAGTGTCTAGCAGAGAGGAGACTAGTGAATCCCAACCATTTGTTATTTATACTTTACCTTGTATCACACCCGGAGCATTACACACATTGCCTCATTCAGCGCTCGCAGCTAATGGTCGAGGAGCACACACTAGGCGCTAAGGGGGAACCAGAGGCATTTTGCTCATTTTAGCCTCACAACAACCCTGTATGATAGGAATTATGATCTCCCCTCTCCCACCCCATTTTACAGAGGGGACACTAAAGCTGAGAGAGGCTATTTAACTTGCTTGGAGGCTCCCACTGGCCTTAAGTGGCCAGGCTGAGACTGGAGGCTGTTCTTCGTGATCTCTAGGCCAACCAACCAACCAACCACCTTGCCAACTCACTCAGAGGCTTAGAAGTGTTAATATTCACCAAGATACAGGGAGAGAATGAAATCACAGCCTATGTAACACTCGGCAAACCAACACTTTTCAACTGCAGGCCCATAAATCTGAAAGTCTCCTAACTCCGTTTATGAAGCCAGCATCCCAAGAGGGGCCTCGTTCCTTTCTGGGCTGATAAGTGAAGATGAGCCCCTGAGAATCTAGCCGCGTTGCCAGCAGGAGAGTCACGTGGGGAGGAACACCCTCGCCACAGACCATTCCTGGTCTTCTCCTTTGTCTCAAAAACCTCAGGTCAGTTTCATGAAGGTGGCTTCTGGGTTGCTGCCAGGCACCAGGTCCCGTCTGAGGGGACAGACCCAGATCTGTGAACAAATCAAAGTCTCCTCTCAACAAGCTTCAATTCTAGCAGAAGGAGGGACAGTTGTTATGAAAATAAAGTAAAATATAGAATGCGAAGTGATTGCTAATGGGCATGGGCTTCTTTCCGGGGAGGTGGAAGCATTCTGGGGTTAGACAATGGGGACAGTTGCACAACTTTAGGAATATACAAAAACCTGAATTTCACACGTTAAGTGGGTGAATTTTATGGTATGTGATTTTTAGCTCAAAAGCAATATATTAAGAGGTAATATATTGAGAGATAAGACAAAAAATAAAGCAAAGTGAGGAGCCAGAAAGTGACGGAGAGGTTTGTAGAGGGCAGAGTGCTGTGGTCACCTCTCTCTTCCTGTCTGTCTCGGGTTCACCCAAGACAGCTGTCATCCCCACTAGGAGTTCTCTACCTCCAGCACCTGCATCCCCGAGTCTGTGCCCAAATGCCTTCTTTCCTATCACAGAATATGCAGGTGCACTAGAGACAACTAAGCTGTAGGGGAGTGTTATAGGCTGAATTGTGCCCCACCCCACATCCCTAAATCCATATTTTGAAGTCCTAACTCCTACTACCTTAGAATATGACTGTGTTTGGAGATCGCGTCCTTAAAGAGGCAAGTTAAAACGGGCCCATCAGGATGGGCCCTAGTCCAATCCGATTGGCGTCCTTATAAGAAGAGGACATCAGAACACACAGAGAGACACCCGGGGTGGGTGTGCTCTGAGGAAAGGCCATGTGGACATGCGGTGAGAAGGAGGCAGCCTGCAAGCCAAGGACAGTGACCTCAGGAGAAGCCAACCCTGCTCACGCCTTCCTCGCGGACTCGCAGCCTCCACAACATTGGGAATAAATTCCTATTAAAGACTGTCAGTCTCTGGGATTTTTGCTACCGCAGTCTGAGCTCACTACAACAGTAGCCAGACTCACAACTCTTGCTTATGGTGTCAGAGTGATGTAATGTGAGGAAGGCACAACCAGGCATTGCCGGCTTGAGACATGGAGAGGGGGCCCCAAGGCAAGGCATGCAAGCACCCTCTATAGAAGCTGGAAAAGACAAGGAAAGGGACTCTCCCCTAGAGCCTCAAGGAGCTCTGGAAGCACCCAGATTTTAGCCCAGGGAGGCCCATTTTAAATTGATGACTCCCAGAAGTATAAGATAATAAATGAGTTGGTTTGTGGTTGGCTTAAAACAACATCAATCATTTTGTTCTCTCTCATGGTTGCTGTGGGGTCAGAGACTCAGAAAGGGTTGGGCTGGGTGCTTCTGGCCCGGGAGTCTTAGGCAGTTGCAAACAAATGATGGTTGGAGCACAGTGACCAGGGTTGGCCAGGCATCTCTCTGTCTTTGAGTAGCCTCAGGGCCTCTCCACGTGGTCTAGTCTGGGCTTCCTTACAACACGGCGGCCTTGCGGCTATTGGATTGCTTACGGGGTGGCAGGAGGCCTCAAGAGTGACTCTTCTAGAAAGAAAAGAAATTGAACTGCGTTTCATGACCTATGCTTGAAAATCACGTGGTGTCACTTGTGCACAACATTCAAGGCGAAGGGATTCAGACACCATCTCTTAATAGTAAAGTAGTAAGATTCTCAAATGTGAGTCGTTTTAAGCCACCAGATTGTTGTAATTTGTTACAGCAGCAGTCAGAAGCGCCTACATTTAGTTTGTGTTACAGCAGCTCAGCTGTGCTGTGGATCATGCAAGCAGCCACGGCTGTATGGAATCCATACCCCGGGAATACGTAAATGAACGGTATGGCTGCGTTCCAATAAAACTTTATAGACACAGATGGTGGGCTGAATTTGGCGTGCTGCCCATGGTTTGCCACTACAGGCAATAGAAGACCTTTAGAAGAGATTACCCAAGAAAGAGATGGGTCTTTATTAATATGGATGTATAAGATATGGTTAAGGAGAAAAGAATTGTGCAGGAGACCATGTTTATTCTCATTTGTGTAGAAAATGTGTAGATAGACACAGATCCACACATACACGTATGTGCATCTATGTGCATGTGCAATTTCTGGAAGGTTACCCAAGAAGCATTTTCAGTGGCCTCTGTACCACCTGAGGAACTGTTATAAAATAAACACACCTGTGCACCCAGCACTCCGTGGGAGAAACAACACCTGTCGGCGTGCTAGAAGCCCCTTCTGCTCCCAGATTAACAGCATCTGAGAGTAACCACTATCCCAGAGCACAACCGGAGAAAGTAGCTTTGCTGTTTCCCTGCTTTACCTGAATGGAATCCTAGAGTATCTACTCTTGTTGTGTGGTTTGTTTTTGCACACAAGTTTATGTCTGTGAGACTAAGTCTTAGGTTGTGTGTGTGCAGTCACAGATGGCCGTTCTTGTGTTCTGGTGTGTGAACATACACGGTTGATCTTTTTCATTTCTGATAGACGTGGAGGCAGTTCTTAGAGCGGGCCTTGGATGAGGACCCCTGCCTGCCATTCGTATCATTAGCCCTGGTGTGATCCTTCTTCAAGAATTCTTTGCGTACTCCATGAGTCCAACCATGTTCTGCTTTCTCTTCTAAGAGTTTTACATTTTCCCTTTCGTGTTGAGGTCTGTCATCCACTTGGAATTAAGGGACGGCAAAGACACATGTTTCCCCCACAGAAATCGCCAGCGTCTCGCAACAAGACCATTCTTTCCTGACTACATTGCAGTGTCCCGGAGTCCACTTCTAAAATATTTCAGAATTAAGGTGTTTTATACTTGAAAGTAACAACAACAACAAAAAATCTAGGTTATCTGACTGACAGATTGTCTAGGGACAGGGACACAAATGTCCTCTTTCTTAAAAATGTGCATGCGGGGGTGTGTATGTCTGTTAGGTCTACGTGTGCCTATGTCAGATGTGTGTGTGGTGTGTGTGTGTACAGTTGTGTGCACGTATTGGATGTGTGTGTATAGTAGGTGTGTGTGCGCTTAGGGGCGTGTGTGTGTTAGGTATCTGGGTGTATGTACAGGTGTGATTCTGTATAGGTGTGTGTATTAAGTGTCTGTGGGTGTTAGGAGTGTGTATTAAGGGTGCACATATATTTGGTGTGTGTGTGTGTGTGTGTGTGTGTGTGTGTGTAGTCAAGGGCTCCTGTGGGTGGCGATTCTACTCGGGTTACCAGGAGAGGGTTTCAGGCCCGGGGGAAAGAATGCGATTGGAGTCCAAGGATCTAAGTGAGGCAAAGGGCAAGGGATGGGTTTTTCAGAACAAGGAGATGAGCTTAAGAGCCTGGCTGGCTGCACAAGAAAAGTTACGCTGAGGAGTCAAAGTTAAGTTTGGGGTTCTCAAAACGGGGGCTCCTCTCAGAGGGATTTGAGATGGCGGCACTCATCATGAGCTAGAGTGCCAGGGAGGGGTGTGGGGGGCCGGCGGGGCTGGTGAATCCTATGGTTCCGGTCGACCAGTTCCCCCAGGGGGAGAGAGAGATGATGGATTCTCTCCCCATTCAGTGAGCTAGGAGGTGGGTCATCAGCACAGGCTGCCCTCTCGTCATTAAGCTAGGAGCCTGCTTTTAGCTCCAAAAATATATTTTTTAGTTTCAATGGGTGAATTTTCTCCACATCTACTTAAATAATACAAATTCTGCCACCCAGTTTTTCTAAATGTCTGTCTTCTGTGTAATTTTTATGTCATGCTATCGAGACTGCTGCTTGAGATACTTCAGCGGATAAATTATTCTCTACTCCACTTCTGCAAAAAATTACACTCTTTGATGTGAAAATTATATGCACTTAGAGATATGCTAATACGAAAATGATTTGAGAAGTGTAGAAGAAGGGGTAGCAGCTGACTCGGAGGCCACTATAGTCGTCTGCACCTGCAGCAGGCGATTCCTGAAGGCGAGCGAGATCTTGCCAGCTCTTCTCGGCCCAAAGTGGCTTTTAGTTTCAAAAGCCATTGATTTCGTGAAATCTGATGGGGGGATTTTTATGCAAAATATGACCGTTTTTAAATATTAAGCAGCTGGGAGTTACTAGTGGAGATTAGCATGGTATTAGGGAACCTTTCATTCATTCATTCGTGCACGAATTCAACGACTATTTATGGAACACCCGTGCTGGATGTTCAACAGAGAATAAAACAGATGGTGTATCTGCCCTCTTGGAGTTGTCAGAATTTAAGACAGTGAAGGTCTGTGAGCAAAGAACCCTTGGAGTCTACTCTAGATGAGACCGTTGCTACTCAAGTTGTGGTCAGTGTAGCATCCTTGGCAAGATGGTCAAAAATGTGAATCTCAGGCACCTGCTCCCCCAGGCTTAGTGAAAGAGAATTTGCATTTTAATAAAGCTTCAGGTGATTTATAGTCACGTTCACCCTTGGCTACTCATTAGAATCATCTGGGGAGCTTAAAAAAATCTGAAGCCCAGCATGAACTCCAAGCCAGTCAGACCAGAACCTCTGGGGAGGGGGAACTTGGGCCTCTGTAGAAAACCAGGGATCTTGGTGTCCCTAGTCAGTTTCCTGGATTCCTGGGGCGGGATTCAGGAATCTAGTTATGACAAGCCACACAGACAAAAGGTAAGTGCTTCGTCAGAACCCCTGGAGAGAGGGGATTTGGAAGAGTTTTGGCACAGTGGAAGGAAAAGGGAGAGATGAAGCAGAGACTCAGGCTGGGGAGATGGGGGGCATCCTGAACCTCATAGCTTTCTTTCTTTTTTTTTTTTAAACTGTTAATATTAACATTCAGACTTACAAAAAAGTTGCAAGAACACTACCAAGAGCTAACTACCTTATCCTTTCAGTTCTCAACTGAAATGTTTACATTGTATCACAGTTGTTCTGCGTGTGTGCTTGCCCTGACCACGTGTCCCCTCTCTCCCCCCCCTCTCTCTCTCTCCCTCTCCCCACACAAATGCACACCACCTCCCACACCATTGAGCGTAAGTTGCAAACTTGATTCCCTTTATTTTAGCATGAATTTCTAAAAACAAAGACATTCTCGTATCACAGTACAATCACAGTACAATGATCAAAATCAGGCACTTAACACTGGTATAATACTCTTTTCTAGTCTATAGACCATATTCAGATTTTATCACTTGTCTCAATACTGTTCTTCATAAGAAAAGAAACCCCAAATCATGTGCTGCATTGGGTTCTCGTGCCTCTTTCTTGGGTCATGTTTAACGTGGAACGGTTCCTTATCTTTTTTTGTGTTTTGTGACATCACATTTTTGAATCAGGTATTTTATAAAGCAGCCCTCATGTCTGATGTGTCCTCATAAATGGACCCAGGTCACATACCTGTGGCAGGAATACCACTGAGGCGGGGCTATGTATTTCTTGGTGCATCACTTCCAGACATCCTTGTCACTGCCTTGTCCCATTACTGGTAATGTTAACCTTAATCATTTAAAACCCTCTCTTCTAGATTTCTCCACTGCAAAGTGTCATTTTACCTTTTGTAGTCAACTGTATTGTGATAAGATACATTGGGATTGTGTAAATACTGTTACTCCTCAAACTTTTCCCCACTGACTTTAGCATCCATTGATGATTTTTTTTAAGTTTATTTGTTTATTTTGAGAGAGAGAGAGAGAGAGAGAAAGCACGAGTGAGGGAGGGGCAGAGAGAAAGGGAGAGAGAGAATCCTAAGCAGGCTCTATGCTGTCAGCATAGAGCCCGAGGAGGGTTGGGGCTGGAACCGTGAGATCATGACCTGAGCTGAGATCAAGAGTCAGACACTTAACCATCTGAGCCGCCCAGGTGCCCCTAGCATCCATTGATGATTTTCTCTCTCTCTTTTTTTTAATGTTTATTTATTTGAGAGAGTGAGAGAGACAAAGCGTGAGTGGGGGAGGGGCAGAGAAAGAGGGAGACACAGAATCCGAAGCAGGCTCCAGGCTTGAAGCTAGCAGCACAGAGCCCGACATGGGGCTCGAACCCACGAACTGTGAGATCATGACCTGAGCCGAAGTCAGATGCTCAACAGACTGAGCCACCCACGCGTGCCTCCATTGATGATTCTTGATGGAATCCATTATTATTATAATTTATGATAATTTCATCATTCCTTTGCTATTAACTAGTTGGCTTTTTTCACAGTAAGGAAGGGAGCTTTCCTTTCTCCCTATTTATTTATTTATTTACTAACCTAAGTTCATAGATTCTTAGTGTATTTCACATGTTATGCTTGTTAAGTATTTAATGTTCCAATTATCCCAGATTTGGCCAGTGGGAGCCCAGCCACCTGACTCCTGTGTTCTTTGGACATGTCCCTATGAGTCTCGGAGTACTTCCTTATACTCTGAGACAGTAAGATATTCCAGGATCCAATCTTTCTTGATTCCCATCGAAATCAGTTGAGGCCTACATCTCCTCAGAGGGTTATCACAGTTTAACACTGACCTGATCGAAGGGAAAGAAATGTCATGAGCAGCATTTGTAGGATTATCCCCTCTGGGGTTTCAGAACACACAAGAACGCCACACTTGACTTTGACCCGTAGATGGTTTCCTGAAACCGTGGGCAAATGGGGAGTTTGGGGCAGAAGAGGAATAAATTCTGTTTAAAATAATACAATTGTCTACACCTAACCCTAACATGTTTAATTTTAAAATTTTTGTTTTATTTTTATTTTTTAAATATAATTTATTGTCACATTGGCCTACACAAAAATTTGAATTTGAAACTCTAACATTAGCAAGTTTCGTTTATTTCCATAAGTTTCCGTAATATTTTGACTTAGTTCTCACAGAAACAGCAACTCGAATTATCATTTTAGGGTTTGAAATGTGTCCTCACGAGTAAGACTCTTTTAAGAAATAACATTGGTGTTAAAATGGGCTATTAAAAATAGACTTAGTGTTCATCTCCTGAGAGAGAGGTTTCTCTTGAATAGTCACTGTGTTTTTGTTTTTTGCTTTTTTGGTTTTTTTTGGGTTGTTTTGATTCCAGAACTTTCCCTAGAGCAGACATGGTCATCCAAAGGGGATTTTGGGCCCCCAGGAGACATTTGATACTATCTGGGGACATTTTTGGTTGTCACAACAGGGTGGGGGAGGGGCTGCCAGTGGGCAGACACCAGGGATGCTGCTGAAATTCCTACAGTGCACAGGACAGCCCCCAAACCAAGAATTGCCCTCCCCACATGTCAGGACTGTTGATGTGAAGAACCCTACTCCAGAGGAATGCACCCACCATTTGCCCAGGTGTGCTTCATAGAGCACCGATCTCCAGAAGTGCAGTCTCAATAAGGATCTGAAGTGTATTTGGAAAACGGGGCCTTCTGTGGCTCAATCTTGGGGACTCACAACACCCCAAATATATGAAAGGCCCTGAGGAGATCAGAAGTTAAAAAATGAACACATGAAGAAGGGGCACCTGGGTGGTTCAGCCAGGTAGGCATCTGACTCTTGATCTCGGCGCAGGTCTGGATCTCGGGGTCGTGAGTTCATGCTCCATGCTGGGCCCTGTGCTGGGTGTGAACCCTACTTAAAACAAAAAAGCCAAACCCCAAAAAACCCATGAAGAAATTTTGTTATTTGAATCACCTAAGTGTATTCCTAATGAGCTTGCCTCTCTGGAACCCATTCTTTGCGGAATACGTTGTGAAAACAGTGAACTGGTCTCTAATCTAGAAAAACGCACATGTCTGCTTTTTACTGAGTTTAATATACCTGGCTTGGGGCCTCAAATAGCAGGGGAAAATGAGGGCTGGGAAGCATCCCTACGTTCCCTATTTCCGGTAGATGTGGTTGTCATTGACTCGATTGCTGTCTGTCTGTGTCATGCAGATCTAGGGGAGAGGTATGGCAACAGTGAGATGCTCTTAAGAGCAATGGTGTTCTCTCCTCCCATTACCCACAGATTTTAATTACCACTTGTTACGTGCTAAACAGTGTCTCCCCTGTCCCCTGACCCACACCACACCCTGTGCCTGTTCCCTACCACCCAATGTACCTATATTTGGAAATAGGGTCTCTGAGGGGGTAATTAAGGTTAAATCAGGTCATAAGGGTGGGGACTTAATCCCATATGATTCGTATCCTTGTGAGAAGAGGAAGAGGCATCAGAGATCTCTCCCTTTCTTGCTGCACATGTGCACGGAGGAAAGGCCATGTGGGGACACAGTGAGAAGGTGGTCACTTCCAGAGAACAGCACTGCCAACACTTGGATCTCCGACTCCCAGCCTCCAGAACCGTGAGGAAAGACATGTCTGTTTTGTGGCTCATGAAAACCAGCGTGTGGTTTTCCTTATGGTGGCCGGAGCTGAGTAAAACACCAATAAATAGAGAGGAAACTCTACATGCAAGTCCCCAAAGGAGTGTATTTTTTTTTTAGATATGTGATTGTTTTCAAATTTGCATTTCAACTTTGAGTGTGTGTAATCAGGTTACAAGTAGAAACAAATATGGTTAATTTTAACCTCTACATGACAGCCTACTGCTGTTCTAGACCTTATTTGACACAGAATAATGTGGTCAGGTTTACGTTTAGTTTTCCAAGTGTGGCAGAGGCTGCTGGTAGTCATCCATGATCCATTCTGCCCTTCTGTCTGAGAAACAAGTTACCCCCTTACAGTTAGGGGGTGTATGTGATTGTGATACCTTTGGGATTTGGAGGGAAGACTGAAAAAAGTTGATATACTGAAAGTTACACTCCTTTGTCTTTCCTTCCTTCGTGCACTGCTGGCCTGGGATACACATGCGGTGGCTGGGGCTCCAACAGCCATATTGGGCCATAATGTGACTCCAAGCACGGCAGCCACTCAGTATGACTTTAGCAAAGCAGAAAGATAGGAGCATGCTTGATAACACCATGAAGCCACCACAGTAACACTAAATTATCTGAACCTGGATCTCTCTTATTTGTATGTGAGAAAAAATTCCACTTGTTTCAGCTGTTATTTGGGGCATGTACATATTTTCAGTGTTTAATATACGTGGTTAATGATTTTCCAACTTTGCATTTAATATGTGTGTGTACATGCACAACACAGGCACCCCTTGAACTGGAAAATGTGTAGAGGGCAATGTTTCCCCTTCGTAAAAGCATATGTTTTCCCCTGAAGATAATTTATTTTCGTTGAATACCTTCCCACAAGAGGTATTTTGCCGCTGGCAGAGGGAATGAGTTCTTTTGAAAATGGTACATGTTTTGTTCTGCTTAGTTCATACACATTCCAAAATAAATGAGTACTCTAATAATTCACTGCATGCCAAATGATTTGTACCATATGCCCCTGTCAGGAATAAAGGGGTTCAGTGCCTTTCCTTATCCGAGTGTTGAATTGGGTATCTCACTTCCTGGCTTACTCCATCAGGCCACCATCTGACCAGGACAAATCAGGTCTATGGCCAGCTGGCCGTCTCCCGCTTCATCATAGAACCTTGTGAACATCTGTACTCACAGAGAGGCATTTCCCCCTTTCCTGGAAGTTTTAAGTCAAGGGGACTCCAAAGCAAATTGGAGGGTTAGGAGAAGGAAGGCGACGTGTCTGCTACGTGAGAATTCTGTCCTGCGCTCCCTCGGACATAGCTCTGTGAATTCAAGGTTACAATCAGCATTAGCCATTTTTTATGAGCTCTCCTCTCTCCCTCCCTTCTTTCTTCCCTCCTCCTTCTCACATGGAATAACACTAGTCAACATTTATTGTACATCTATTACACGATAGTATGTGTTCTATATCCTTTACTCATTTTACCTGTAGGTACTATTATTAATATCCCCAATTTGTAAAGGGGCAAAGCAAGGTTTATTTTTTATTTCAAACAGTTTTTTAAATCTTTTACTTATTTTTGAGAGAGAGAGAGAGAGACACAGAGTGCAAGTAGGGGAGGAACAGAGAGAGAAGGAGACACAGAATCTGAAGCAGGCTCCAGGCTCCGAGCTGTCAGCACAGAGCCCGATGCAGGGCTCAGACTCACAAACCATGAGATCGTGACCTGAACTGAAGTCAGATGCTTAACTGACTGAGCCACCCAGGCGTCCCAAGGCTTATTTTTCAACTGTTATGTAAAATAAGACCTCTGAAGACCTTATTTCCAAACAAAGTCATATTTCTAGTTCCTGGGTGGACATGAATTTGTAGGGGACACTATTCAACTCACTAGAGGGCTCCCATTTTTAAATGTCAGGTACGCAGGGCACCTGGGTGGCTCCGTCGGTTAAGCGTCCAACTTTGGCTCAGGTCATGATCTCACAGTCCATGAGTTCGAGCCCTGCATCAGGCTCTGTGCTGACAGCTCAAAGCTGGAGCCTGCTTCGGATTCTGTGTCTCTGTCTCTCTCTGCCCCTCCCCCACTCGTGCTCTGTCTCTCTCTATCAAAAATAAATAAAATGTAAAAAAAAAAAAAAAATTAAACGTCAGGCACACTATCTTATACAAAAAACGTCCCCGTGCAATGTTTAGTTTTGATGACGTGTGTGTGTACATATATGTATGTTCCCCCAGGGAGAAATTTCATGTAGAATGCTTAATGTTTCTTTAAGCACAAATTCTATCCTGGGAGACTAAGATGCATTCTCTTTAACAGGCACGAGGACAATCCCAGCCCATTTGGCTTTTACTGGGTGTCACTGCTCCATCTATCAGGATTGCCTGTGTCCAGAAAGCTGTTTTCATGCATTTTTATGGCTGCTGGAGACTCCATTAAAGGCACGTTCAATCAGCAACCTGACAGTGACAGGGCCCAGTTGCTCACCAATTCTCTCTCTTGAAATTTATGGAGATCATAAAAGACTCGTAGGAAATCCTTTGGCCTCGGCATTTGGGTTGCAAAGTGTCTCCTTTAGATGGCAAAGTGTCACTGAGACCATCGAGATCCTTGGTTTTTGTATTTCCTCGAGTTAGGTTCCTAAAGCCACGCTTCCCACCCAGACCCGGGGCCTCATGCCACAAAACCCCACAGTTTGAGAACGAGGGAGCCTCATTAGAAGAAACAAAAATAGTGCTGCTTCACCTACTTGTCCCCTTTTCCGCCTGCCCAGGCACTGGGAACTCTTTCAGCAAGGTCCTAACTTTGCCACATTTCGGCATCACGGCGCACCCCCAATCTTGCCACGTGGGAGTAACTTCAGTTGGGCCATTTGCAACCGCACAGCCTCAGGTACCACTCACCCCTGCCCCCTAAGCCGCGTGTTGGGCATCTGGGTCTGCCAGACCTGGGTCCGTGACAGGTAAGAGCACTTTGTCCTTGCTTTGGAGCCATCCTGCTTCACCTAATGTCTGTGCTGTGGACTGCACCTCCCCCACCAGCCTGTCTCCCCACCCACCCCCTCCACCCAGGAGCGGGCCTGACCCTCCTCGACAAATCAGACATTTTTCCGGCACCTCTGTGGAGCTACGAAAAAGCTCCCTTTCCAGGGGATTGTGCTGGGCCTTTTGCCTTCCTGCCGTATCTTTCCTCGAATCTTGTCTGTAGTCCAGAGGGCTGGTCCCTGCAGGCTACATGTCTCAGGCACCCTCGCCACCCTTCCTTCTGCGTCGGGCCAATCGAAGACGCTGAGGGTAAAAGTAGGGAGGTCAGAGTAGGTATCCGTCTCTCTTCCGGTCCTGGGCCACGTGTCCAGTCACAGCTGCAGCTCCTCTGTGGCTCCAGTCCCCACCAGGCTGGTCCCCAGCTCCCGGGCTCCTGTTATATCATCTTGTTCTCTTTGTCTCTCTGAAAGAAGGGAGGCAGGGGCTTCCTACTGTGGCTAGTCCCAGATTAGTCAACATCCCTGAGTTGTCTTCTCAGCAGCTCCATCACTGCTGTAACCAATTCCCTGCATTACATTTTCTCCAATGCAGATACCCCAAATGGTTGGTTTTCACGAGTGACAGAAGAATAATTTGAAACTGCAGCAGGCCACTACACGGGAAGAGTTAGATTGAGAATGAAACTCATAGGGAGAAAGGCAGGGTTCAGAGGGAAAAAAATAGGAAGAAAGACTGAGTCCTAATGATGTTTGAGCTCCTGGATACAGCTATGCCTGAAGCCCCTTGGCTTTTCATTTATGTTAACCCATAACTTTTACTCTTTGCCCACTTTTTTTTTTTTTCTGGAGCCAGTTTTAGTTGGGTTTATGCCACTGCAGTTGAGGGTCCTGTCATAACAATATGGAATGTAGAGAGATGCCCATGAAACATTTTTTGTTGTTTTCTTTTGGTTTTGTTTTCAGCAAAGGACTGCTTTTCAAAGGTTATTCGGAGGCAGCAAACACCTTCTAACAGATGTGGGTTGTTTTGGAAAAGTCTTCAAAGTATCTCTCGTTAGCCACATGTGAGGCTAATATTCACTCAGAATTCCCAAGGACTTGAATAAAGGAGTTACTTCATTATTCTGGGCTGTACTGGTTTTTAAAACACTCTTATTTGTAAAACTTTCTGTGTACGTTATCGATATATACATATGATACAACAAATCAAATTGTATACTTTACATACTTAGTCCATGTTAATTATTCTTTAATATAGTTGGATAATGCAAAAAAAAGCACATATAAAAGGTAGACAGGAATACTTTTCAGCAATGAAAAGGAATGATCTGCTGTCTCGCTGGATACATTCGATTTGACTCTGCAGATGAAGCTTAGACCCATCACCCTGAGTGAAAGAAGACAGAGACAAAAGCAGACTTGGGGGTTACTCTATGTATCTGCATCTCTAGATGACACAGCTCTCATCTCCAATGACCAAAAGCAGATCAGTGGTTGCCTGAGGATAGGAGTAGGGAAATTATTTGAGATGAGACACAAAGGAACTTTTGGGGATACATAAATGTTCCATGTCTTAATTGTGGTCATGCTTACCCAGGTTACTCATTCAGATATACAACTAGAATAGGTAGATTTTATAGTCTATAAAGTACACCTCAATAAATTTGAGATTGTTAAAAAAATCAATGTGGCCTTTTAATATAATAGTATTTTTCCTGAATGAAACACTATTATTAAATCCACAGTATGCGTTCCCCATGATTGGCGCATTAGAATGGAGGGAATAGACCATGTACACAAAGCCACTGTAGCCCGGAGGGTGAGTTTTGTGCTCCTGGCTGGGTCAGAGAAGGCATGGGACCCTGAGGGTTCTTTCTGGGGGCTTCTTCCCTGGTAGTTTCATTCCAATTCAAAAGCCTCTTGAAAGCCAAACAGGGGCCTCTGACGATACCTTTAGGGTCCATGAATTTAAAGTGAAACTGGCAAAGCCAGGCATGGATGGTGGTGGGTGGGTGTAAATCCACGTTCCCAGCAGGTGGATGGGGTGAGGACTGGGTGAGGACAGCTGGCCGAGACAACTGACCATGTTCATAGGATTATCTGCACCAGATGTCCTCACTGCCACAAGTCTTGGAAATTCTTTGATAGTCGAGTGGATGATAACACAGTGGACTTCGTGTCCATTCACTGGATGGGCTGGGAGTCATTACAAGAGTATTAAAAGAACGCTACCCAAATTTTCACCTCTGACCTGATCCAGTGAGGCATGTGGTGACAATATAATTTTGGCATGAGTCACTGAGCCTGATGTGACTATGGCAGGAAAGTTCAAACGTACCCTAAAGCATGCCCCAGCCCAGGCAAGGTTGTGTGGCAGTTACTGGTGTTGAGGGGAACAAGAAAGAGTCTAGAGAGTGGGATTGAGGTGTCAAGGAGTGACCCCAGAGGGGAGACAGTAACAGAGGACTCTGAACACTGTCCCTTTGCACTTTCTCTGCCTCCCATCTCTCTACTCCTCCTCCTCCTTTACTTTGATACATGCGGTGTTGGTTACCTATGCCTGTGTGCCAAACTACCCCCAAATTTAGCAGCTTATGAACGATACATACATATTTTGTCGTAGTTTTTGTGGATGAGGGATCTGGGCCTGGCTTAGCTGGATCTTCCAGCTCAGGGTCTCTTACCTTAATAAAGATGTTGGCTCAGGGTTTGTGGTCCTATCTGAAGGCTCACCTGGGGCAGGGCCCGCCTCCAAGTCACTCAGTGGATTTTGGTAGGATCCCTGTGGGCTATTGGATTGAGGGCCTCAGGAGCTCATCGACTGTTGGCCAGAGGCTGCCCTCGATTTGTTGCCACGTGCCCAGCCAACAGGGCAGGCATGTCCAAAGAGCAACAGCATGCCAGACAGGAATGACAGCATTTTATAACCTCTCAGAAATGACATCCCATCATATTTGCTATGTTCCATTTGTTAGAAGCTGTCCTGGCTGCCTGGGTGGCTCAGTCATTAAGCATCTGACTTTGGCTTAGGTCATGATCTCACAGTTTATGAGTTCAAGTCTCACATTGGGTGAGCACGAGCCCCACTTTGAGTGAACCCCACCTCTCTCTCTCTCCCTCTCTCTCTCTCTCTCTCTTTTTCTCTCTGGCCCTCTGCCCCTCACTCACTTGTGCCCTCTCTCTCTGAAAAAAAAGAAGAAAAAAAAAAGAAGCAGTTCTAGGTCCACACTCAAAGGGCAGAGATCACACAGGGGCGTGTATAGCCAGAAGTCACTAGAAGTCACTAGAAGCCATTGTGGAAGGCCGCATGCATACCATGGGCAACAGACATTTATTGAGCCCCTACTCTGTATCAGGTTCTGGATCAAGCGATAATATTTGTCATCTAAAGATGAACAAGAGAGTTTCTGGCCTCACAAGTGTTCCATTATCAGTGAAGAACTGAACCAGTGAGCCAACAATTGAGACACAGGGTGGTAAGTTTACCGATAAAATTGTGCAGCAGAGATAACTCCAGCTTTGGAACCAGATTATACCCTGTGTCACTATGGGACATTGGCCAACAAATCTGTTGGTGAAGAGGCACTGCTCATAATACTGTTTTCTTTATTGCCTAGATTCAAAATGGAAGGCAATGCTGAATTTCAGGAAAATGTTAATGGAAAGGAAGATAAAATTTTGATTCCCATGCCAAGTTCACAGACCATGAGCACCATCCACAGCGGTGTGGACTTTCTACTCCATCAGACAGGTGGTCTTTCTTACTTGACTCCTCTCTGGGCTGTCCTCAGTGACCTTTCCAGAGAAGGGAAGAGAGACCAGAGGGTCAGATAGGTGTGGATTGACTCTCTTGGTTCAATTGCTTTGTGGCTCTGTGGACTTAGGCGAGTCCCTACACCTCTCTGAGCTTTAGTTTCCTCATACCTATTCAGTGTGGCTATGTAGACACAGGGTTTGAAGGCCTAGAATGCCTTGTGTCAAGACCCTAGTACATGGGGAATGGTGAGCTTTGATTTTTTTCATTATTATTCATCATCTGAATTCTTTGTATCCCATTTTCAAGAACAAATTAATTCATATCTCCTCTGTGTGAGCACCCCAGACCAATCCAACTCAAATCTCCACTCTCTCCTTTAGAATCCCTCTTTATAAATCTAGATTGGCACTTGGATGCCAACTTGTGAGTGTAATTATACGTGTATTTTAATGTGCTGGCGAAAACAAAATAGTTGCCACCATTTTCTGAGAGCTTAAAAATACCAGGCATTTTATATACTTTACCCCATTTAAACTTGCTTTAGTTATCTTTCTTTTTTATCCTTACAGTAACCTTATGAAGCAGGTACTAACATTATCCCATTTTGCAGACAAGGAAACTGAGGCCCAGGTAAGTGAAGTGATCTGCCCAAGTTTTCAAAGCTAGTTGGCGGCCAAGTCAGGAAGGTGTCAGTCTGATGTTGCTGAGAATAGGAGCCATGAATCCTTTTCTCATTTATTTTTGTTTTATTGTTGTTATTTCTTGTCAGTATATAGCACAGTTCCTGATATACAGTAGGCCAACGGCCTGTGCCCAGTGGCTGGGGAGAGAAAATGGGGCAGTGTGACATGTGGAGAAAGTTCTAGAATGAGGAGAGGGCCCTGGTTATCATTCTCGATCTAAGACTATCTGCGGGTTTGTCCTGGGGGGTGGGGTGTTGCTTTGTTACTTTGGGAAAAGGTCCACAGCCTCTGAAAATGCGAGGTTAAGTGGCTGGGCTCTGGGGTTAGCAGCCTGGATTCCAGTCCCCAGCTCTTCCATCTTCTTGGGTGACTGCGGACAGCCCCCAGTTAAGCCTCAGTTGCTTGGTGTGTCCGATGGGTAGAACACTCTCCTTACTTCTAGAGATGCTGGGAGAATAAAATGAGATCATGCGCGTGTAGTGATAATGCACAACCGATGTGCCATAAAGTGGCCTGTCGTGAGGCGGCCTGTGTACCTTGTGATGATTCTGAGGACTGTTATAATGGAGGCAGTGATGCTGCCCTGCCTGTTTGGTAGACAGCCAGATGTGAGAGACGTCAGCAGGGATGATTAGTGCACTTGGCAAAGGGGAGGGCGGAGGTGAGGCTCTGTGGCCTGGCTTCTTGGAGCTGGACGACACAGCCCCTGGGGCCTCTTCAAGCCAGTGGGTCGCCAGTTCTACGGCTGAGATTACTTCCTCTAAAACCACAAGAGTAGGCTGGAAAATAAGAGTTGCAGTCAATTAGCTTTTTGTTATGTCTACATGGTATTTGGCAGCCAGTTTGATTTTTTTTTTCTCCTGGATTTGACCACATAAGATAATTTAGGGGAGGAAGGCATCTTGTAGGCACAGGCTGCAAGGTCAGCAGAGCATAGCTGGAGAGGGATAAACTTCGGTATTGACCAATGTGGCTGCATCAGCACCAGCTAGAGGCTTGGGGGATGTGACTTACCAATGCTGAGCCTCAGTTTCCTCCTCTGGAAAACGTGGCAGGCACATTGGTTCTTACTTTCCTGGCTTGAGAGATTGTGTATACAATTGGGTCATAATGAACTTTCAGTAAATTAGGGCTATTAATATTATAGTTCACAATAGTAATAAATGACAGAGTTTCATCTTGGATATATATTGCCCATTCTGGAAAAAAATTCACCTCTCACATCGCCAATGTCCTAAGCACAGTCCAACAGCAGGAACAGAAGATACTTTGGTGATGTAGCATATTCTGTTGTAAAAGATAGATTTTGGCTCTTCATCTGACCAGCCTTGTTATTAAAATTATAAGCTTGATGATGCAAACCACATGATTAATCTCTTCCTATGAAAAGGTTCAAATAATATAATCCGTGCATGAAGATGTTTGAAATGGTATCATTTTATCATCCAAATTAGCCTTGCATGAGTTCCTTGCAGAAACCCAAAGAAAAAAGATCCCTTTATTCATGCCAGAGAGGCCGGCAGGAACATTAGCAATGTGTCTAAATGTCGAACAAAGCTCCATTGTGAATGGGAAACAGTATGGGCGATAAATAAACGTTATCCAAATCTCATAAAAACCATAAAGGTAACTGGCAGAAATACTGAACTGGCCATTCACTCATAAATAAATATACGGCCGTCTTAAACATCCTGGCACATCCTGTTTAGTTGATTCATGGCTATTCACCGAAGACAAGGATTCCTGCCTTGGAAGATTTAACACCCTGCACTATATGTCATTGTCTTGTTAACAGTTCTTGAGGTGGGATGAGCTCTGGTTAACTGGCCTTGCTGACACTGTGCTTAGTTAGAGAGTTGGCTAACGATGCCTGGAACTATTTGAAGATAAGCTCCCTCCCTGTGCTTCGCTCGCTCTCCTGAGAAAACCTCCTTGCCATAGGGTAGAAAATGCCCAGCAAAGCAATACTTACAAAGTGCAGAAATCATGCTTTGGAAATAGCCCTCCAAACCTGGATTCCATGGCTAATTGCATTGTTTCATCCAGATTTTGTTAGCACTCATTCTTGGGGGCACTTGGCAGCTCAGTGATCCATCTTGGTTTCCTCCTTACAGTGTCCCTCTGACTGCCTGTTCACCCTCCATGGCTAGGCCCCTCCAGAGAACTAGTGTTTATGGTTTGGTAAATAGGTTCCCATTTGCATGACATCTCTGATCGATTGGTGGTGTCTGCCAGAGAGCTATGTGGGGAAGGATTCTGCTGCCTTGACTGGGCTTAGTGGGGAAGAGCCATGTGATTGATTAATGATGTCTGCCACAGGTATAGAACTGGAGAGTAGTGGCGTGCGTGCCATCTATTTGCAGTCCTGGCCGGTGAGGTCATCCGGCAATGCATTTCAGATACGACACGGGAGTGTGGCTTGATCTGCCAGTCAATCGCTGTTTTTGTTTGTTTGTTTGTTTCCTGTTCCAGTAGTCCAATAGTGTAGGGTAGAGTTTGAGACGGTAGAGGGAGTTGCGGTTATTTAAGGGCCCTTTTAAGCGTTAGATGGAGGTGCTATCCCCTATTTTCCCCTATGGTACCACACAGCTTCAGCTACCAGGTCCACAGTGGCTCCTACTCTGAAATCTCAAGCTTGTCTTCCTACCTTGTTTCTACTGCAAATTTCATACAATGGCCAGTGAGGCGCAGTAAGATGGTGAGGTCAGTTTCAGGGATTTAAAGAGAGTAGTGACTTTGAAGGTCCCTAAAGGTGTGGTTCCAGATGTGGAAGAATGGTGGGGGCGTGGGTGGGAGGGGATGGAAGAGCCACTATGATGCCAGAGACTTTACTCATTAGTTCATCTTCCCCTTTAAAGGATTCTGCGACATAGTTAGGTTTCATCAGTCTCCATTTTCCAGACATAGAAACGGGAGCTCAGAGAGGTTGAGTTACTTTTCTGCATTACGCAGCTGGTAGTATTTGCTGGAGCTGGGAGTCACGCCTAGGTCTGGGTGATCTCCAAATCTGGGCTCTCTCCTTTCTGAGTCACCCAGCGCTACTCCAACCTCCAGGATTCCAGTCTCCAGGGAGTGGTGGCCGATAGCATCCAAAGCCCCAAAGCTAAAGAAATCAGTAGCAGGTGATTTCTTGCCCTACCCAACCTCTTCATCTGCCCTAGCCTGGCCCTGCATGGATACTGGTCCATCCCACCTCCCTCAGGAGTGTGCAGCTGTCTCCCTTGCTGCTTTCTGGGGGGGGGGGGGGGGCGGGGGGTGATTTCCAGGGTATGGCACCGTGTTATGCAAAAGGCACCGTTTTAGAGCTCTAATAAATAGCTATTCCATTCAGTCAGCCAAATTGGGGAAGAATCACTCCAAGAATATCTGCTCCCTGCTGAGCTGATTTGAGTGCAACTATCTGGCTTCGTGGAAACCAGGCTGAGGGAAGGGAGGAGTTGCCGAGACAGTAGAGGATTCTCCTTCTAAAGAGGCCTCGGGGATTAAATTAGTCACTTCTGAGGTCTGCTGTCGGACGAGTGATAGAATTTCATCTCCTTGTCACTGGAGCTAGCAGAACATGATGTGCTAGATATCTTCCTGCTGTTCCCCTGCAGAGAGAAAGAGAGAATAGAAGATGCCTCCTTCATACCCTTAGGAGACTGGGGAGGGCAGGGGTAGCCCTCTGAGCCACTCTTTCCTTTCTTCTAGAGTTGTGGCACACAGTCTAACTGCTGTCAGTAAATCCTCCAACAAAGGCCCTGGGACTCCCCAGCTTGTTCTTCTTGGAGCAAGGAGAAGGACATAGCCTGCTCCCACCTCCTACTATTGTGTCAGCCAAGAAAGGCTCTTGACTCCAACAAATAACCCCAGTCTCAGTAGCTTTAATGTGCAAAAGTCTTACTTCTCGCCCAGCTCACAGTCCAGTGCTAGTCAGCATGGTGCTAGGAAGTGGGGCTCTGTTCCACTCACTCAGGGACCCAGCCTCTTTCCACTCTTGGTTCTTCCCCCCGCTTAGGGTCCTTCTGTGAACTGTCTGGCTGATGATGGAAGACAGCATGAAGAAACACGCAGGAGGTCTAGCACGGGCCAGCCCTGGAAGGGATGTCTGTCACTGCTATCCACATTCCAGGGACCAGATGTCAGTCACATGGTCCCATCTCTCTGCGGGGGATACTGGGAAGTGCAGTCTAGCTGTGCCTCAAGAAGAAAAGGAGATGAGATTTGGTAAAGTCATAACATTATTGTCTCAGTTTCCCTTGAAAAGGGCCAAATCCCTATGTCAAGAAAACCAACAGATCCATAACAAAGGGACTAGCACCAGCACATATATATATATATATATATATATATATATATATATATAATATTTTATATATACATATATAGGTACATATTACATATACATATACATGTATATGTGTGTGTGTGTGTGTGTGTGTGTGTGTGTGTATGTGTATTTTATAGGGATTTTACAACTCTAGAATCTAGGTCATTGCTTCCGAAAAAAGAGGTATGCATTCAGTGTCCTGAACGTATGTGATGGGTGCTTTGGAACACATGTATGCACCAGGGGCAACACAGGGTGCCATGTAGGTGTAGCAATTTTACTTGGAGTTTAAGGGAATTGAAGTTGTTGAATTTTGGCTTTCGTTAAAGGTTTCAGCCCAAAGTGTACCCACGGGAAGCCAGGAGTTCTCAGTGTTCCCCAGGATGGTGGCCTTACATATGTTAAATCTCCTCTTGTGGCCCCTGGGGATGTTCCTGCTCTTTTCTTACCTTTAGGGGAAGTCTGGGAAACTGTGAAACATTTGACTCCAGATGTGTTTTCACCATCCTTTCCTCAGTTCTCAGCCACAGGCATTCCAGACCCAAGGGGGAAAGTGAGCTGGGAATTTACCCAGATCTGATGATACCAGCAGTATGTTCTGAACCAACGATGAGTCAGACACACTGCCTAGGGCTTCCACGTGCTCTGGTTGTCTGTTGCTGAATTGCAAACTGCTCTGAAACTTAGTGGCTAAAACAACCATTTCATCATCTTGTGATTTTTGTGGGCTAGAAATTCAGGCAGGGCTCAGCTGGGTGATTGTTATGCTCTACAAGACATCAGCTGAGGTCACTTGGTGGCATTGAACTGACAGGCTAGTCTGATGGTTTCATGATGGCTTTACTCCAATGTCTGGCACTTTGGCACAGACAACCGGAAGACTGGGCTCAGCCAGATGCCTCTCCGGTTTAGGTGGCAGTTCACGGCTCCAAGAGCAAGTGCTCTAAGAGGGGTGGGCAGAAGCTGCAAGGCTTCATATAATCTAGCCTCACAAGTCCTGAAACATTACTTCTGCCACATTCTATTGGTCAGGCGGGTCACTAAAGTCCCCCAGATTCAAGGGATGGGAATTAGACTCACTCTCAAAGAGAAAAGTCCAAAGAATTTGTGGCCATCTTTCACCTGCCATCCTGTGGATTATCTCATTTAATCTATACAGCATTACCTTTATTTCCATTTTGCAGTTCAATAAACTTTATTTGGTCACTTATTCACAGTATCTAATAATCCACATACTATCTAAATAGAGTTAGTACTTTCAAAAGCTTAATCTAAAGAGAAGGGTCCACTTATAAAAAGTTCCTTAATCTGATAAGTAATTTAGAATTTAAGATGATGGTACTAGCATTTGTGATAGCCAACTTCTGGAATTTTCAGTGTGCCCCTTACCTTCCATCCTCATAGCAGTCCTGTATGTCAGTGTGCTAACATGTTATTATTAAAAACATTGACCCTTCTTCCATGTGGGAGGGTTATGTTTCCCACCCTATGGCATCAGTCTTGGCCATGTGACAAGTTTGGGGCTCTCAAGCATGAACAGAAGTGATGCGAGCCACTTCCAAGCAGAAGCTTTCACAATCATCATGTCATTCTGCCAGGATCTCTTTCCCGCTCCCATGAGGTCAGCAGAATCCAAAATATAGGCTGCTGTGTTGGCTACATCGTGAAGTGAAGACTATCGAACCAGGCCACAGCCAACCCACAATGGACACAGGACTCAAGCACGTGTTGTGGCAAGCCAACGAGATTTGGGGATTGTTTGTTACTGTAGCATAACTTAACCTAAGCTGACGGGTACTATTAGGTTTCCCATTTTATAGATGTTGAAAGAAGTATGGAACACTTAAACAACTCACTCAGAGTCAAGGACTTAACCCTAGGCTGTTTGATTCTTGATCTTGGCTCCTATTCTACTACGTAATGGTGAAAATAAAGACCCAGGCAAGAGACGCCATGTGCTTGTGTTACGTTTGGCCACTGTCTTAGTCGTTTTTGGCTGCTATAACTAAAATACTACAGACCAGGTGCCTTAAACAATAAACATTTATTCCTCACAGTTCAGGAGGCTGGAAGGTCTAAGATCAAAGTGTCTGCAAATGTGTTGTCTGGTGATGACCCACCTCCTGGCTTGTAGACAGCTTGCCCTTACATGGATAAGAGAGAGGGAAAGAGAGAGAGAGAGAGAGAGAAGCAAGCTCTCTCTTGTCTCTCCTTTAACAGCACTAATCCTATCATGAAGTCTCCACCCTCATGATCTAATTACTTCCCTGAGGCCCAACCTCCAAATGCCATCCCCTTAGGTATTCAGGCTTCAACATATGAATTTGGGGCTGGCAGAAACATGCAGTCCATAACAGCTACGTAATGCATAGACATCATTCTGCAGCTGGTGCACTAAAGGCGCCTCTGACTTTGGAGAGAGCTACTGAGATGTTGCATGGCCTGGGGATGCAGCTGAGGGGTTTATTTCATCACGAGAGGGCAAAACTGTATAAATATTTTTTGAGCATCCTATAGTATTTTACAGTATTTATGAGATAGACATCACTTGGGATGATTTAGCCTTTCCTAGCCTGACTGCTTCTCTTCTATGTAACAAGAAAAAGGAGAAAGTAAAACAGAAGCATGGCTGGCTTGTGAATTATAAGGTGTCGAGGGGTTATCTGGAGATCCCTTCTTTCTCACGGCTGTGCAAAGAATCACCACTTCTTTGTAGTTTCTGGCTTTACTGGGCCACAGTGGCATGAAACGAGGAGGGGAAGTCACACCACAGTTAGGATGAGGGACTTCATTTGGGTTTGGAGGAGTGTCCTAGCTTGTCACCTGTGTGTTGGGTTTCTGGAGCCCGGGCTGCTGTGGGCATCTCTTCTTTGTCTTGGAGTATGTCCCTTTGCCTCCTACTGATGTGTATTATGTAATTTAAAAACAATTTTGGCTACAAGTAACATATAGTGACTCCATGACATGGAAGACCCACGGTGTTTCCATCTTTTTGAGTCATCATCCTGTCTTCTTAGGTTGGTTCCTCTCAAGGTCCCCTGCTGTAGTTCCACATGCAGAAAGTAATGTCTTCTACTGAAAAAGGAAACTTGCTCCTCATAGGTTGGCTTAGAGCATTTCCCTAGCATGCAAATTGGCACCCAGGGAGGTTAAAGGCCAGTGCCCCCAGGAACAGTGACTGTTGGGGAGTGATGGGCAGGATGGGCCAGAAGGAGGAATCAGCCAGCATGCAGTTGCATCAGAGGCCTCAGCTGACCCCCACGGGGCACTCTGGAGCTGGCTGAATCTTAACGGGTTCCCAAGTTGAGGCAAGAGGCCAGCCCTCTGTGCCTCTGCATTGCCCTGTCACTGGATGTGGGCTGACCCTGAGGAGGGGGCATAACCTTGGACAAGGCCGTCCTGGAAGCTATGAGAATGAGTGCCTCTGTCCTGAAGAGGAATCTGGGTGTTATACCCAACATCTACTATGCATATGTCTTTTCATGAGCACAGACATGTTTCCTATATTTCCCCTTCTGTCCCCCTGGCCAGCATTGTGTTTCATATCCATTTCTAAACCATTTACTGGTAAAGATAATGGAGTTACCATGGTTGATTTTGACTGAAAATGGGTCACACTCTGGGGATAGCTTGGGTTTCTCTTGAAGGATACGGCTGTTCTGAACAAGGTGAATAAAATCCAGTTATGTTAGCAAGCAAGATGGAGGGTGGGATGGCCATTCGGTGGCAACAGAACCTGGTCCATGTAATTCTGACGATCTCTCTGATCTATTACTGGAGAACACAGTGAAGGGAATCCCAGATGAAAGGTGCATAGAGATGCCTGCCTCTCTCAGTGCTTACAGGCAAAGCATACAAGGAGATAAAGGGCTGCCTCCCATGGTAAGTGTCAAGCTGCAGTTGCAGGGGAAATACGGGAGGCAAGCTTGTTCTCTTCTCCATATAAGCTTTACTCAAAGTGGTTCTCCTGGAGGTTGGCTGCTGGCCCCATTGACCTGGTTCCCGTGGAATCCAGATGGCTCTTAGAACATCTTACATATCTCTGCTGTGTGCAGACATGGTTTGTTCCTCATTATGTTACTCTGCATCATAGTTTGAGGTACCCCTGGGACAGACTTTGAGACATAGACTCAAGTATGAGCCATTTGTATGGGAAATGGAGGTAGGGATATGACACAGGAAAGGGATGGCAGAAATGTTGCCAGGTGAAATACAGGATGCCAGTTAAATCTGCATTTCAGATAAACAATGAGTAATTTTTTAATAGAAGCATGTCCTATGCCATGTTTTTCAGATAAATTATTTTTTTGTATGTATCCCAAATAATGCCTGGGGCATTCGCACACTAAGAAAAAATATATCAGTTTTATCTGAAATTCAAATTTAACTGGGGTCTGGTGATTTTCATTTGTTAAATCTGATAACTCGAGCTGGCAGCCCACATTGGTTCCATGATCAAGTCAGCTGCTACCTGGGGTGACTAGAGTTTTACCCCACTGGGGACTCCGGGAGCCAGGGTAGAATGCACATACCCAGGAAGCAAGGGAGCTGTGGCATTTGTACACCCACTCTAGTAGTCTTTAGTTGGGAGTTAGGGGTGGGGTTGGGGTTCAGTGCTGGTCCTGGATGGTGATCTCCTGGTGCTGCTGACTTCTCTGAGCATAGAGCAGCATCTCTTGAGTGGTTTCCCAGAAAGCCCCGAGGCAAAGAGATGAAGGTTCTGACAGGGGGCAGTTGGCTGATGCCCAATGAAGTGGTAAGGCCCCAATGGTATGAGCAGGATACCTGCTCCCCAACAGGGACTTGGGGCCTCAGTTACAGAACAGATGGCCTGGTACTAGAAATCGGTGGAAGCATAGGCTTTGGAGTCAAAAGATCTGGGTTAGAATTTTAGTTTTATCACCGAATGTGTGACTTTGAACATACTACTTTTTGGCCCCTTATTGTCAGTAAATCGGGGCTAATGATACATACTTCATAGGATTATGATGAGAATTAAAAGCAAAAAAGAAAAAAAAAGCATATACAATGCCTGGCACCCAGCACGTGTGCAAAACACATCTGGTCATGACGATGTTAAAATGTGTGGGCGCTGAGATCAGACAGACTTGAGCTTGAGTTCTAACGCTATCATCTACCAGCTGGTGGCCTTGGATAAGCCACTTTACCTCTCTCAGTTTCCTTTTCTGGAACTAGATGATACCCACCTTCCGGGCTCCTGTGAGAGAGGAGAGGTCTGAGGTGTGGTAGGTGCCCAGTGCCTGGCACAGAGCAGTCGGTGAGATCCACATGGGTGTTTGTACTGTTCATTATTCCTTCCAGGAGGTGTGAGCAGGAGGTAAGTTCCCCACTAAATTGTTCATGTCTGACCTGGGATTCAACTCTGCTCGGGTCTATTCCAAGACTTGATGAAATTCATAGATTGGATGTATTAAGGATAGGGCTGGGACTTCTAGGGTGGGGGGATCTGGGTAGTCATTAGGAGCTACACATCCTCACCCTTGAAGTCAGGCTCGAGTAAGTGACTTGCTTTGGCCAATAAAATTTGAGCGAGGTGGGCCACACCACTGGGTGGAAGCTTTAGGAGCCCACGCACACCCAGCATGTGCACTGCATGTGCAACACCTATGCTCCTCTCTGTGCTGGTCAGTGAAGGTTGAAGAAGTGGACGCAGAGACCCTAGGAAGGGCTTTCCGCCAACCCAGAATGGATGCACTGTGTGTGCATGAAATGATGTCTTTGTATTCTATATTGGGGGTTGTTTTCATAGTATGATCTTGCCCAGGGTGGCCAAGTAATGTCAGCCAAATGGCTGGAGCACCACCACACCCATTCATTCACACCTCGAGTATGCCTGCTTTCACACTACAAAGGTCTAGCTGAGTGGTCGTGTCAGAGGTCATCTGGTCCTCAAAACCTACTATATTTACTATGCAGCCCTTCACACAGAGAGTTTGCCAGCCCTACCCCAGTCCATCCTGAATGACATGGGGGTTCTTCATTTTCTACTGTGTCTCAGAGCGGGGTCTACGTGGGGCCAGAGATCCCACATGTATTTTTTTTAAGTTTATGTTTTTATTTTGAGAGAAAGAGAGAGCAGGGGAAGGGCAGAGAGATGGGGGAGAGAGGATCCCAAGCAGGTTCCATGCTTTCAGCGAGCCCAGTGTGGGGCTCAGTCCCACGAACCTTGAAATCATGACCTGAGCCGACATCAAGAGTCAGACTTTTAGGGGCACCTGGCTGGCTCAGTGGGTCAAGCATCCGACTTGGGCTTGAGTCACGATCTCGTGGTTCATTAGTTCGATCCCTGCATCCGGCTCTGTGCTGACAGCTCAGAGCCTGGAGCCTGCTTCAGATTCTGTGTCTCCCTCTCTCTCTCTGCCCCTCTCCCGCTCATGCTCTGTCTCTGTCCCTCAAAAATAAATAAATGTAAAAAAAGAAAAACTTAAGAAAAAAAAAGAGACATTTAACTGACTGAGCCACCCAGGTGCCCTGAGTTCCTGCATTTTTAATTGGTTCCGAGGGATGTCACTGCTGCTGGTCCATGGGCCATCCTGTGAATAGCAGCCTCCAGAGCAGGGTTTCTTATCCTCAGCACTATTGATATTTTGGGTTGGATAACTCTGGGTTGTGGGGCTGTCCTGTGCACTGCAGGATGTTTAGCATCATCCCTGGCCTGCATTCATAGATGCCAATAGTTCCCCTCAAAATGTGACATCCAAAAACGTCTCCAGACATTGCCAAATGTCCCTTGGGGGACAAATCACCCCTAGCTGGGAGCCACTGCTCTAGGGTGTCTAGGGTGTGTCCAACAGGCTCGCAGTTATCTGGGGTCTTGATAACCAGCTCTTGGGCAACAGAGCTGGTATCTCTCTTGCCTGTTTGGTCCCAAGAATGATGGCAAATTGTAGAAGATGAGGACCATCTCAGGCAGGACAGGCCAGGTACTAGGGAAACGCAGAGGATGCCAGGCAGGAAAAGAGTGAAGTTAGACTTTCTGCTCTGCCTAGAAAATGTGGATTTTTAGAATGTTCTGCTGAAAAACCTGGATAAGACAAGCGGGTAAGTGTGACTGCTGAGAAATTTCAGAATTGAAAATAACAAGTGTAATTTGCGAGTTATTCACCGATAGCTAAGAGCCTTGTCAGATGTCTCTGCTTAATGGACAGAAGTTTGGTCATTCTGGCGCCTGCTGCCCCCTTCTCCAAACTGCCCCTTCTCTTTCCCCACTGCACGTGCACGGCGGGGCTGTCATCTTCACCGGACCCTCCAGTTTCGGGGAGAGTCAGGGAGCAACACCACCCTTCCCCCGCTTGTAGCTCAGTCCCAGGGGAATGCCAACTTGCATTTGCTGCGAGAGCAAACCTCATACTGGATCTATCAGAGGTGGATGGCCACTGTGCACTTGCAGAAAGAAACAGCACGAGCGAGGGTGCTTGGAATTCAGAGAGTGAGAATTATCAACACATCTCAATTTTTACCATTTGCATCTGACCACGAGAATAACTCCTTGACAATGTGTTTTAATATTTTCTGCAGGCCCTGTGACATGTAATATGGTTGATTATTTGTTTTTCTGGCTCATCTAAAATTACTAAAGCCATACAATTTGAAACTTGAAGCAGCACAGAAGTGGGTGGACTTCTCAGGGAAGATCTTGACACTTCCGGGCAATTCTGCTCCACAGGATGAACCACAGTAACAGTTTGGGGATGATCCTGCTGGATCTTTCTATACATTTAACCCACATGTTAGTGTTCACAAGTATTTGGGATGATCCTGCTTTATTGTCTTCATAAGGGCCTTCTATCAGGGCCAGGATAGGGTGAGATGAATGCGACAGCTAAGGTGCAAAATTGAAGGAGAGACTCACCCTGAGGAATTTTCTGGTACAGGGTCAGCACTTGTTACCTGGGAGAATGAGTGCCTCCTTCAATTTTGCACCCCAGACATCTCACTTAAACAAAGACTTCTTCTCAGGGTCCTGTAAGTGTGCCTTAGGCTGGCTTCCTCTCTGCTTGTTACAGAGATCTTTCTGTTTCTGTTCAAGCAGCTCTGCCTCACATTTTTCATAGAACAGCTTAAATGGTAAGCAGTTAGGGGCTCCTGTGTGGCTCAGTTGGTTAAGCGTCCAACTTCGACTCAGGTCATGATCTCTCAGTTTGTGGGTTCGAGCCCCACATCGGGCTCTGTGCTGACAGCTCAGAGCCTGGAGCCTGTTTCGGATTCTGTGTCTCCCTCACTCTCTGCCCCTCCCCTACTCTCTCTCTCTCTCAAAAATAAACATTAAAAAAAAAAAGAAGTGGTAAGAGCAGATATTAAAAAAAAAATGGTAACTGGTTCCTCGATTTTACTGATTTTATTTCTACTTACCCAGCCAGTGTATCACAGGAGCAAAACTATTTGGATACAACTTTTGGGATCAGCTTGCCTCCATCATCTTCTAGAAACTTCTATGCTGGTGTTGCTGGGCTCCTGAATCCCTGTTCTGAGCTGCCCAGGTTAACGGGTGGGAGGAGAATGTTGAGAAGCTCAGAGAGACAAAGTAGATTTGTATCAGACAAGACTCAAAGCTATTTGGGAAAAAGGCAGTGAAGAGGGAAGAGAAAAGGGCAGAGAGAGTCGTTAGGAAGAGGCGGAAAAGGGGAATTTGGGAGGACAGCTGCCTCTGTAAGTGAACATTTAGGAAGGGAAATGTCTTCAGAGGAAATTTAGCATACGTGACATATGGTGATTCAGTCTTTACTACCCTTTCAAGTCTTCTTGGAAGAGCCATACATTATTCCTTTAAGTTTTCTGGAGGTGACTTTGTGTTGTTTGGGGTACATCATGGCCTAGAACCCAGCTCCACTTGGCCATAATTGCGTTACATGTATCTCTTTGGTCAAGTTGACGTGGGATCACTGGGGTCTGGGAAGGTTGCTTATTTTGCAAATAATCACCACTCCTACTAATAGGGAGCAATTAAGATACGGGTCATAGACCACTTTGGGAAGCTGTGAACCAACTCAGAACAGTGCAGGTGAATAGATACACACACAATTTTGCCAGCAGTATTCAGGGGATCCTTGAACCCCAGAAGCCCATGCTGGGACCCTCTGTCAAGCACACTGGGGACACTTCTGCCTAATGGTGCAGTCCCAGCCACCTGTAGATCCAATCATGTTGAAAATTTGCCAATTCAGTGAGCTTCACAGTCTCCAAGAGGACCTGGTGGAGACAGATATGAACTTGAAACCTGAGTATTTTGGTCTCTCCCACTTGACCAGAGGAATACTCAGCAGTTTGGCAGACATTTCTGACCCAGAAATCTTACAATGGGAGTTTGTCTCTGAAATCCCAGTGGAGACCATTAGTGGAACTATTGGCAGCCCCTTGCTCTGCTAGGTGTGCCAAGAGCTGTTCTGTTTTTAGAAGGCAGCCATCCAGGACTGGGAAGGGGCATGTTAGAATATTCTAAACCCCACGGAGGGGTCCCCAGTGGAAGATGAAGAAAAATGAAGATGTAAATCCCTGGTGTCTGGGAGGAGCCTGAAAGACTGGAGGTTAGGATCAGTCTTGAAAAGACGTAACAGGACACTGCAAATGGGGGTTGCTCTCATTGTTCCAGAATAGCCGCCAATGGCCCAGAGTTAGGGAGAAAAGGCATTAGCTATGCCCTGCTTTCTGATATCTGTACTGCATGTGAATGGGGAGCCAGCACACTGTCCTCAATCCTCACTGAGCTTCCAGAATTGGCCCTAATCATCACTACTGCCTTTCTACTCTCCAACAGTTTATAAGAACAAGACGAGAGAGAAGAATTCTGTGGTTTTATAGGGACTCTAGTTCCTTTTCTCCCTCCTCCCCCACCCCCTTCCTTGTCCTCCTGTACTCCCCCAAGGCCTACTCTTCCTTCTCTTTGCCTTCCCTCTTCTTCTTCTTCCTCGCCCCTTCTTTAAAATCTATGTCCTCCTTACTAGGGACAGGAAGGGACATTTTCCCTTTCTAAGGCCAAGTGAGGGGGGTTGCAAGAAAATCATGGGTTGTCTTAGTTTGAGTTCCTCTAGATACAAGTCCTAAGACCAGAATATTATGCCACATAGTTTATTTGGGAGGGGATTCCAGGAAATACTGGTAGAGGAATGGGGAAATGAGTCAGGGAAGGGAAGGCAGCCTCCAAAAGGCTGTGTTACAGAGTGAGATGTCACTGTGGGCAATGAGAACCTAATTCTCATGGAGGTCTGTGAATGTCAGTTGAATGTGCCCTCAGAGGTATTCCAAATAAGGGGCTGGGCTATTTATTCACCAGCTCTGGAAGGCCATTGATTAAGGGCTGGTCCTGGCAGGTGTTAATTCCCTGGCAATTTCAGCCTCCTGAACACTAGGCGGGGTGGATCCCAGCAGTCAGTGAAAGCCTTGAGGCAAGGAGATTCAGGTGCTGGCTATTGGAAGTCAGGCTCTTGTATCCTAAAATAGTAACAGCTGAAGAGATGCACAGGGCACCACAACTTCTACTCTATTTGTGAATGTCAGAAGAGCACACAAGCAGCAGAGACTGGCCTCATGTTCCCCAGTTGCTTGTCTGCTGAGATCACCCCTGGTGTCACCACTGAAGAGGAGTGTGCCGAGAGAGTTGTTGCAAGAGCTCAGGAGTTGGGGGTGAACTTTAACAAGGAACCCTATGACTACTTCTGGACTGTAGATGGCCCTGTGACCAGGGCTTGAAGGGGCCGTGGTGTATTGCAGTTGGAGAAAGGTTAATTCCAGGACAAGGCTGTGGAAATTAACAAAGGGAAGCCTCACGAGAATTGGAATTGGGAGTTTGGGTGGGGGAGCTCTCACGCTCTGCCTCTCATTACTAATTGCAGACCCAATAGGAAGAAGGAACCTTGCAGGTGGATACTACTTTAGTACTCCAGCAGGAGGAGGAAAGGCTTTCCTCCTCCCCCAGCAACAGCCCAGCCAATGAGAAGCCACTTTACTTCCAACCCCCAGTTTACTCCAGTGGACTTTTTGCTTACAACAGCCTTCTCAGCCGAGTCCCCTTCCTCTGTGAGAGAGCCTTACTCACCTTTGCTCCTTGGACTTGTCTATGGTTTTTGCCATAGCTGTGTTGTTCCGGATTGTAACTCTCAGCTATTCTCGAACAAACCTATCTTTTGCTGGTAAAATAACTGGCAGTTTTATTTTTAAGGTTAATAAGCCCTGTTCTCCACTGCAGCTGGAGAGTGCAGATGACGACCCAGCAGTTCCGGTAGCTCTGCACCAAGAAGCAGCGAGGTCCGAGTCTGGGAAGGAACCGTGCGTAGGGCTCACCCACGTGGCTCCTGGACCCCGTGATGGGATGTCTGACATGGACTAGTGCTTTCAGCTCCAGTTCCTGTTGGTGCTAACGGAGTCATGGCTTCTCCTCAGGAAGAAATCCTCGTTACTGCAAAGGGACCTGGAAAAGCTCACCTCAGTCCCGTTGTGGTGTCACTTGTTGCAACAGGGGCGGTGGGTATCACGGGAGCCCAGGGTACCAGTGATGCCACGGACACTCCAGCAGCACTGAACATGGGCACTCAGGTAAGGAGACCACTGCCTTTCTTCTTCCCTTTCTCAGGTCCCAAAAGTTCACAGCTAAGGGTGCAGGGAGGAGATCTTCTTCTTTTTACCTTTTTTTTGGGGGGAGGGGTGTATTGAGATATATTTAACATGTAACATTGCCTCAGTTTAAGGTGTACAACATAATGATATATGTGTGTGTTGTGAACTGATTAGCAGAATAAGTGTAATTAATGACCATCACCGTACATAGTTAGAAAATGTTTTCTCCCTGGAGATGAGAAATTTTAAGATCACCTGGCTTAGCAATTTTCCTATACACAATTCAGTATTGTTGGCTCTAGCGATCATGTTGTATACATCCTGAGGACCTACTTATCTTGTACCTGAAAGTTTGACCACCTTTATCTAATCCCCACACCTCACTTCCCCTCCTCTGGCAACCACAAATCTGATCTCTGTTTCAGTAAGCTTGGTTTTATAGATTCTACATATAAATGAGATAGGCGGCACTTGTCTTTTTCTGATTTGTTTCACTTAGCATAATGCCCTCGAGGTCCACCGTGTTGTCACAAATGGCAGGATTTCCTTATTTTTTTTTTAAATGGCTGAATAGTATTCCTTCGTGTAAATATATGCCATATTTTCTTTACCCATTCATTCCTCAATGGACACTTAGGTTGTATCCATGTCTTGGCTATTGTAAATGATGCTGCAGTGAACTAGGGGGCACAGATTTCTTTTCAGGACAATGATTTCGTTTCTTTTGGATGTGTACTGGAAGTGGCATTGCCAGATTGTATGGTAGTCTTACTTTAAATTTTTTTGAAGAACCTCCATAATGTTATGCTGCACCAGTTTACATCCCCTGTAACAGTTCACAGGGTTCCCTATTCTCCACATCCTTGTCAGCCAGCACTTGTCTCTTGTCCTTTTGCTGGCAGCCAACCTAACAGGTGTGAAGTGATTCCTCCGTGTGTTTTTTTTATTTAATGTTTGTTTATTTATTTATTTGAGGGAGAGAGAAAGAGCGCGAGCAGGGGAGGGGCAGAGAAAGAGGGAGAGAGAATCCCAAGCAGGCTCCACACTGTCAGCATGGTGCCCGATGCAGGACTTGAACTCACAAACCATGAGATCATGAGCTGAGCTGAAATCAAGTCAGATGCTGAAGGGACTGAGCCACCCCTAACTCCCCTCACTGTGTTTTTGATTTGCATCTCTCTGATGATCAGTGATGTTGAGCACCTTTTGAATTACTTATTGACCATGTAAATATCTTCTTTGGAAAAATGTCTATTCAAGTACTTTGCTTGATTTAGAATTGGATTATTTGTATTTCTGCTATTAAGTTGTATGAGTTCCTTATATTTTTTATTAATTCTTTATCAGATGTGTGGTTTGCGAACATTTTCTCCCATTCCATCGGTTGTCTTCATTTTGTTGATGGTGTCCTTTGCTGTGCGGAAACTTTTTAGTTTGATGTTGTTAATTTGTTTATTTTTGATTTCGTTGTTTGTGCTTTGGGTGTTGTAGCCAAAAAATCATTGCCAAGATCCGTGTCAGGAAACTTTTTCCCTATGTTTTCTTGTAGGAGTTTTGTGGTTTCAGTTGTTACATTTAAATGTTTAACCCATCTTGAGTTAATTTTTGGGAGTGGTATAAGATAGGGGTCCTGTTTCAGTCTTTGACATGCTTATGTCCCAATTTTCCCAACAGCATTTATTGAAGAGACTGTCTTTTCTCTACTGAGTGTTCTTGGCTCCGTTGTCTGATATTAGTTGACTGTATTTGTGAGGGTTTATTTGTGGGCTCTCTGTCCTGTTTTGTTAATCTTTGTGTCTGTTTTTATGCCAGTACCATACTGTATTGATTATTAGGGCTTTGTGATTGAGTTTGAAATCAGGAAGTGTGATGCCTCCAGCTTTGTTGTTCTCTGTCAGGATTGCTTTGGCTATCTGGGGTCTCTTGTGGTTCCATAAAAATTTCAGGCCTTTTTTTTTCTATTTCTTTTAAAAATGCCATGGGAACCTTGATAGTGATTGCACTGACTCTATAGATGACTTTGGGTAGTGTGGATGTTTTAACATCAACTGTTCCATTCCACGAACAGAGATACTGTTCCATTTATTTTTGAGTCATCTTCAATTTCTTTTACCAGTTTTGTCTAGTTTTCAGTGTAGAGATCTTTCAACTCTTTTGTTAAATTTATTCCTAAGTACCTTATTGCTTTTGATGCTATTGTAAATGGGATTGCAGTCTTCTTAAAGTATGTTAGTTTTCCTTCCCCACCCCTGTTCCATTCCCAGCTTTAAGCAAGTGAGAGCCACCATGCTGGCTTGCACCAAATGTCTGCACTGTGTCTGAGACGGAAATGTTTTAAAATCGAGAATGAATCGAGTAGAACCATATAATGGAATGTTATATGGCAGTAAGACTGAACAAACTGTTACAACATGCCTAAGTCTCATAAACAAAATGTTCAGTGGGTGAACATGAGTATACGCATTATTAGATTCCATTCACATGAAATTCCAAAAGAAGCAAGACAAAAAGACTTCTGGTGTCAGAGGTCAAGGTAGTGGTTACCTTATAAGTGGCAGAGATCATAGGAAAAGGGCCCAAAGAGGTTTTGAAGATTTTGATGTTGTTTTGTTTCTTGATCTGAAGAGAGTTTACACCGATGTGTTCATTTTATGCAAAGTCGTTGGACTGTACGTTTGTGATGTGTGTACTTCTCTATATACCTTTTGTACTTGAATATATTTACACAAATTCACACAAAAGTACTAAGTCTTATACCTCAGAATGAGCTCTTCTAGTAACTAAAAGCGGCTGAAAATTCCTGGGATTGGCCCAAGATGTCACCAAGGGAGCCATTACCCAAAAGAAAGTGGGAATTCAGCCAAGTGGAGATGGATACAGCAGTATACAGACATGACACGTGACCTTTTACTTCAACAAAAACTTTGAAGAATCAAAAACAAAGAAAGGAAATGGATAAGAAGTCCATTCTGATATTATACCTTTCAACAGCCTTCGATTTTTTCCACAGGCCAGTTGCAAATGTTTGGCAACAGCTTTGCCAAGACTTCCCTGTGAGAAAAGATTCCAAATGAGTAGGACATTTTCCAGTAAGTCCCCTGTCTCCAGGCTCTGGAGAGACTTGCGGCTGCTGGCCATGATGCTGCCCAACACGTACGAGAGACCCATTGGCTTCTTCAAGCTTCCTGCAGAGTGTTGTGATTAACCACGCTGTGGCTGCATTTAGATCAAATAAAAGCAACATGTGAAAAGAATAGCAGTGGGAGGCCATGTGCATATCATGAATGAACAAGTTACAAATGCAGTCTTTCCGTGGACCTGATGAAGAAGTGTCACACAGAATCGAGATGAAGGTAGAGTCTGCTGGTTTAAGGATTCACCCTGAGTTTGCCAGGATTGGAGAAGGGGCATGAGAATGGAAATACCCATGAAGCAGGTTATATCAGTCCCATTTATTACTGAAGATGCTGAGGTCTTAAGCAGTTTAGGAGAATTGATAAAGGTTCACCAGTTAACTAGTGCTTGGGTCTGCCTGTATCCAAAGTCCTGCTGCTTTATAATTTCTATTTATTTATTTTTAAATAAAGTACAGGGGCACCTGGGTGGCTCAGGCTCAGGTCATGATCTCACAGTTTGTGGGTTCAAGCTCTGCATCAGGGTCTGTGCTGACAGTGCAGAACCTGCTTGGGTTTCTCTCTCTCTCCCTCTCTCTCTCTGCCCTTCCTGCGTGCACTGTCTCTTTGTCTCTCTCAAAATATATAAACTATTAAAAAAATGAAGTACAATTTACATACAGGAAATCACATGCATCTTAAGAGCAGTGGATGAATTATTACATGCATGTACACCCATGCAAACACCATCCATATCAAGATACGGCACTTTCCCATCATTCCAGAGTGTTTCTTTGTGCCTCTTCCCAGTTACTATCGCCTGCAAAGTAAAGGCTGTTCTGATTTCTATTACTGTAGATTAGTTTTGCCTATTCTTGAACTGCATGAATGGCATGATGTAATGTGTGCTGTTTTTTGTCTAGCTTCTTTCACTCCTAATGTTTCTGAGCTTGACCCATGTGTGTACTGCTTGAATCAGTAGTTGTTTCATTTTTTATTGCTTAGTAGTATTTCATTGTATGAATATACTATGCACTGCTGTTTCATTCTTTCTGATAGATACTTGGCTTGTTGCCAGTTTTTAAGGCCAAGTGTTTTTAACACAAATATTTCACTGCAGATGGTTCAAGGCAGCTGGGTTACTTGTCATAGCAGAGAGGACACTAACATGAAAAAGAACAGGGTTTCAGAGGTCGAGACAGTGAGCACTCAGGCTAAGAAGAAAATGGAAGCTGAACTGGTCTCTCTTACCCTTGGATTTCTGTGGGCTCCCTTTCTGGCTTCCTTCCTTCAGACCTCTGGTCAGATGTCACATCTGCAGAGGGACCACCTTGTTTAAAAGGGCACCTCCCACTAGGCTAGATGACAGCACAGGGGTCCAATCAACAAAATCCCAGACTGTGAGAAATTCGATAGGCAAATGACCTGGTCATTTCAACAACAACAACAAAAAATCTGCAAAAAACAAAAACAAAGAAAGGAAATAGATGGGCAACCTAGAGACTGAAAGATGTATTTCCTCAGTATCGAAATAAGGTTTGCACCATGCAAGCAAACAAAATACGTAAGACAATGAGGACGTGTGAGTCTTCATTGGCTATTAGAGCCTATTGGGAAATCCTTGTTAATGTCTTAAGTGTGATAATGGCGTCGGGGTTATGTTTTCTAAAAACTCTATTTTAGGTTTGAAATAAATGACACCCCTCCACTCTTACAGTCTGTCTTTCTCATTCTGCTTAATGATACTTAGCAGCACTTAACCTCCCCCTGACATTATTCCTTTCTCATTTTTGAATAGAAGTTTCATAAAGGCAGGGACTTTGTCTTGTTCATAGCAATTTATACCAGCACCTCAAACAGCACCTGGCGTACTGAAGGTACTCCATACATATGTGTTGAATGAGTGCATGAAGTGTTTGAGCAGGGTCCCCCTGCAAATAAAAATGTCAAAGAATTGAGGAACAGAGGAGAACTATAAGGCTAAGGGACATGGTTTCTGCAATCAGAGCATCTTGCTGTGATAATGGCTGGTTGCAAAGTGGCAGGTTTGTTACCAGTACTGATGAAAATCTCACCTGTGCTTGACCAGAGGGGAGACAAAAATCACCCTCCCCAGAGGATCCTTGCAGTTGGGTTGTGGGCTGTTTTGTTTTGTTTTGTTTTGTTTTCAGCAGCTGGGATCCACAGGGCCAAACGGTGACAAGGGCGGGCCACAGCTTTTGAAGACATGCTCTGTTATTATTTAACTAAGTCATCTTGGGCATGCCTTCTTTGAGCCTGTTTTTTACTCTTGTTAAAAGGGGTTCAATTGTACAGCCACCACACAGGGATTTTAAGAGAAGCAAACAAGGATATTCATGTGTGGTGGGCCCTAAGGACACCCATTGGATAAGCCTCATTCTTCCCATTGCCCAATAATTTGGAGTAGGTGTCCCTGGGACCACCTTTGGAGAAATGACACAGATCCAACTCACTTGATACACAGAGAGGAAGTTCTTTTTTTTTTAAATTTCTTTTAATGTTTGTTTATTTTTGAGAGAGACAGAGCATGAGCAGGGGAGTGGCAGGGAGAGAGGGAGACACAGAATCCAAAGCAGGCTCCAAGCTCTGAGCTGTCTACACGGACCTGGATGCACGACTCGAACTCATAAGCCATGAGATTGTGACCTGAGCCGAAGTTGGATGCTTAACTGACTAAGCCACGCAGGTGCCTCGAAAGAGGGGAGGTTCTAATGTTTTCCTCAAAGAAACTGCTAATAGGAAGAATTGCCTTTGAAAATTCTTTGGGAAGGTGCCCGATTGGAGGGGACAGCCATGTATCCATGAGTGGCACAGATTTTCTGTGTCCTAGATGAGCTCTTAATGAAGGAGGTAGACCCCAGGCTCGCCCTCTGTCTTAGGGGGGCCCTCACTGAGGAAAGCACAGAGAAGCTAGGTCTGGCTGGGGAGCATGTAGTCATTGGCATGGGCAGGATCTGAACCCAGGGCACTCGGCCCCAGAGGCTGGGTTCCTAACCACCCTGCTACGTAGCCTCTAGCAGAAGACCTCCAGCGTCCTCTCTGGACGCGGTAGTGCCCGGCACAAAGTGGATTCACACACAGGCTGACCTGAGGATGGGGAGGGGAGAGGTGTGGACACAGTAGTGATGACCACTGAAATACAGGTGATGGGGAGGTTTGAGGCCTTGTCACTGGTCCCAAAGGGCAGGAGTAGCTCAACCAAGTAGCCTTGGTTAGAACTGGGCTCAGCCACCAGTTCTGGTCCCAGCTGCTTGCACGTCAGAGGGGTTCGCTGCTTGGAGTTTCTCGTTCGTTTCTTTTCTTTTCCTTCTTGGGTGTAGGTGTTAAGAGGTGAAACAGCTCTCACCAAGACCTTGGAATGAATAAAGGGTGTGGATTTATCTTGACCTGAAACTCAACAGGGGGCTGCCTGCCATGGGTCAGCAGGGACTCCCCCAGACATGTACGCATGTCCTTGGGGGGCTTGGGAAGAGGCTGCACGGGATTCCTGGTTCCCCTCCAGATGCTCTAACCACTTACCCTCCCCCCTCCTAGTAAATTTCCATGTCTTTCCAAACATTCTGTCTTTGTAAAGGCAGCAACGCTCTGTTTCTGCTTTGGCTATTACCTCTGAGAAACCAGGAGCAAACTGCCAGATAGCTCCTGGTGGCTCTGACCCTGGACTCCAGCCTACCCCTTGGATGAGTCATCTCCTCTAGGAAGGGCCCTCCCTCCCAAGACCCCAGAGCTGCTTCAAAAAGGGCCATAAAAGCTTGCATTGGCATTGAGCTTGTCTTTTTACCCTTGCCCTGACCTTTCCACTCCTCATCTCGCTGTCCTCTGTCTATCCTTCACCTGGATTCCAGTTCATTCATCCATATAGTCTCCCTCAGACGCAGATGGTGCCCTGCCCGTGTCCGCTTCCTCTCAGGCCTGGGCACGCAGATCTGACGCAGTAGCTTCCTATTCCCACCATTGCCAGAAGGCTTTCTCTGGCTACCCCAGGCAGCTCAGCCCCAGTTCAGGACAGGCTAGAAATTGCAGGGCGTAGATGCCCCCCAGGCCACTAGTAGCCCTCTGCAGCTCTCAGCCAATGTGTGGTGGGGATTAGTGGATAAATGCCCAGCTTCCTCGCCTTCTATTGGGGTAACCTTAAGGTGTGTTCTAAACCGTGTGCCCAGGTCCCGCACAGTAGTCCTATGCAGGACATATCCTACGCAGCTCCCTCTCTTCCCTTTCTTACTTTTCTTCCCTCTTAGTTAACTTCCCAACCTAACTACATGCACAGGCATCCTTGTCAATGGCACCTCCCCCTTGGTCAGCATTTCAGATGTGACACACAGTGCAGTACCTGGTGCCTTCTTGGCCCTGACTTAGGCAGTGGAGGTATGACAGCAAACGGACCGGCCTGACTCCAGACATCATGGAGAGTATACTTGAACAGGTATGAGAGTTGCCGAAGCACTATTAACAGATTTGCTAATTCATTAAAAAAATTTTTGAGTTCCTACCATGTGGCAAGCCCTGGGCCAAGCCCTGGGGATGTGGGGATGGGCAAGTTAGATAAGGACCCTTCCTTTACTGGGGAGTACACATCAGCATCACAATGGAATGAGAAACCGTCTCTGTTGTAAGTGTTACGCTGCATGTAATGTAGCTACTTTAAATTGGGTGCTCAGGGAAGGTGGTGCTGAGGCTGCGGTGTGAATTACAAAAGGAGGCAGGTGGATAAAGATCAGGCAGAAGGAAGTCACAGGTCGAGGGGGGAAAACAAGCCAAAGCGAAATAGATGGGAAAAGCATGTCTGAGTATTAACAGTGAAGTGGTTCCCTATAAGTGAGGCGGTGACTAAGGGTAGTGCCCCTTACAGAGTTCAGTCTTAACCAAGGGAGCCGAGCTGGTCTGGGAATTAGGGCAGCCTTCTCTGAGAAAGTAAGAGGGAAACATAAATCTGTACAATCAGAAGGAGAAATAGAGGATTGGGAAGAAAAAGATGCTTCCAAGCAGAGAGAGCATCATGTGCAAAGGGCCTGGAGATTCATGCTCCATTCAGCATGGTTGAGTAGGAAATCAAGGGCAGAGGGCTCAAGACAAGGCTGGAAGGGTCATGTGATTGTGTTGTGGTTGAACAAACATTCACTCTCCTGCCTGCCCCTTCAGGGATAAGCATACTTCTTCCCCCATTGACTTGGGGGTTAGTGTGGTAGCTTGCTTTAACCAATGGGATGTGAGCAACCATGACATGAGCAGAGACTTAAATGTGTTTGAGCAGTTGCATTGACGTCTAGCATTCCTGGATGCACGAGACCATGAGGAGCTTATGTAGGAAGTCCTTCTGCCTACTCAGGCTGGTGCGTTGGGTTGGGAGGCCACTTCTCTGTAGTTGTCTTACAAAGGTGACATGATAAAGATGGATAGATGATTAATGGGAAGCTTAAAAGTTGCTTTTTTGGTAAGAGAGTGGGGCCAGGCTGCTGGGGTATGCTTTCATAGGGCATGAATCCTGAGCTCGTCCTCACTCGTCAGTCCCTGGGGATTCCCAGGTAAACAGTCCGTGTGCATGGCATAAGGTGTTTGTTTGGTGGGAGGTCACGTCCAGACTCTCATTGCCACAGTGGACTCCTTGCAGGCAAAGACTTGAGCATGGGCATAAGTGAAGGCACGCCTCATGGCAAACAAAGAGAAAAGCAGCCAAGCAGAGGCGTACAAAACTCAGGAAATAAAATGTTACACCTTTCCACACGATGGTAGAGGGCTGGCCTCCATCTTGGCTCCCCGCAAAGGGTCTGCTGCCTCTTGGGGTACATGCCCCAGCCGGATCAGTGGCCCTGCAGTGGGAGAGCCTGTTCAGGAATCTTTGGTGCGGGAGAGAGATTGGATAGCTTAGGAATAACCAGAAAGGAAAGTGTCTGGGGGAAGCTGTTTGAAACCAATGTCAACAAATCCAGACTTGGTCTGGTTTGGAGGCTGCGTCAGAAAGGAGGAGAGAGTGTTAGGAGGCTTATGTGCTCATAAGCCAGGGCTCTTAGGAGGGCATTTCAGCAAACGTTACAGCTTTCCCTCATCAGCTCTTGGAAGAACTAGATTTCCGTCATTATCTTAGAAAAATGCTTCTAGTCAACTAATATCAATTGAAATAGTAAAGCCATCTAGTTTTTGCCAAAATCTTGCTTTCATTGCAGCCCTGAGCCTTGGGCCTAGAGTGGCTTCATGGAGCTTAGGGATCTTGTGAAGTCATACTGGGTCCTTTGTAGCCAGGACAGTGGCGGGAGAGGGAAAGGATGAAACTGGTGGGGTATATATACAACCTCTCCCCTCACTGGGGATGGAGAAGCTCTTTCTCTTGCCAACATGTACTTGCAAAGAAGTCCTCCCAAGGGGGGGCGGTATAGAAGCCTGACTTCCGTTTCAAGAAGGTTCTTCTGTCTCTTGTGCGGCCACTTAGGGCCAAAGAATGTTTTCACCTCCGAAGACTGGACCCCCATTTTATGTCTCCAGGGCAGCCCCCAACTCACCTTGCTAATCTTAGTATTGCGCTGTTCTGTGTCTTGATTACAGAATTCGAGAGTATTGAGGCACAGATGCTCTTTGGCGCAGGTGAGTTGCCTGGTCTCATGTACTCAGCTTGGCAGAGGTTCAGAGCATTAATCAGTTACTCCTTTTATTCATGTAACAAATATTTATTGACATTCTATGTGCCAGTCACTGGAGCTACAGAAGTTAGTGCACTTTCTGGTGGGTGAGAACATTGCCGTTGAAATTTTTGATGCCTTGCCACATAGTAAGAATGATCATTTTATGTGACACATTCTGAGATGCTCTCATGCAAATACAGTCTCTTCTCTTTTTTTGGCTTTACCAAAAACCCTATTCTATTATCTTTGTTTGGTTCAGATCATGGTCCCCAAAGAGCATATTCATATGCTAGAATCTATAAAGGGGGTCACCATGTAAATAGTTAGAAATTTGAAATAATCTGAATGTCCCTTTTAACAGAAACAGATTCTGAGACAAATACTTGAGTATATTTTTCTGAAGGGGGGTGTGGAGACAATACTGGAAGGGAATGGAGAAGTGATCTAGGGAAGAGCAGGCAGCTAATGAAATATGGGTCACTAAGTCAAGTACCACTGTGGTGGGCAGCTGGAGCTTGTTTCCAATGGGAAAGTTCTGGGACCTAGTGTAGAGCACACACCTCAGAGTTGCCCCACCCAGTGGTCAAGGCAGCTGGAGTATTTATATGCTAACCCCCTCACCTCCATTAATGGCCGAGAGCTGTTCCTGACAGGTGTTCATTCTCAGTACTTGCCCCCACTGCATTCTGCAGGACTGGAGTAAGACTTCCAGTCCAGAAATGCTTATGTCCACAGTGGCATTTGGCTGGAGCATACAGAAATGTTAGGGGCATAGATGGCTGGGACCCTGGCAGAGATTGCTGGACCCATCAAGAAGGGGTTGGGAAAAAAATTTGTAACACATGATTTCAGGCAACAGATAATGTAGAACTATGTTCAGCAACACAAAAATGCTCAGGAACATATTGTCAAATGAACAAAAGCTGCTTACAGAACGTGAAGTAGAATTAGACCCTCATGTGACGCATGTGCGGGAAGACAAGGCCAAATCTAGCCTGAGGCAAAGAGGTACTTGCAGATTCTATGGAGGCATCAAGAAAAATCAGTAATCAAGACAAATAATTTATCCATGCAATATTTTTAAAATATGAAAATTAATGCAAAATGTTATGATGAGCAAAATATCAACATTAAATTTTTTTAATGTTTATTTTTGGGAGAGAAAAAGAGAGAGAGAGCAGGGGAGAGGCAGAGAGAGAGGGAGACACAGAATCTGAAGCAGGCTCCAGGCTCTGAGCTGTCAGCACAGAACCTGACATGGGGCTGGAACTCATGAACCACAAGATCATGACCTGAGCTGAAGTTGGACACTTAACTGACTGAGCCACCCAGCTGCCCCCAAATATCAACATTTTAAATAAAGTCAGGTTCTGGCCCTGTATTTGCACAACTTGGCATCATTCATACTTCGTCTTCCCCTGCCCCTGTTGGATTCTGGCTTCTTAAAATTTGGATCACTTGAGGTGGAGAGAGAGAGGGGGAGGTGCCCTAGTACGCTCTCTTCCAGCCCTCCGACCTCTTGTAATGGCTCCCTTGGCCAGTCCCTGCCACCGCTGACTTTGGAGCCTGAGAAACCCAACCCGCAGGGGGCAGTCTCTCCTCCTGTGTCCTCCCCTTCCCTGTTGCTGGCTCAGCCCTGGGGCTTCCCTTCCCAGCAGGGAAGCTGATGGGCAAGGAATGTATATGAGATTCGAAGACCCAGGCCCAGTACAGTTCCCTCAGGAACAGGATGATTTGTAGGCCAAAGGAACTGGTTCCAGAGCAGGCCAACAAAAGCCCTAGCAGCTGAGGCTTTTGTCTTCCAGGCCTGGTCAGCAGTGGCCAGTTAGTTATTTCACAGTCCTCTGGGGCGACAACCTGGGGTCAGGCTGACCTGGCCAGGCTGAGGGCTGAGAGCACACAGCCAAATGTCAAGTAATCAGAGCCAGCTTGTTAAAACCAAGCCATCCTGACCCCTTGCTCCCAGACAGTCGGTCCAGTGCCAAGAGCTTTCTGATGCTTGCTCCTTGGGGAGTCTGCGTACTGCATGCATGTGCAGCCAGCCCCTTCCTAAGTGAGGACCTCAGTTAATCAGGGATCAAGGGCATGGTGTATGCATCTTCTCTCCTGTAGCTCAGTGTGGTGCTCACCACTTCCCCTTGTGAGAGAATGGAGAACCATGAGTTCTGCCAGGTCTTTGCAAGGCAATGAACAGAAGGACCAGAGTAGCTTTGAGGAGTGTAAACTGAAGGACAGGATGAAATTCTCTGTCATTCGAACATTCCGTTGATCCTCAGTAGTGTTCTTTTGGGGGGAATGTTGGCCCACACCAGTGCGAACAAACTAATGTTTCTGTCTTGAGTGAGTCATTTGGCCAGAGTATCAACTTCATAGCCAACATTCAGACTGATGCACATGACCTTTAGTTTTCTTCCACAGAAAACTGAAGCATTATGACTTGTTTTCAGGTCCTTGGCAACTGGTGGTGGTGGGCTTTCTTTGTCTTGTTGTACACAGTGGCTTCCTTTCCCCTCTACCTGATGTATCTGTAATGAATGTGTGGGGGTGTCTTGAAGTCAGAAGAGTAGAGAAAGGAGGTGGGGAGGTTGCAATATTACTCAACCAGTATCAGTACCTTGTTGAAAACAGAAAAAAAATCAGAGAAATGCTGTTTCCCAGGATAATTGAACGTTGATCCTGTGGTCCAGGGGGCCAGAGAGGAAGAATTTGATTTATGAGTTTTCATCATATTTCAGAGCCCAGCGTGTTGGCAGCTGTGGCTCCGGAGCATGGGCTCTGAGTTCGAATCCTGACTATCTCACTTAGCTGTGCTGTATATCTTTGCACAGGTGACTTAACTTCTCTGAGACTCAGTTTATTCATCCATAAAATGAAATACAATAGTACCTACCATATAGTGTCATGGCAACTGAATTCACCCATGCCTTTGATCACAGTATCTGACAAAGAGCAAGCATTTAATAAATGCTGTTTTTTATTATTACTACCAGAAAAGGACCATCTGGAAGTTCCATATTAAACGCCTGCTCCATTTTCTCCAGTGAACCCATAACTCTGGGTCTTACTAAAATGCTTGCAGTCAACATTTACAAGTTTGATATATGTATTGCATGTCACAACCTAAGAAGGATGGAGGGAGACCCCAAGATGAATAACTATTTATCTGGAATCCCAGCCTGCTTTGCCATTCTTCACCCTGCTCAGTTCATCTTCTTACACTTATCCTCTTCCACCCTCCGTGTAACACCAGGTCCACAGAGGAAAGCACCAAATACTGTCTTGCACACAGTAGGTATTAAATAATGGTATCCATTAGTCTTTGGTTGGGTCCGCCGTCCCCACCACCACCCCTATCCTGAGACAAAGCATTGAGTGTCAGTACTCTTTTTGGGAGTTGAGCCCAGGAAGCACTGGTAACAAGCTGAAATGAGGGAGGGAAGGGAAGTACATAAACAAGCAGGTCACTGCTGTGGGTCAACTGCTCTGAGCTCCGTGGGCAACCGCTCTAGGCTCTATCCCACCGGTAACTTGGGTGAGGCACTGTGCAACATGCCTCAGGGTTATCTCATCCCAGGAGGAAGCTGGGGATTTAGCCACCAACTCCCATCCATTGGCTGTGTTCTGCTTCCAGGGGTGTGCCCCTATAGCAGAGCCACAGGTGGCTGTGAGAAAGCCATCAGGAGTAGGGAAGCCGGTCCCAGAGAGACATGGGCAGGGCACTGGTAGCTTCAGCTACGCCATTGTAGCATTGCTGGTGTTCCATTTAACCCTTTGCATTTGCCTCAGGATATGTACCGCATCCTAAATAATTGTCATATCTGATGGGATGATTTCATGTCCTTGTAATTCCCCTGGGGGCATGGGTCTTGGTCTTAGGGCAGTGTGATGTCTGCTACATGGACACAGCTACCTGCTAATAAATCTGCCTTAAATGGATTGTCTTTTCTTGAAGAGAGCTACAGAGGCCAAGATCCAGTGCTCACTTTCTGAGTTATCCGTAGAATAAGCCAGCATCTGGAGCCTCAGGTTTCCATTTGATAAGCCCTGAGCGGAGCAGTGAATTTCCTTAAGAGTTCACCAAGAACCATAGCTTTTGGTCAAGGTGACCTGATAGGGCTGGGCTGACAACTAAAGAGTAAACCATTGAAGTAAAGTCTGTCGACATGGGGATGTCATGACTGTGGTCTCCAAGACTGTTTTTGGGGCTTTTCTACATTTCCTGGTTCTTGCAACGTAACAATAGCTATCATTCATTGAGCTATTTTTATATGCCAGGCTCTGAGCCAAGCACTTCTCACATTTATTATGTCAAGAGGCAAGTAAAAATGTTAGTCCTGTTTCACAGATGAGGAAATAGAGACAATAAGAAATTAAGTAACTTGCTCAAGGTTACAGAATCAATAAGGGACAGTAGATCTCAGACTTTACAACCATAGTGTTAACCACTACACTATAGTTTATTAGTGTACAGGTTTTCCCTATATTTTTTTACTTAAAAATTTTTTTATTAAAAATTTTTTTTCATTAAAGATTTTTTAAAAAAAATATTTATTTATTTTGGGGCACCTGGGTGGCTCACTCGGTTAAACATCTGACGTCGGCTTTTTAAAAAATTTATTTTGAGGGAGACCGAGCGAGCATGAGCAGGTAGTGGGCAGAGAGAGAAGGATACAGAGAATCCCAAGCAGGCTCCATGCTGTCAGCACAGAGCCTTATGTGGCCGCGCTCGAACCCACAAACAATAAGATGATGACCCGAGCGGAAACCAAGAGTTGAGAGTCTGACGCTTAACCAACTGAGCCACCCAGGTGCCTCAGTTTTTCCCTTTTTAATCCTGAAATGCTATTCCCAGTAGTACAGTAGTAAACAGGTTACAAGAAGTAGAATTGAGCAGGTAAGGTGGGGGGAAGGTAGGAGGTACAGAGACTAGCCCTGATTTATAGCATCTGCCAATTTCTGTGGTGTAAATACTCCTACTATGGTCACTTTCAAGTTCCCAAGGGTTTAAGAACCAATTTACAAAAGTTGGAAATACTTAACATTTGGCTTGCACAAGCCCATTTGCACCAGCTCCAACACACCACTGTTGATACATTCCCAAAGGTCTTCATTACCAAGATTTCTAGAGACTATCGTCAAAATAGCTTCTTTCCTTAACAATTCCACTCCTAAATCTTGCCGTGGAGCTCTAAGATTATAAATAAGATACCAGTATTCATTCATTCGACAAATGGAATAAAGTGTTGAAGAGGCACGAGGGGCACAGAGGTGATGGAGAGTCCAAGTCTCCCTGAGGTTGAGTTTCCCAGAAGCAGAGCTCGAGGCAAGGATTTGAGTGACTAGGAAGTGTCACAGGAGGAAACCGATAGGGTGGTGGGGAAGTGGTGTGGTAGGAAGCCAGATCCTGTAGAGGGTGTGTTTGTCTCAGTCCTGCTGGGCGAGTTCTGGAAAGAAAGCAGGGTACACTCAGTGTCTTGATGGGGGAGGAAGAGGGCTGAAGTTTTTAAAACTTGCTACCCTCAACTGTTAGTCATTGGTTAAGGGCTGTCCCCAGAAGGACATAGATTTTCCAGGGGCTTCTCTCTCTGCATGGTACAGGCTAAAGCTGGCTCTAGCACCCCCACCCAAGAGGCACAGCTGCAGATTGGTGGGGGCCACAGCACATCTGGGGTTCATGCGCCTGATAACGGTAGAGGGATCTGAGGGTTTAGATGTAGCGTTCTGAGAGTATCTGCTTTCCAGCCATTCATATAACCAGTGTTTACTGAGTAGCTACTGTATGCCAGGCACTGTCCTAGACTCAGAGGATAGAAGGATGAGTGCAAACAGCCAGTGTCCTGTTCTCCTGGAGTGCATGGTGTGAGGTGGAGGGAAGTCTGAATAATCCACACTGCCAAGAGATCATTACCAATTGGGATAAATGCCATAAGGAAGAGTTTGGGGTCATGGGAAAGCATAGAAGAAGACAGACCCTGGATTGGGGAGGGGTGGGGTTGGGGAGGTACCCTTCCCAGTTTGACAGGGAAACCACTGGTTTTCACTCAGGATCTTGAAATAGTGTGCAGGACAGTAGTTCATCACTCCCTGTCTTTGAGCTTGTTCAGGTAGTGGAAAACCCTGTGCAAAAACACAACAGGTCCACCACAACCACAGGTTACTTACAGTGCTTGATGATTCCTGGTACCTAAATCAGCTACTCCAAATGATGTTATAATTATTCCTAACTAAAGCCCTATACATTACTTTAGTCATTTATAACTACTCAGTGTGCATTTATTCATAGAAATCTTGGGACATCTGTACTTTGGACCACTCTAAACCCTCCAGACTCTAGAATCAGAGTGCCTGCGTTCAAAACTTGCTGGATCACCTGATGAGCTGTGTATCCTTGGGCAAGTAGCTTACCCTCTCTGTATTGGTTTCTTCATATGTAGAATGGGAGAAATAGTACCTAACTCTCACAAGTTCTTTTGTGAAGAGTAAAAGGAAATGAGATGTATGCCAACTGCTTAGCACAGTCTCTGAGCACATTCTAAGCACTTAATAAGAGGTAAGTATTATTTATATTATCAGATACTAGCTTTGGTATGAAAAGATATCCTTGATGCTTTTCAAGTGAAAAAATAATTTACACATAAAATAGTTTGAGTAGATGTTGTCAGAAATCTTTATACCTTTAAAACTACAGGATCCCCAAAACCTGTTTTTAAACTGTGATTTTAAGATATTTATTAATTCATTAAAATAATAAAAACAAAACAATTACATGTTCACACATTGTCTTAGTTTGGCTGGTATAACAAAGTATCGTAGGAGCACCTGGGTGGCTCACTTGGGCAAGCATCTGACTTTACTTTGTCTCAGGTCATGATCTCGTGGTTCATGAGTTCAAGCCCCATGTCGGGCTCTGTGCTGACAGCTCAGAGCCTGGAACCTGATTCAGATTCTGTGTGTCTCTCTCTCTGCCCCTCCCCTGCTCATGCTCTGTCTGTCTGTCTGTCTCTCAAAAATAAGTAAACATTAGCAATTAAACACACACACACACACACACACACACACACACACACACAACAAAGTATTGTAGAAGAGGCAGCCTATAGATAAGAAATTTACTCTGATGGTTGTGAAGTTTGGAACTCCTAGATCCAGGTGCCTCAGTGTTGGAGTCTTGGGAGGGCCTTTTCCAGGCTGCAGACTGCTGACTTCACATGGTCCTTTGACGTGGCAGAGGGCGCAAGAGCTCTCTGGGGTCTCTTCTCCTTAGGCACTGGTCACATTTGTGAGGGCTTCCCCCTCACAACCTCCTAAAGGCTCCACCACCTAATGACTCTTATACTGGGGATTAGGATTTTAATTTAGGAATTTGGGGGAGGACACAAACATTCAGTCCACAATACATTTTTATGGAATCTATTTTTATGGAAAATATCAATATTTTTAAGACAAAATCTAGTTTAAGAAATTTGATTGTTTTACACCTTTGGAACTCTTTTCTGTGCCTATATTAATTGAAAATAGCCAGATTTTCATGTCTGTTCTGCATTCCATCTGTTGTGATGTGTTGTTTTGGTTGAAATCTATGAAAAAAAAATCTAGCTTCACACAGTTGGAAAAGGAAAGAAAATTTTAATAGCCTTTTTCAGATAATTGTGATAATTTGATACCACATGAAAATACACCACGTGGTAGTTTTTTAAAGGTTAGTTGCAGTATGAAATCTAAAACCTGATCAGTGAACTTCTTATACCATATTATATTAAAATCAATTGGTCTATGTTGTGTTTTAAATGGATCTTTTACCCATGCATGATTTTGTAAAATCATTTGGAAAATACTGGTTCACTGAGTTGTGGAGATCTTTCAAATGTTGACACATTTCATTATACAATATCAAAATGTCACATTTGTTAATATCAACACTGATCTCATCAGAAAAGTCTTTAAACACAGGAAATCTGTCAAGCACATAGTAAAGGATCCAAGTTTTTCAAAATTCCAAATTTTGCTTGAAAGCTCAATTTTTTTTTTCATTGGCAACAAATATTGTCAGTTGCTTTCCTTGAAATGACAGGCCACTGTGTAAATTTTGTAAAAAAATTTTCTGCCACATTTCCAAGAATGCAATAACCAAAGTCTGACAGTCCTATTTTTAAGTAGAAATGGTGTTCCATGAAAAATGTGGCTAGTTGAGCTGGCAACGCAAATATTCCACAAATGCTTTTCTTTGAGACACTATCATACACGATGTGCAACAGAAGTGCTTTGTGCGTTCTTGCTGTTCCATCACCAAAATATTGGGAAAAATGTGTTCTCAAGGGTAGGGATTTAATAAAATTAATAGTTTGTAATGCTCCTGCAAGAAAAATCTTTAGAAAAACCCAGTTTGACTGGAAATGTGTGGAATAAAGAACCCGATGACTGACAAGGACAATAACTATTGGTGCTGTGCCTTGATTGGGGATAAGGTGCTAGTTTTAACTCCCACTGCTTTTGTACCATCAATGCAAATAACACAGTGAAAAGGCAAATAATGTTCTAATACTATTATGAAAATAACTTTGCCCCGAGAAGTCTCTGAACAGGTCGCAGGGCCTTCAGAGTCTGCAAATCACATTATGAGAAATGCTGGCTTAGAAAAATGTACACCAAACTGCTGAAGCATTTATTTTGAGGAAGAAGCATATGACACTAGGGGCCTTGGAGTGGGTGGTAGATTTTTGCTTCTGTATTCATTTCAGTTTTTCCAGTGATCATATGTTGTCAGAAATAAAACATATTCCCAGTTTAGAAAAAGTATGAAAGAGACTTTCTTTCTGGCCTTAGGTCTTGGTTTCCCATCTGAGAAATGGGCATCCTTCCATCCTCCATCAGGGGGCCATGAGAACTTAGGTCCCAAGCATTGGAAGGAGTGCTAGATTTGTCTCTTCTAGGCAGAGTGGTGGGCAAAGTAAGTGGAGGTGATGAAGACCAAACACTAATGGACTCCCCGGGTCCTTTGATTACTCTTTGTGGAATACTTCCTAGATTTGTAATCCCAGCTCCAGCCTTTCCTAGCTGTGACCTTGGGAAAGTTACGTAACCTTTCCATCCATCATTTCTTTTTTGGCAATAATATTTTCTTTATCTTGTAAGGTGTTGAGGACTGAATACCTGAAAAGTATCTGATACACAATTCATGCTAATAAGTGTCAGCCTTTATGAGGATGATCACTCTAGCAGTCAATGTGGTTTTTTGGTTTTTTGCTGCAAGTTTCCAACATGGCCAACAATTCCACGTTTTCTTCCCTGCTGGAATCAATGGGAAAAGTCTCTGTAGAGATGGGTCCTGGCCATTGAACAAGAGCTCACTTAGGGCTATATATGGAAGTGTCTTCTCTGGGCCTTTAGGGTCTAAAGGGGTTGAGCAGAAGTGTGGTCTATATTCCCTTTGCCTCCAGAACCAGGCTCTGAGGACACCCCAGAGAACTGGGCCCTGGTTGAGACCACCTGGCCTTATTTGACAGTTCAGATCTGGTTAGGGCAAAGAGATGTCATGATCTCTCCACCCAACCTGAATATCACCTAAGCTTGAAGCTTCCCTCCCATGACCTCTCCTGCTCATTGTCCCTACCTTGTATCAGAGGTCCTTGTTCTCACGAGGGTTCAGCGGGGCCCTTCTGCAAGTGAGTTGACAATTTATTAGCTTTTGTGAGTGACCAGTTGTTTTCTGTTAACTTCTTTCCATAGAGTGTGGGCAAGGTCATTATTTTTGCCTCCAACCACTTCTAGTTTCAAATGACATTGTTTGCTTCTCTGTGACATGGTATGTTTGTTCCCATGAGCAGTTAAAGACAGGATAGGGAACCATGTGTCATCACCTACTGAATAGCTCTTGAATCAGTCTGCTTCTCTTCCTTCCATCTGCCACAACTTACCTGGAAGTCATTATTTTCTTTGCTGGGATTTTGGCAACAGCCCGGCAGCTGGTCTGTAAGTCTCTGCTGATATACTCCCCTTACCAGCCAAGAAGCAAATGTGCAATAGCCCTGCCCCTGATATTTTCTGGGGCCTTGAGAATGGTATAAATGGAGGCCCAGCCCTGCCCCCTTCCCACCTCCAGCTCCACATGTATTTGGACACCCCAAATCTGCATGTCCAAGCATTGCCCCCTGTACACACACAGCTTCCTCTTAGACCAGCTCTCTGTCCCAGAGCTGTGGACAAGGCCACAGAAGCCTCCCTGGAGAAGGAAGAGAGACCAGAGACAGAGGCTTGCAGAGACCCTAGAGGTAGGTTTAGGGTCTTGGGGGCAGGAAATTCTGAGTTCTGGGTACTAAGAACATAGTCTGGGAAGGAGCACAAGCTCCAGGTCGTGTGTTCTGTGGCACCACGAACTCCTTGACCCGTGGGGAGGGGACAGAGGAGGCCAAGGGTGGGCTCTTAGAAGCATACTCTGAGAAAAGATGTGGGGACCCCTGTGTGAGGGCAGGATAGTCTGGAAATGGAGCACAGGCCTGCAATGCTTACCTCTACCAAAGCCCTTCAGTGGCTCTTCTCCAGCCCCAAGCTGCAGCCCTTGGTCTCCCAGCCCGCTCCCAGTCTGGCTCCTGCCCACTTCTTAATTGACCTTGCCCCTGACCATTCTAGCTCTAGCCTTATCCTTCCATTGGCGGTTCCCACATCCCATGCTTTCTCACAGGCAGAGACTTTGCAGGATGTTGTGTCCTCTGGATCTTCCCCTGCACCCCTGGTGATGTCTTATCTTTGCTGTTTCCTGCACAGGAACAGTTGTTGCCTGACACCCTGTTCCCTCAACCTCCCAGTCTAGGTCGGGTCCTATTCTTCAGCCTTCATAGCTTTTGTCTTCTGACTCTCTGTCCTCTATCAAGAATCACAGCATGGCAGTTACCATTAGGAAGCGTTTACTGTATTTATGCCCATTTCACGGGTAAGAGAACTGAGGCCAAAAGTGGGAGCTAATTTTGTCAAATGACTAACCAAGTAGGAACAGAACCAGGCTCTGAGTTTAGACACCAAGCTTTTGACCACTGTGCCAGGAATTTTTTTTATTTTATTTTATTTTTGATTTAAAACAAAACACACCTATTGTGTTACAGTTCTAGGGGTCATGGATCCAGTGCAGGCCTCATAGGGCTAAAATCAACGTCTGGTTTGGTGGGGCTGTATTCCTTCGTGTCAGCTCTAGGGGAGAATATACCTCCTTGCCTTTTCCAGCTTGTAGAGGCTGCCTGCATTCCTTGACTTGTGGTTCTTCCATTTTCAAAACCAACAGTGGCTGGTTGAGTATTCTTAGAGCATTCTGGTACTAACTCTTTTGTCTCCTCCTTTGCCATGAAAGGATTGTTGTGATGACCCTGGCCCACATGGATAGTCTAGGGTAATGTCCTTATCTTAAGGTCAGATGATAAGCCTCTGAGTCTTGATTCTTAAGTTTTTGAGTACAACAAAATCACTGGTGGTGATGGGGGTAAGGGGAGGAGCCTTGTGAAAAATACAGATTCGTGGGCCACCACTCCAGTGATTCTGAACCTATGGATAGAGGGTAGGGCCCAGGAATCTGCATTGTTATAAGCTTTCCAGGAGATTGTGATGCAGGGGCAGTTCGGGTGAATCACATGATTTACTGCCTAACTGCAGGGCCTAAACTGCACCCTGCTAAATGTGGGGGGCTCAGTGGGGCCCAGAGGTGGGGGAAGAAGGTAGAAGATACTGCCTGCATCCAGCCAGTTCTCCATGCCCTCTAGGACAGTGGTTGGCATAGGGTGCCCTCCTCTGGGCAAGAGGTACCCTACAGTCCTAGTTGTACCGTATAGATGCCACACCAGAGCCATTGGCTCCCCCTGTCACATCCTGTCTCTTCCAGGAGAAGAGAAAGAACCACATTTTAGAGATAGTGTTCAGATCTGGCTTGGCCTTAATTACCTGGACCCTGCTCTGTCTGGTCACTTGCCCCCACCCAGGCCCACCAGCTCTGCTGTTCATGGGAATCCAGTGATCAAATGGAGAAAGTGGGTTGAGAATGTAATTATGGAGTAGTCAGGCTGTGGCTGTTGGCGCCCATTCCAGACCAGCCCACAGGAGCAGTTTTGTAACCTTTTCTACTTGTCCATCTCTTCTCTGAGGCTTGGAGACACCTAAGCAGTTGAGCAGCGGTCCCGCATAAGTGCCATAAAGCCCACGCACATGTATACTTGCACGTGGGAGTGTGCGTGTGAGAGAGAATGTGTGAGTGTGTTTGTGTGTGCGTGTGTGTGTGTGTGAAGGGGGAGGCAGAAACGATCAAGGCACTGTGTGGTGACGTCATCAGGTGGGCCTCACTCAGACTTGGCACAGACCTTCCCTGCAAGAAGGCTCCACCAGGAAGAACGGAGTGATAGGACCCCTCCTTGCAGAGGAGAGGAGACATGCCCCCAACTCAGGGGACCCCCAGGACAATCAGGGAGACACCAGGCTTTTCTTCTGTCTGATCATTTCCTCCACTATGAATGTTACCTGCCCTTCAATCCCTTTGTCAATTCTGGATAATCCTCCCAGCCCACTTCACCTTCTGGGAGAGCTTGTTCCTAGAGCTGCTGCATAGCACTCCATACCCTTGACTCCTGCCCCCTCATTCACAGGCTGGTGACCACCTGGCCCAGACGGGGCCAATCAGATTTCCCTCCTGGTTACCTGGCATTAGAACTCAGATGTGAAGCAAATAGCTCCACAGAGTAAACTTTTAAGGTGCGTAGATTCTGGCTGGGACTGCCCATGCTGGACCAGCTCTGGCTGTGGTCTGAATGTTTGTGTCCCCCCAGATTTATACGTGGAATCCTAACCCAAGGTGATGGTATTAGGAGGTGGGGTCTTGGGGAAGTGATTGGGTCACGAGGGCAGAACCTTCAGGAATAGTGTTAGTCTTTTTTTTTTTTAAGTCTATTTATTTTGAGAGACACAGAGATAGCAAAAGCCAGGCAGAGGCAGAGGCAGAGAGAGAGAGAGAGAGAGAGAGAGAAAGAGAGAAAGGGAGAGACAGAATCCCAAGCAGGCTCCCACTGTCGGTGCAAAGCCCGACACGGCGCTCGAACTCCCAACCTTGAGATCATGACCTGAGCCGAAACCAAGAGTTGGGCATGTAACCAACTGAGTCACCCGGTGCCCCTAGAATTAGTACTTTTAAAGAGATCCCTTGCCGCTTCTGCCTGTGAAAACCGTGAGACGCTGGCCATCTGCAGCTAGGAGGAGGGCCCTTACCAGAAGCTGACCACGCCAGTACCCTGGTCTTGGACTTGTGCCTCCAGAGCTGTTTCTCAGCTCCCAGGCTGTGGTATTTTGTTGTGGCAGCCGGAGCAGACCCGGACAGCCATGCTGGCAGCCATGTTGGAGCCCCGAGGTGTGAGGAAGGAATAAGAGCCGGAGGGCTTTTCTGAAGCAGGAAGGGGGAGAACGAAGCGGAGGAAGAGGAAAGTGTTCCCCAGGGACCCGAGGAGAAAGAGCCGATTTGGTTCCTGCCAGTTTTCCAATTCCCAGTACCAGTCTCTTGTGAAGCATTTCTCGTCTTAAATGAGTGGGTACCCAAATGAATTCTTGCCCTTGGGGCCCACTAGATAACCTCACTCCTCATAATTGCTTTCCCTTTATTTAAGTTAGCTCAAGTGAGTTTGTTTTTGCCAAGCAAATGATCCCTGATTAAGACAGCCCTTCCGGGAGAGGTGAGGCCTGGCCTGACGCTCTGGAAAGTTAACACAGGCTGTCTGAGCCTGGATGTGTGCCAGGCAGTAGGCTGCAGACGCAGGTCTCAGCTGTCTCTCCTACAGTGAGGGAGGAGTCCGTGGTGCAGGGGAGCAAGGAGGGTGCTTTGTGAGCAGGGAAGGGCATTGGGAGCAGAGAGGGGGCACACGTTTGAGAAGCCGCCCTTTGGTTTGATCTGTTGTGTACTGGCCAAAATGTAAGGCAGAAAGTTCCTGGGTCAGCGTCAGAATGCCCTGGACACATTTCTTAGACCCTAGAGACCTCAGTTCTCTAAGTTGTACATAGGGATGGTAACTCCAAGAGGGCGCTTGACTTCAAACAGTGCCTGGTGTGTAGGAAGTGTTCAGTTATTTGTCAGCTTTGGTTTTTTACTGGGCTGGGGGAGGGACTGATAAGGACCAAAATGTTAGCAGGGCCATGTCGCTGAAGGTTTGATAGACCCAGCAAAGCAGTTGGGATTTTGTCCAGAGAAACGATGAGAAACTTGAAGAATGTTAAGCAAGCAAGTGGTCTGATCTAATTTTGTACCCTCCCCCTGAAACACGCATATTCAGGGGACATTGGACAATGGGTGTGTGAAGGCGCTGTTGGTTGTTTCAACTGGGGTGGGGGTGCTATGGGCCTTTAGTGGGTAGGGGCCAGGGATGCCCCTCAACATCCTGCAACGCACAGAACAGTCCCACGCAACAAAGCATAATCTGCCCCAAATGTCCATAGTGCCAGGCTTGAAGAAGGCTGGATTCATGTATTGTGAAGAAGGGAAATTAATCATGTCCCATGGTGGGGACTCAGTTTCCCATCTTTCAGAAGGTGAACTTGGAAGGACTTGGAAGAATTGGCTGACTTGTTCCTTCCACAGGAATCTGCGTGTATTGTGACTGACCCTGTAGCCTAGAACCGGTGACCTGGACCCCTCTTACACCAGCTGTGGTACTTTAAGCCTCTCTTTAGAGATAATCCTGACAGAGCCAGAGAGTTTGTAAAGAATCCAGGCTCAGGATCCCGGCCACCCAAGGGATGAAATCCTGGCCCCACCCCTTGCCAGCTACAAGACCTGAAACAATTTTCTTTGCCTCTTGGAACCTCAGTTGCCTATCCATAGAAAGGGAGTGACAATAGCACCTTGCTTGTAGCAGAGTTGAGTGTTTGAAAGCTTTTAGCTGAATACCTAGCCCATAAGACATGGTCCATCAATGTGAGCCAGAGGGGTACTGACTGCCCCACCTGTAAGGGTATGAGATGGATAAACACAGGAAATTTGTGAGAAATTCGGACAGGGCTCTCTGTGGATGCCTGTGATAACCCCCTCAGAGGAAACTAAAGGCACACGTACTCCTTTGAGTATTTGCTGAACTAATCACAAAGGCAGGAAAGAGCAGGAAAGGAAAGGAAAAAGGAACCCTCAGCGTAGTGCAGAGCTCGCAAACCCAGTGCCTCAGGGGCTAGGGGGGTGATGGCAGACTGCAGGGTTAATCAGTCAATTAATTACTTGACCGAAGGTAGCAGAGACATGGAAATAAGAAATTATTCTCCCAGACGTGCTGGATGGCAGATCTGGGAGCCTAAGTGGTGGGTTCAACTCCCATTTTAGCCTCAAACTATCTGTGGGAAATTAGGCAAGTTATTTTACCTCTCCATGCCTCAGTTTCCCCAACTATAGAAATAGAGGTCTAGAAATAATAATAATAGCTACCTCAAAGGGTTCTGTAAATGAAATATGTGTGTGTGTCTATGTGTGTGTGTGTGTGTGTGTGTGTGTGTATAATAAATATATATATATAAAATAGACATGAAAGCACAAATGCCTGTGCCTGGCACAGCATGAGTACTAGGGATGTTGATCGCTATTACCTTTCTCACTCAGCCTGGGAGTGAAGCAGCGTGGTCTGCAGACCAGCCCATCAGCATCACTGGAGAGCTTCTTAGAAAGAGAATTACTCAGACTTCACCCCAGAACTACCCAGTCAGGAATTCTGCTCTCAGGTCTCCAGTGTGACATTAGTCTTCTGTCAATTTCTAGACTGTGCCAGGCTTTGTTCTGCCCCAGGGCCTTTGCATGTACTGTTCCTTCAGCCTAGAATGCCTGTTCCTTGGCTCTCCCCATAGCTGACCCCTGCTATCTATCAGGCTTCAGCTTAAATGTTGCCTCATCAGAGAAGTCTTCTCTTACCACCCTCCATCCCATCCCTTGTTATTCCGTGTCTCTACGTGATCTATTTCTTTCCTGGTGCTAATCCCGGTCTACAGTTCTCTTGTTTCTGAGTCTGCTTATTTGCTTCTTGTTGTCTTCTCTCTAAGTACATAAGCCCCAATAGGGCAAGGATTGGTTCTCTGTGCTCATTGTTTGGCACAGGGTGAGTAAACATTCATAGAAATCCATGGAAGCAATGACTGTGTCATATAATGATAATGGATATAGAGTGCCCATCACACTGCTAGGCACATGGTGAAAGTCCCATTAGAAAAATAGTATTACAATAGTTTTAGAACAAAATGGGCTTCCATGCAGGCCTGGGCTTCTTGTGATTACGGACTGTGGCTTTTGCAAACGGCTCTCCGAGCAGCGCAGAGGCCAACAGGCCTTTCTGTCACTCAGCCAGCACCTGGGTGTCTCTCCTGCTCAATCATGTAATGGGGCCACACTGAAGATGCTGTCTCATTCAAATATGGAAATGGCTGTCGTATTGCCATCACCTACCCCAAGCCATCAAGCACTGCAAATTGGTTTTTGCCTTTTTATTCGGCACAACATACATTTGTTAACTTTTCAAACAGTAAACACCACCTGCAAAGTGCCTTTAATATTTAATATAACCATAAATTGTTTTGAAAATAAATCCATCCCTGTGGAAAAGCAGCAGAAGAGACAGGACGGAAATCCAGGAACCTGCTCTGGGAGGGGCAGAGCTGGTGAGGCCAGCCCTCGGCATGACCCTGGTGAGCTCCTGGCCAAACCAGCTTTTGACCCCCCGACCAGCGACACTGGCCGTTATCATGGGGAGCGTGCTGTGTCTTGTGCCCAGTGTTGGACTTGTTCACCATGTACTGTTTTTACTCCTTCGTGTCTCTTTCTGACCCTTCTCACACACGGGTGTAGGGCCTCAGAACTAAGTTACTTACTTCTTTTTGTCTTACTCACCTTAGATGTAAAATTGGGTTGCTAATAATATCTGCCTTGCTGCATTGCTGTAGATCTGAATGGGTGAGTGTATGTAAAGATGTTCGAGCAGTGCCTGGCAGACAGGGCAGTTTATGAATGTTCACTGCGGGTGTGCTGCTGGGCATTGTGCAGCCAGCTCCCCATGGCTCTCTACTCCTGTTCCAGCTACACCCACCTCTTTCTGTTCCTGCTCCCTCCCACCACTGGGCCTTTGCACCAGGTGGTCTTCTGCTGAGAGCACCTTTTCTTCTTTGTTTGCCTGGCTGCCTCTTGTTTATCCTTCAGCTGTCAGCCCCGTGGGCTAAAATGTTGAGCTTTTGTGGAAAGGCAAGCTACTCCTCTTGGTGTCACAGGTGCTCAGTGAATGCCTGGGGCTGGGAAGGTGGGAGTTCTTGGATTGGCCTCCATGGCTTCTCTGCTCACTTGTCACTGAGGCCAGAGCACTAGTATCAACATCCCTGTCCAAAGCCCTGTGCTGGCGCTGAGGGGCTTGGCCGAAGAAGGGAGCTGCCGTTCTTGGCAGAAAAACTGTCATTGTCCGTCACAATGGGATCTGTGTCCTAGGACAGGCCCCTTGGGGACCACATGAGGAGGGGTTAGGCAGCTTTTGCTTTGGTTGAGGTAGAAGAATGAGGGCTGGTCATGTGGAAGACCTTTCAGAGAAATGAATGAATGAAAAGGGAGGGAAAGAGGAGAATTCTGCGGCTTCTGAGTGCATGGTAGTACCTGGAAAGGGAATGCCTATATCCATGTCTTACCAGTGACCGTATGTGATGTGGCCCAGCAAAAGGGTAATGATGTAGGAGATCTAAGACATGGTACCCAGCTCAGACAAGGGGACTGCTGTGAGAGCAAAGAGGGAGCCCAGAGGGACTCATCTCACACCATTTAAGTAGACAGATAAATAGAATGCTGGTACTGACTTTGCTACTTAGTAAAGGGGTATTAAAGCCACCCTAGTCATTGCTTGGCCCTTCTGGCTGAATTCAAGCTAAGTCTCACTAAGTCATCTTGTTTGCTTCGTGATCTATCCAAGAACAGTGAAGGTTCCCGTGCTAAGTACATCTCATCGTCTGTCCCCTTGGTTCTTGACTCTCCCAATAATCATGCTCCTTTGTCTGAGCCCGTTGGGTCCCTTAATGAACGGTACTGTAATAGCTGCTGAGTTATCTAAATGGCATATGGATGCAAATGGACCTGTGGATGGGAAGATGTTCTTGGTTCTGCTTGTCTGTGGCCATCAGGCGTCTCAAAATAGCATGCCCAGAGAAGACTTCTTCACTTTCCTTCCCAGACGTGAGTGACCTTCTCGTGTCAGCACATGGCATCACCATCCACCACATCTTCAAGCCAAAAGCTAATAAATCCTCTTGGCTCTGACTCTAAAATCTGTCCCAGTGTCTCCCTGTCCAGAATAATCCCCATCACCCCAACTCCTTTCTAGTGCAGGGGTTGGCAAACTTTTTCTGTAAAGGGTCAGATAGTCAATATTTTCAGCCTTAAGGGCCATATGATCTCTGTTGCAATCACTCAACTTACCTTTAGTGCAAAAGCAGCCATAGACAATAGTAAACACAGGCATGACTATGTTCTAATAAAACCTTATTTACAAAGATAGTGGCCCACAGGCCATAGTTTGCCAATGGCTGTTCAACTCTTAAGTCCCTACTATGTCTGGACCAATACAAAACCTCCTAACCGGTTTCCCTGCTTCCACTCCTACGTCTCCTACGCATGATCCCATGGCAGCCAAAGCAATGTTTAAAAAGTAGTCAGATGGTATCTCTCATTGCCTTAAAATCATCCAGAAGCTCCCCACTTCTCTTCAGTGAAAATCCAGATTCTTTCTCTATTTTCTCTTTGCCCTCCATGCTCCTGCCTTCTCTCTGACCTCTCCTCCTGTCCCCATCTTTGTGCACAGTGCACCTCACTCACTGGTTTCCTTTCTGCTCTGCTTCCCTCTGTCACCCACTGGAACATTCTTCCCCTAATCTCCTCCTCATTCAGTTCCTGACTCTCCTACCTCCTCCCCATAGAGAACACCTGTGATGGTTACCAAACGCTGCCCATCCCTTCATCGTCCCCCCTTTGAAACTGTGTTATTTGTGGATTTGTTGAGTGTTTGTTCCTCCTGTGACACAGAAGCTTCTTGAAAGCAGGGACCTGGTCTTTCTCTTCACCAGTAATCGCGGCTCACAACATGTAGGAAGTCCTCAAATACTTGCTCACTGAATAAAGAGAGGTTCCGAGCTGTATTTCCAGCCAATGGCTGTACCACTGTCTCTTCACCCTCCATTTTTCCACCTTTTACCCAGCCCTTCTTTGCTGGCCCAGGAAAGGCTTAATAGTAGCTCATTCAGTGCATGTGATAAAGCAAGAAAAAACACTGCTTGCCCGAGTCACTGTGCTTGTCCCGGGACCCCTGTGCAAACTTCTGTGTCCTCCCACGACAAGCCAGGAGAGGGGCTGCTCTTCTGATGACTGAGCTCCACTTGGGGGCCTCTTTACCAACAGCTGTCATGCCCTGGAAGGGCAGTGGGGGCCCTTCATCCTATGGAGGCTCTGGTTCAGGAATCTGCCCTCTCTTCCCGGTGCTCCCTGATGTGTACTACAGGGTTACTTGAGCTTAATTTCCCTGTTTCTAAAGTGTTCTGTCTCAGGTGTTCCTGTGTCTCTCCTACCCCCTCCCACCTACTCTTTTCATTACTGATGGTGGAAGCAAGGGACTGCTAGTTTCCACCAAATATCTTTTCTTCCCTATTCCTTGGTCACAGGACCCCAATTTTATTGGGAGTGGCAACGAATCCAGAAAAAGACTACCTTTTTCTCTTTTGCAGTTAGGTTTGACTGTGTGAATATGCCTGGTTAATGGGATAGAAACAGAAGCTCAGATGGAATTTCTAGGAAGGGTGGTAAGAGGGTGCAGAGTCAGCTGTGTCTTACTCTGCTCAGGCTGCCATAACAAATACATAACCAATACTGTAGACTGGGGGCAGGGGGGCACAGACATTTTCTCATGGTTCTAGAGGCTAGGAGTCTAAGGTCAAGGCTGGCCAACTTGGTTTTCTGGTACTGACTCTTCCTGGCTTACAGCTGGCTGTCTTCTCAGTGTGTCTTCACATGGTAGAAAGAAAAGACCTCTCTCTGTTCAGAAGGCCACCAATCCTATCAGATTAGGACCCCACCCTTCTGACCTCATTTAACCTTCCTTACGTCCTAAAAGCCTCACGTCCACCTACAGTCATGATGGAAATTAGGGCTTCAACTTGTAAACTTGGGAGGGGCACAGTTCAACCCATAGCAGCTAGGCATGACATCATTTGGCTTTTTCCTTTCTTCCTGCCTCCTTCCTCCCACTTAGAATGCGGATATGATGGCTGGAGCTTCAGCAGCTATCTTGGACCGTGTGGTGACATTGAGAATAAGTGCCAGATGCTGATGATGGAAGTGTAGAAAAAAGGAAAGGATCTGGGTTGACTTTGTGGAGCCACATTCTCATCGCTGGAATGATGTTGGGATTTGCTTTATGTGAGAGCCCTGGTTTCCAACTGCAGCCGTACACTGCAATAACCTGGGGAGATCTGAAAAATACTGGTGCTTAGGTGTCACCCCCAGAAATGCTGATGTAATTGGTCTTTTTAGGGTACAGCCTAGGCATGAGGAGGTTTTTTTTTTTTTTTTGAAGCTTCTCTGGTGATTCTCATGTGTTAAGGTTGAGAACACTGTGTTAAAGAATAAACCCTTGCATAAGAGAATAAACTATATTTTAAACTATGGTATTTTAGTTTTGTTATATGAGACTAACACAACTCCTAACAATCAGCAGTCTAATTTGGGGAGATGAATCACTTCCGTCTTCTGAGATTTTTCAGAGCAAGAACCAACCACAGCCGGCAGAAGCACTGGACACATCCTACCGTTTAAGAGCATGGACTGGCAAACCTCAATTGAAGCTGAATGGTGACAGAGCTGTGAAATATTAACTACTATTTTCTGTCCCTCCACCCACATGAATAAAACAGTGTGCACAACTAAAAATAAACTTCAGGATTAAAATAAACATTCAAATTAAAAATAGTCAGATGTGACACTTTTGTCACTACTTCCCCCCACAAGCCCCGGAAGTGACATCCGCTGGTAAGGATCATGAGAGGCCAGTGAACTCTTCCTTTCTGTGACCCAAATGACTGCCTGTCTGTCCCTGTCCTGAGTGAGAAGAGACGAAGGGTAGGAGGTCTGCCAGCTGGTGACAGAGCTGGTTTAAAATAAACTGGTGCCTGGGGCGCCTGGGTGGCTCAGTCGGTTAAGCATCCGACTTCAGCTCAGGTCACGATCTCGCGGTCCGTGAGTTCGAGCCCCGCATCGGGCTCTGGGCTAATGGCTCAGAGCCTGGAGCCTGCTTCCGACTCTGTGTCTCCCTCTCTCTCTGCCCCTCCCCCGTTCATGGTCTGTCTCTGTCTCAAAAATAAATAAACGTTAAAAAAAAAAAATTAAAATAAACAGGTGCCTGAGTTCAAACTCCAGCCGTGCCACTTAGAAGCTGAGTGCTGGGAGTACTTCTGATGCCCTCTGCACAAAACAGGGTGACGGTTCCACCCAGGACCTAGGAGAGTGGTGACGATGACACAAGAGCGTGCAGGAAAAGTATTTTGCCTCGTGCCCGACTGTAGTGACTGTTCAGGAAGTGTCAGCTGTCACTCCTAGCTATGGCCGGCTGTGCTTCCTCACCTACCTGTCCCTGCTAGGAGTGGGGATGCGCTTCCCCTTCACTTCCGGGAAACGGTGCCAAAATAGGGCTGTTTTTATGAACCGGGTGCTAAATGAGCAAACACGTGTCTGGAAATAAAGGTAATTCATCCCTGGGGAGATAGCATCTCCCAGGTTCAGGGGTTAATGGGCTTGGAGGATCCATAACAAACGGTGCCCGAGACAAATTGGCTGAGCAGCTATTGTTTGTCAGACGGCCCTTCAGCTGTGTCCCATTTATTAGCATGGCTGCCCGAGAAACAAATTAAAAGGCAGGCCCCCTCAAAGATAACAGAAACCGAGCACGAGGGGCAGAACGCCCTGCAAGTTTGAGCCAGCGGCAGGGAGGCCGTGCTGCTTCGTGTGCTGCCAGCCTGCAAGGCTGTCCTCGCTCAGTATGGACGCGGCCAAGAACTGAGCCCGTGCGAAAGCACTTAACGGATGAGAGGGGAGCCCATGGCGAGCGTGGTTCTCTGCGATCGTAAAACGCAACATGGAGGAAGGCAAGAGGAAACAGACCATTCTCTTTAGGACCGTGCATCTGGAAGCGTGCGGTCAGGAGCCTTACTGCTAATGAATGTGTCCAGCCCAGCAACGTCTGGGAGTAAGCGGGTGTTTTCATCCCCCTGGAACATGTGGAAGAGCTCCTTACACAAACAGAGGTCTTGAAAAGCCCCAACAGGTGCCCCACCCCACGCCTGGGGCCCGCATGCAGCTTCTTTTCCTCCTGCCTGTGGACTGGTTCAGCCCGTTTTCCAGGGAAGGACAATGCGTGGCGAGGGCTTAAGATTCTAGAAGCTTTTGAGTGGGAGTGGGGGTCTGGGAGAGAGACAGGAGTCCTTGCAGACCGGTGGGAAATGTGGCCTCTGTGGGTAATTGGCTTCTCTAGGGTTCCTCAGACTTGGGCCCTGAACCGTCTTTCATCCTGGAGTACTGGCTACTCATATGGATTCCTGTGCCCTACTCCAGACCTCCAGGATTCGACCCTTCGGGAGTGAGTGCAGCAATCCTGCATTTTAATACAGCTTTTTGAAACATTCCTATGCGTACCAAAGTAGTCTTTTCCCAGCTTGAGCCTGCATCAGAATCACCCACAGAGCTCGTTAAACACAGAGTGGCGTGTCCCGTCTCAGCGACCGCTCCTGATTCAGTAGATCTGGAGCAGTACCTGCGGACTTGTATTTCCAACAAGTTCCCCCTAATGCTGCTGTGCGTGGTTTGGGGACCACACTTTGAGTAGCTTAGTGCTAAAGATGAGAAGCCGCTGGAGTACAGCGTTTGCACTGTGGCTGAGCAAATCCTCTTTGTCAAGAAACATAAATGGAGCTCAGGCATCAGGCTCTCAGGGCCAAAGCTTTACTCCCAGGCCCCCAAGGGAATCTGAAGATGTCCCTCAAATTAATAATGACTCCAGGAAGACTTTGTGCTGGGGCTTCCTTTGTGGAGACAAAGGGCCTAGACAGTGGTTCTGAGCTGAGTGAGATTTTAAAAACATTCAAGTTCCTGACAAGAACACTAACCCAATTCATTTAGAGTCTCTGGGGGTGGGACTCAGGCATCATCAGGGTTTTTAACGTTGCCCTGGGGAGTCCATTGTGCAGCTGGGGCAGAAAACCATGTACAAATGTTATTAACCCTGACTACTGTTCAAACCGCCCAGGGAGTGATGAAAAGACCTCACCGCTGTGCCCCACCCTGCCCCGAGATTCCAATGTCCTGATTTGGGGTGGAGCCTGGACACTGGCATTAAAACAAAGCCTGCGCAGGGTTCCCAGTGCAACCAGATGCCGGGCTGCACACCTGCTGGCCTAGTGGGAAGAGACTTGGGAGCAGCAGATGTGGGGAAGGATTAAGGGGTGGGATGGGCCAGGGACTAGGCCGGGTTCCTTTGGGTCCCAACAAGCCGTGAAGTTGGTAAAGCAGATCACAACAGCGGAAAGCAGATCACAATAGTGGAAAGCAGTTCTGTGAAGTGTGATCAAAACAGACTTCTGGACCTGATACCACAAACAAGTTCGAAGTGTGCCCTCCTCCGTGGCTGGAGTAGGCATTTGTGGGTGGGGTGGGGAGGAGAGGACAGGAACTTCCTCTGAGGCTTCAGGCCTGCTTGGGATGCACAGAGAGGGGAATGTGCCGGCCAAGCATCAAGCCCACGCGGCTGGATTTCCACGGCGTTTCAGGGGCCAAGGAGGAAGTTCTGCTAGAATTGCTGTCTCGCCGATATTATTATTATTTTTTTTATCAACATGCTGATTCCCTGGGTGCCATTTCAGCCTTGTAAACTTGGGGGTGGGGCCCCAGAGCCTGCATTTTAAACAGATATTCTGGGTGATTCTAATGTGTATTGTAATCACAGAACCGCTTGCGTGAAGGTTTTAGCTCTCTGAGGAAAGGGGAATTTTAGAGAAGAGGCCAGAGAACAGAAGGGGTAGTTGGTTGCCGATTTTGGTTTACCCAAGGTCTCTGCTGGGCCCAGGATCTCTAGAAAAACCTTTCCCCCAAAGATAAGAGCCTGACCTTTTAACATGATTTACATCTGGGCCCAGTAAATGGAGCTGACTTTACCCATTGAGCCTGGATGTCATAGTCAGCTGTCTTTGTTCTGATGTGTTTTTAAGGCCTCTCTAATAGGATGAGCTAGATTTCTGGGAAAGAAGTGGGTTTCTCTTCCCTGTGGAGAATTCTAGATCTCCCCACTAGAGATTTAGGCCACCCTTCCCAACAGTGACGAATGTTTAACGGCCCAGCTTTGGCCGATGGTCCTGGTCTGCTGTGTCTGCCCATGACACATGTTCCTTTGTGATTTGCTCACTCTGGGGTCACCCAGGATTTCAAATGGAGAGCGGGGTTGGGGGGAACTGTCTGAAGTCCGCTCTGACCTTGGAATTCACAAACCAACTGAAGCATCCAAAGGTCTGTGACCCACAGCCATTGGACGAGGCACAAATTTGGACAGTGTGTGTCCTGGGGTCACTGAAGGTGAGTGGGTCATGTAGCTGCAGCGGGGGCAGGGATGACCACCAGCACCTTAGCTTTGCGGACTTGCAACGTGGTGCAGCTTTTGTTTCCTGGTAAAGATGGCCATGTGGTCGGACAGAGAATTTCAGAGAATAGAAATCATCATCAGCTTGCGGTACAGAGAGCACAGGGTGCTCACGAGTCTGAAAGGCGCGTGATTGTGACAAAGCCAGGGATCTGTGTCATCATCTCTAGCACTCTCAATCCAGGATTCCTGGAGCTCTCAGAATCCACCCTCCCAAATATCTGTGGTCTACTGTGTGCAGGGTCATAGGGGAGGGAACAGTAACCAGAACTCAGATTCGAGTGCTTATTGTATGCCAGGAAAAGTGCCGAGAGCTTAACACATATCATCTCATTTAATCCTCATAGCAACCCTAGAGGTGCATACTTTTGGGATCCCGCTTTCTAGATGAGGCACAGAGAGGTTAGTACAGTTCCAACAAAGCCCCCACAGCCGGACAGTGGCAGAGCTGGAATTCGAACTGGCAGATTCTCTCTGACTGATTTCCTGGACTTGTGCAGCTCAGTCTTCGCAAAGAATCCTGCTGAGTCATGGAGAGAGAATCTTCCCCCATCCTTGATATGTGATCACCCTTAATATCTGGTTAATGTAGTCCATCTTTGATGTGTAAGTCCTTGACCTGCCCTTAGCAAGAATCCTGCAAAGTCAGTTCGCCAAAAATCCTGCCCCTATTCTTGACATCCCTCTTTGTAATTTTCCCTCATCCACCGATCCCCTCTCTCTGCTTATTGGCTATATATTTTTAAAAATTTTTTAATGCTTATTTATTTCTGAGACAGAGAGAGACAGAGCATGAGTGGGGAAGGGGCAGAGAGAGAGGGAGACACAGAATCTGAAGCAGGCTCCAGGCTCCGAGCTGTCAGCACAGAGCCCAACGTGGGGCTCGAACCTACAAACCGTGAGATCATGACCTGAGCCGAAGTCGGATGCCCAACCGACTGAGCCACCCAGGCGCCCCCCTCTGCTTATTGCCTATAAATTCTTGTTTGTCCTGCTGTATTCTACGTTGAGCCTCATCTCTCTCCCCTGTTGCACTTGTCTTGAATAAAGTCTTTCTTACTATCTTAACAAGTATCCACTAATTTTTTCTTTAACAGAATACAGGCAGCTGGACTCTGGTCCCTGCGTTTTTAATCTTTACGCTGTCCCTGCAGACCACTGGTGTCGGATGGAACTATAACGCCAGCCACATTATCACTGAAAATTTTCTGGTGCCACATTAAAAAAGAGCAAAAGAAACAGGTGAAATTAATTTTTAAAATATTTTTCTTACTGAATCTTTCTGAAATATTTCAACATGGAATGGATACTAAAAAAAGGATTGGGATATTTTACATTCTTCTGTTTTGACTAAGTCTTTGCAACCCAGTGTGTATTTTGCATTCACATCTCAGTCTGGACGAGCACACTTCAAGTGCTCCGTCATCACAGGTGGTGAGTGGCTACGGTACTGGGCAGACCCCAGCAGGATACTTGAGTTGGAGGGTTTGTTTGTGCAGGAGGCTGGGGCGGGGGGGGGGGGGTACTGCAGAGGAGGAGAGAAGGAGAATAAAGAGACAAGGAACTAGCTGAACAAAGGCACTACCGACACCTGCTAACCACGGGAGGTTGGGCCTAGGCTGTGGAGTGTGCCTGGGATGGAGGTAAAAATCTGACCCAGATTAGGAAGTGAGAACAGGGGGTGGTGAGCAGGCAGGAGGAGCTGGCTCCAAAGCTGGACCAGGGAAGGCCTTGTGTGGTTGGGAAGGGCAGGCTGGTGATGAATGAGGACAGTGTCCTTGCACTTGTAATGTGCACTCGTATCACCTGGGATCCTATTCAAATGCACATTCGGACTTGGTTGATCTGGGATGAAGCCTAAGAGTCTGCATTTATTTTATTTATTTTTAAGAGAGAGAGAGAGAGCACAAGTAGGGAGGGGCACAGAGAGAGGCAGACACAGAATCCGAAGCAGGCTGCAGACGTTGAGCACAGAGCCCGACGTGGGGCTTGAACTCACAAACCTAAGATCATGACCTGAGCCTAAGTCGGACGTTTAACCGACTGAGCCACCCAGGTGCCCCAAGAGTCTGCATTTCTAAAGAATGCTAAGGCATGCTGATGTTGCTGGTATGTGGACCACACTTTGAGTAGCAAGGACTAGAGCACATATTCATGCTTTGAATGGTTGACATGCAACACAGGAGGGGATGAAGTTGAAACTCTTTTAAGCCACAGAGAGCTTTTGGCTCAAGTTCCTTCTAAGGTGTGGCAGTAATTACAGCTCGTGCCTATTGAGCGCCTACTATGAGCCAGGCAGTCTGTTCTGTGCTTTATACTAGGGGTCAGCCAACTATGGGTGTTGGGCCAGATCTGGTCACTTCCTGTTTTGGTGAATAAAGTATTATTGGAATCCAGCCACACCCATATGTTTACATATTGTCACAGCTGCCTTCATGGTACAATGGCAGAGCTGAATAGTTGCAACAGAGACCATATGGTGTGTGAAACCTAAAATACTTACCATCTGGACCTTTATAGAAACATTTTCCCATCCCTTCACGTGTTGTCTTCTTCACTTCTCATCATACTGCACAGTGAGGTAAAGACAGTTGTTGTCCCTTTTTACAGATGAACAAACAGAGGCTTAGAGGCATCAAGGTGCTTACCCACCAACTCACAGCTAATAAGAGAAACATAGACAGAGAAAAATGTCTATGCGGAGCAGCAGAAGTCAGAGTGGGAACAGGTGGGAACCTCCACGGACACACATATTCCGTGGGCACCACCTCTGTGTCCACACAGGCTGGGTGTTTTCTGTTATAGCTCCTCCCCTCCCCCTTCCTCCCCCCTTGCCTGTCTCTGCCTTACCTGCAGCAGTGATGGCCTCTTACCTCAAACTGGCATCTCTGTCCCTGAGACCTCTCTCTCTGCTGTGGGATTTATTGGCATTTATTAGATAAATACCCCAACTTTGTGTCCCTCGCTGGGACAAATCAGAGGCGTGGTCTACAAGCTTCTTTGAGGTGTCCATGGTGGCGACCTGCTCACTCTTGACTCCCCCCACCCCCCCGCCAACCGTTTGTGCCCGCACATCACCTGCCTAGTCCCTGACTTGTGCTTCTGGGGATTAGCTCCCAAGGAAACTACCTGCACCCAGACCCCATGTCAGGCTCTGCTCTTAGGGAAACCCAAACTAAGACCCATAGCTGGTCAGTTAGATACCATGATAATTGTGTAGGTGTTTGTACAGCCTCACTTTACAGGTGAGGAAATGAGGTGCTCTCTAGGCGAGGAGGTAGCTTGTCTTGCTTGCAGGGCTTCAGAGCCAGGTCTGTCTGACTCACTCCCTGATGAGTCACACTGCCTGCTCTTTGATGATGATGGTGATGGTGTTGATTGCTGAATGCTTGCTGTGAACCGATGAGGAGTCAGGGGCTCGGAGCAGTTAGGAAACTTGCCAGGTTTTGTGCACATGTGAAGAGATTTGACCCAAGGAAGCCTGCAGTAGCAGAGAGGGAGACCCACCCACCAAGGCCACTATGGGCGTGGCGTTGTCTCCTCCGGGGGGCGCCCTCATGCGGCATTGGCGTCTCTCAGCCCTGCCTGCTGGGTGGGATGAGCATCTTCTTCAATGACTGCTCCTAGGGCCAGTTGCCATGGTTACCATGGAGGTCGGTGATGGTAACTGCAGCCACATCACCACCTCTGTTTGACATTCCCCCCCAACTCCCCAATTCCTAGTGCAGCTGAAGCTGGGGAGTGGGCAGGGAGCAGCCTGGTTGCCATGAGAACCCAGGGGAGCAGCTCTCATGATCTCATCTCTAGACACTCGGTGAACTTCATTACAGCGCCTGGGAGTTACTGTTGCTCTCCCCTACCCTTGCTTTACTTTTCCCGTGACCTGGACCTAAGCAGGAGCCCCCCTGCCACCTGCGGATAGCACTCCTCCTCCCACCCTCTGAAAAATGCGGTCTTATAACAGCTACAAACCCAGTGCTGCGTTAGGAGAGAGGCTTGCCGGAGTCCTGGATTCCCCCTCCGGAGGCTCTGAGCATTGCAGTGACAATCCCAGTCTTCTCATCTGTGGAATGGGGATGCCGGCTGCCGTGAGGATTAAACTAGGGACAATGGCAGGAAAGTTAAGAGCCGGATCCTTCAATTGACCTGCCTTTGAATCCTGGCTCCACTGCTGTGTGCTCCCGTAGACCAGAATTTTCTGAGCCTCTGCTTCCTCTTGTATACAGTGGGGATCACAGCTGTGCCCACCTTCCCTGGATTTGCTGTGCTGATGGTTCTAAAGCACGGAGCACAGGACCTGTCTGCTTGTCTTGGTTCCCTTGACTGCCTGCCAGTGACCCTGTTAGGCCTTGAGTCTGCTAAAGGCAGTGACTTTCTCATTCTAAACCAAGCACAGTGACACAAGACTGTGCCCTTTGTTGAGAGGGAGCCACTCGCCTTCCAGCTGGATGCAGGGAAGAGAGATAACACACCTCGGTCTCCTCCCCTGACTCACTGTGCCTGTCACCCTCATCAGATAAGAGCACCAGGCGGGTGGGACCCTGTGGCTCCAGAGGGAGATGAAGAGTTTGGAGCTGATATGGACACAGAACTTCTGGAAGCACCCTTCATCACTCTCTGGCATCGGGCCAGGGTGGTGGAGGCCGAGAGGGGGAAATGGGAAAGATCTGTACAATTCCTTTCCCCAAAGTATACTGATTCTTCCTTCCCTCCTTCCACCAGCCTTCAAGATGCTCTGATAGTGCAGGAGGGAAGAAGGGGGACAGGGGCCCCTTCAAAATCCACGACGGGATTTGGGGTGTCTTTGAAGTCTCCAGAAATTTCAGGACAGTTTTGCAAAGATGTGCATTTTGCCAGGGAGAGAGGGAGCAGAGTATTCCTGCAATTCTCATAAACAGGGTTTTTCAACTCTGGTTCCTGTGGCAATGTGTTGGGGCCACACTCCCAAGAGCCAGTTGTTACACTTTCAGGGATTTTGAGAGCTGGTTGTTAAATACGAACATTAAATATTAAACGACAGGGGGGCCTGGGTGGCTGAGTGCGTTGAGCGCCCAACTTCGGCTCAGGTCATGATCTCGTAGTTTGTGGGTTTGAGCCCCACGTCGGGCTCTGTGCTGACAGCTCGGAGCCTGGAACCTGCTTCAGATTCTGTGTCTCCCCCTCTCTCTGCCCCTCCCCTGCTCTCAGTCTGTCTCTGTCACTCAAAAATAAATTAAAAATGTTACAAAAATAAAAGATAGTAAACGACAAAAGCTCACAGTGAAATAAGCATATTGAAAGCAAAGGTAATAAATACCTAATACTCATCCCTTCCTGTTACCCTTCTCTCCATCCTGGAGCTGTGCACGTCCTTCTATCTGTAGCACCGTGTAGCAGTGTGTTGCTGAACGTCTCCCAGCTCTGCATCAGCGATGTCACATGGATAGCCTGATGTTGGCCAGGGTGGAAGTATTCCTAGCAAGTGCTACAAACCAGCCCTTCCCCATGCCCCACACTCGTGCTAAGCATTGACCAGTGCACCACAGTGCCTGCAGCAGCCACCACAGAATTGTCTGAGGTCATCTGTTACAGATAGAGATCCTGGAGCTCCTCTCCAGACCCATGGAATCCTTAGGTTGGGGGTCTCAGAGTCTGTGTTTTTAGGGAGTGCCACAGAAGATTCATGAATGCTTTGTAGACACTGAGAGCTTGGAAGGGATTAAGGAGGGGAAGGAGATGTATAGGGAAAGTGAACATGAAGGGGAAAAAAAATGTTCTCAGGATCAGCCGTAGGATGATTTTAAAGTGGTTGAAGACTGAATTCCAGCATATTACCCTTTTGTTATTATTAGTATATTAGAGATAGCTGTTGAGCACTTCCTATGGTTCAGGCATGGTGCTAAGCACCTTACATGTATGTTGCGTCTAGATCTCACCTCGACGTAAGTCATTTATTGTATCCATTCTACAGATGAGCAAACTGAGCCTCAGGCTAAAGCGCCTTGCCCAAAGCCCAACGTAGTAAGAGGCAGAGACAAAATGCAAACAACAGGAGTGACAACAGAGCTGGTGATTTTATTCCAACTCCTGTGGCTGGCATATAGTAGGGCCTTGGTGTATGTCAGTGGCTAGACTTATCCAGAAGTTACCACCTGGCCAGAGGAGCATTTACTCTGGACTGGGTCTAATGGCTCAAGGTGGTTCCTTGAATGCCATCTCACATAAGGAAGGAGAGGTACACATCCTCCCGAGACATGAATGGTCCGGACGGAGCGCCGCCCTGCAGGGGTCAGGCACGGGCAACATGCCCCACGTTGTGTTTCACGAGGCAGACGGCTCTTCACTGGCTCACTCTCCTCAGCTCCTTTGCTGGGCTAAAGAGCTACACTTGAAACATGCTGGCGGGACTGAACATAAAGATGGCAGTAAGAACAGAGCTCCCAACCTGGTCTGGCATATTCAAACGAAATGACACGAAAAATTAAAGACTCTGCAGGAGGGGCGCCTGGGTGGCTCGGTCGGTTGAGCATCGGACTGTTGATTTCAGCTCAGGTCATGATCCCGGGGTTGTGGGATCGAGCCCCATGTCAGGCTCTGGGCCGAGCGTGGAGCTTGCTTGAGATTCTCTCCCTCTGCCCCTGTCCCGCTCATACTCACGTGCGTGCTCTCTCTCTAAAAAAATATTGAGTAAATAATCCAAAACACTGCAGGAGTCAAACAGGAAACCAAGTTGTTCCTTTAGTTTACAAGCATATTAAGTTCGGGAGGTAGCAGGCAATCTTGTGGGGGGGGGGGGGGCACAGGAGGCCCAAAGTGGAGCAGCGAAAGATTGAAATGCAGAGCTGGGTTGGTGTCACATGGGGGGAAAGGTGAGTCAGGAATGCCGACTCTGGAAGTCAGGAATGCCGACTCTGGAAGTCAGGGATGCATGTTGTGGTTTCTAAGAGCGGAAAGAAGTTTGCAAGGGCTGTCCTTGGGAGGCCCACAGGGGGCCCTGGAGTTCTGGGGCACTCTACAGTGAGCATCCAAGTGGGGCCAGGAGGCCATGGTGGGTGGGGACGCCCCTGGAAGGCCTGGCACCCAGGCTGGCCGGCTTCCCCTGGGGTTTCAGAGGACTCCAGGATACAGCTTTCATTTGAGGCTGAGGGAGAAACCCTTTCCTGCTCTACTCTCCCACCATGCACCCTTAAGGGTGCTATTACCCAAAACTGGAATCTTTGGGAATTCTGGGAAAAGAGAGACTCCTGGGGTAGGTTCAGGAACTGCTATAGATCATATCCTTTACCATAGAGATGATAATGATCACATTACAGGTTCTGAAAAAGTCTGCAGACCACAAACATGTTTAGCTTTGTGAATCATTTCGAATTGCAGATAGCAAACACTTGCAGGCTCCACCCAGATCCCTCAGATCCCTGGTTCCTGTTTCTGTCCCACATCTCATGCTGTCACTTCTAATGGCACCCCAGGATTTTCTTCAGAGAATTCCCCTCTGGCTATAAGACCTAATGATGCCTTGGACTTTACTTGCCCCAGGGCAGCCCTTAACCAATGACCAATATGCCGTCCTAGTTGGGGCAGCTCTGAGGCTAATTTACAGCCCAGAGCTTTCCTGTGGGACCAGCCCAGAGCTCCCCTGTGGGACTTTGCTTTATGGGTTGTCCCAGGAGCATGCCCTTAATCGCTGTCTCCATTCAGGGTCAACCTCTGGGGAACTAGACCGGCAAGACCTCGTTTCTGTGACATCAGGACTGTTTGTTTCTGAAACCCCTATCAGTATGGTTTGGATCGCAAATTCTTCTGTGGTGTGTGTTTTGATAAACTCCACCCTGGAGAATATCCTTCATGCCACGGAATTGATTTTCTGGAGAGGAAGAACCCCGACTTGATGAGAAAGGAAGGCATCCATCGGGGCCTGTTTCTTGCTCAGTCCCTTGTTTCTGAAGCCTTCCTTTGCTGTTTTCAAACCCCAGCAGGGTTTCTGCAAGGGCTCTGAAAACAGATTTCCTGTCTCCATGACCAGCCTGGTCGGGATTTCAGGAAGAGAACCTGGGGGATTCAGCAGATTGGGTCACACGGACTGGATTTCCAAGGCAAGCGTAATTCAGCTCTGTCACAGGGTACTTTTATTTTTGGGGAGTGGGTCCCCAAAAGCTACACCTTTCTTGTCATCTTGAATCCATGTCTCCCTTTGTGGCCTGAGATTTGCTTGCATAAGCAGTCAAATGCTTGCCTGGGCCAGACAGGTAATGAAGGGTGAGTCAGGTGACTGGGAGTGACAGGGCCTGGGACAGAATGGGGAGAGTGCATTCCATCTGAGGGGCCAGGTGCCCGCGGCTCCAATCTAGCTGTTGCTATGTAGGAATTGGACTTATAGTCCAGGAATTTTTTGAGAAGCCAGAGATCCAGATTTTTTTGAAATCCCTTGACTTCCGTATATCAGCAAATAGTTCCAGTGTTCTAAAACATTGTGGTACCAAATAGTACAGCGTGCAGGCTCAGTGAGAGACACCAGGTATGATCTTGGTCTTGATTATCTACCGAAGGGCACAGGTCTATGGGGAGAGACACAGCTGTGGATTCAGAGGGCTCTGCAGGTTGACCCCCCTCTCAGATGCTTTTCACTCGCTTTGCATGTGCTGGTCCCTCTGCCTGAAACACTTGTCCCCCAACTCTTTGCCTAGCTGATTCCTTCTCATCAGCTGACCCCAGTTGACCCCAGTCAACTGACCCCAGTTTTCAGAGTTGGCCTTGCCTCCCTGCAAGAGCTCCCATTGCATCACAGCTTTACCTTTCCTAAGATTCATCCCATTTATAACTACCTGTTGAAAGTCCCGTCTTCCCCACCATTCTGCTAGTTTGACAGAGGCCAGAGCTGTGTCTGCCTTGTTCTCTGTTACATTCCCAGGGCAAGACACACACCTGACCCATAGTTGGTGCTTAGAAGGTTTCTTTTCAAGGAATGGAAGAGCAGAGCGTCGAAGAAGTTTCCCTAAGGAGTAACAAAGATCCCACACTCAGCACAGAGGATTTTGCTCTGGTCCTTGAAAACTGTGTCCACCTGGATGGTGGCAGGCACTCCCTGTGATTGTTCTTGTTTTTCCAGAATTGGGGCCCCAAGGACACCAAGGAGAGCCACAGCTTAGGACTGGGCATGATGGGCTTTGTGAATAGTGTCTCCTAGAGTGAGGGGTGAGGGGTGACAAACTGTATCCTTGAGCCAAATCTACTCACCATTTGTTTTGGTAAATAAAGTTTCCTTGAAACATAGCAACACCCATTCATCTACATATTGTTTGAGGCTGCTTTTGTGCTACAGCAGCAGATTTGTATAGTTGAGACAGAGTCTGTGTGGTCCTCAAAGCCTAAAATATTTACTATTACAGTAACAACTTGTAGACCTGTCTGCCCTAGAGTGGTGCAGTGTGCAATCTGTACAGCCGTACATGGCAGCCGTGGTGCTAAGTGCACCTCAACCCAAATTCTGAGAGCCACCAGCTAACTGAGACCACGCAGGGCTTGTGAGTAGTCCTGTTTTGGCAGAGCCCTCACTATCATCAGCGCCCTTTCTCCCTTCTCATCCATGGGTGGGAAAGAGAACAGGAGGTAGTAATTTGGGGGCCATAGCTGTATGTGGAACAGCAACCACATCCACCTCTTACGCGATGGAAAGTGTGGAACAAGTCAGAGACTAGTGATGGTCCTTTTGGCTGAGAGTTGTCAGGCTCTAGGCAAGGGGGTCCTGAAGGGGCAGGAAGGAACCAGAAGAGGTGGGGATAGTACCTTTTAGGAGAAAGGTAGGGTGGTCTTCAGGCCCGCTCTTCAGCCTAACCAAGATAAGTCAGTCTCCCATGGTTCTGTGGATTCACTCTTGGCATCACTTCCCCCCACCTGCTCCCCCAGCTCATATAGTGAAATTCCAACCCCCAAGGTGATGGCCTCTGGGAGGTGATTAGGTTATGAAGGCGGAGCCCTCATGGATGGGATTTGCATTGTTATAACCAAATCTTCCAGCACCTTGATCTCAGAACCCCCAGCCTCTGGAACAATTTCTGTTGTGGATAAGCCACCCAGTCTGTGGTGATTTGCCAAAGCAGCCCACACAGACTAGGACACATGGGGCAGTGGCTACCAGTGACGGTAGCTGGCTGTTCCCACCAGGACGGTCGCCCTCTGGGCACAGGGATCTCAGCCACAAGAAGCTCTGAGACAGATGGCCCAAAGCAGAACCTGGGAGCATGGGAAGGAGGATGGGAGCCAGAGCCGGACCTCCTATGGTGAGAGTCTGTATAGCAGGGACGTCCCCACTGGGCTCTGCAGAGACCCGGTGACTGTTGCTGTAGTTTTCTAATGCCATATAACAGACCGCCCCACGACCGGAGAGCTGACCAAAACACCAAGATTTCTTTTACTTATGAATTTATGGTTTGGGTGGCTCTCAGCAAGGACAGCTGGTTTCTGATCTACTCATTCTCAGCGAGGGGGCCTCCTGGGAGGGGGCTGGAATCACCTGACGCCTTCTTTGCGGGCCTGTGTGGTGGTGGGTGCTGCCTGAAGGCTGGAACCTTCCAGCTGGTCCACCTCCACGGGGTGTCCCCCTCAGCTGCTGGCTTTCCTCACAGTGCGGTGTCTGGTCCCGGGGCAAGTGCCCCTGTGAGAGAGCTGGATGGAATCTGGAGTGCATGCTCTACCCTAGCTTGGAAGTTGCACGGTAAAATTCCTGCAGCATTCTTTCTTAGAAATAAGTCACAAGGGCTGGCCTTTAAGGAGAGGGCAACAGGAGAAACTGCGGGCATGTTTGAAAACCTCCACCGATAACGCTTTACCAAGAATGAGTCTTTGGAATCATCCTACGGAAAACCCAGAAACACTGAAGCAGGAGAAGGCTGCAAGCTCAGCCCCAGCTGCTGAAGGAAAAGGAAAAGGAAGCCTTTTTTCCTTCTCCCTCCATCCCTGGGGACTTGTGTGGGAGGTGGTGGTGGGGGAGGGAGGGGTAGCAGGGAGGGGAGGGAAGGGACAACTTCTGTGATCACACACAGTCCCAGGACACTACTCTCAGTCCATCCTTCCTGGAGAAGTAAGCAAGTTTTTCAATCGAATGTTAGATTCAAGCTTTAAAATGAATAGAGCTGGGGTCATCTGGGTGGCTCAGTGAGTTAGGCGTCCGACTTCAGCTCAGGTCATGATATCATAGTTTGTGGGTTCAAGCCCCGCGTCGGGCTCTGTGCTGACAGCTCAGAGCCTGGAGCCTGCTTCGGATTCTGGGTCTCCCTCTCTCCCCTTCCCCTGCTCATGCTCTTTCTTTCTGTCTCTCTCTCAAAAATAAACAAAATTAAAATGAATAGGGCTAAGCCTTAAGATCCACATTGAGACAGCTTTCATAATCAGAAGGGATGGCAGAGTTCCGGAATGAGATGAAAAGTCAGTGAATCCTTTACCACTTGGGGCAGCCGGGATGAAGCTGGGGTCGGGCGGACAGGTGTCCACAAGGCAGTGTTGGTAGCAGTGACTACAAAAGTAAAAATGGCCCATATTTACACCCCAGCACGGATGCACTGTGACTCTTCTCCTAACTGTTTTCTTTGAAAGGCCTTGCGCAGTGGTCTGGTTCCCTGAAGTTTGCTTTTCAGGCCCTGTATTTCGGGAGAATTGGGTAAATTGATCTCTAGGGGCCCTTCAAGGACTAACCCTCCCTGATTGTCTTGCTAACAGGGGCTGGGTGCTGACAGTTTACTTACTAGGAAATGGTGGCTAAGAATGTATTTAGTGCATTAAGGCATCTCTCCGTACAGAAATCACAGTAGTAGTGGGAGAAATTAACTTTGTTCTCTGATTTCACTGGAAGAGAAGTAGTTACATATGGTCTTTCCCTGTCTTCTTCTCTGGAAATGGCTGTCTCACATACCCCCTGGAGTGTGATTTGACCGGAGGGTTTCACAAACTTGCAGCAGTAGAACCAAACTTTGGAGGCAGACTTCTTGACGACTGGGAGTCAGTTTTACAACCCTTGGTCTTTGGAGCTTTACAACTCAAGATGTGGCCGGGAAGCCATCAGCATTACCTGGGAGCTTATTAGAGATTCAAGCTCCCAAGCTCTGCCCCAGACCCCCAGGATCAGAATCTGCATTTTAACAACATCCACAGTAGAGGGTGGGGGTGTCGGAAGGGGATTCAAATCTACTTGAAAGTATGAGAAGCCAGTCCTTGGCTTGCTATTATTCTTGTTTTGTCTCTTTCAAGACACCTGGGAGTAGAAGGTTCTCAGAGGTGAATTTCTTCCATTTTTGATCCCTGGAGTCCCTGGCCACCCCCTTTCTGGCTGGCTCTTCAACGGTGGCTGGAGAATCTAGGCGTAGCTCGCTGTAAATCAATAGCTAACAAGAATCAAGCCGCACTACCAGGGCGTGAATTTAAAATGCTCTTTTTTACTGTGTAACTGGAGAACGCTAGGTAGAAATACTAAATGGTAAACGTTTATATTCAAGCGGCCGTGTTGTGGAAAACAATTGTAATTTTTTTTTTTTAATCCAGTCTGATTCTGGAGCTGCTATAGCAAGGTTTCCCAACACCCAGAGCCATTTCCAGACTCATTTGCAACTATGTATCTCACTCTTTAGTTAATGTCAAATGGCTTGTCCTGTTGCAAATCTCAGAAACGTTTCTGTTACAAGGTGGCTTGCCTATAGCTATTTGTCTAAGAAGCTAAATGAGCATTGGAAAGGTACAATAAAAATCCTCTCTGTACTAGAAACATCACACCATTGTGTTGGGCTGTTGGCATACTTTTGCCATCGCCCACCCCCCCAAACTGAGAGCATAAAAACCAACAGGGAGGGGTTTATAAGTTAGACACCCACAGCTCTATATACATTTAGGAGGGGAAAATGTTCTCATCTGACCTGATGAAAATCTGCAAGCATTTCCATTTTCATTTCCAGGCATTTCCATTTTGAACAGATTTCTGGCTTCATCAAGGGACAACAGTCTACAGGTGGACTTGGTCCATTTTTAGGCCAAAATGGCATCTTACTAAAAGCCTGTCAAACCCCTTGGGCACCAGCTAGCTCTCTGAGATATCCCACCTTAGAAATAAGGTTTCCCAGTGCCCGTGAACTGTAGACCTCAGATGAATAAAGGTAACAGTGGACATTTTTAAAATGCCTGCTTGGCATTTGCTAAGCTTGGTTGTAATTTTATTTTTTGAAGTTTATTTATTTATTTTTGAGAGAGAGCACATAAGTGATGTAGGGGCAGAGAGAAAGTAAGAGAGGGAGAGAGAGAGAATCCCAAGAGGGCTCTGCACTGTCAGTGCAGAGCCTGATGTGGGGATTGAACTCATGAACCGTGAGATCATGACGTGAACCAAAGTCATACGCTGAACCAAGTGCACCACCCAGGTGCCCCATGATTTTAAATTTTCATAGGGACTGAAGCAAGAGTTTGGATTCAGGGGATTTACTTGAGAGGTAGTCCTGGGAAGCAGGAGTGAGGGCAGGGACTGGGGAGGGTGATATGGAGGAGACCAGGCCAATGTAAGGGGGCTTCCCAGGTTCACTGCAGTTTGTCCAGGCCCTTGAGAAACAGAGAACACCTCTCAGAAAAGCACCCTGAGGCTCAAGAAGTTGGGAGCACTCAGGCACTGCTCTCAAGGTGATAGAAGTTCTCTCTAGCTGATAGAAGTTTGCACCCAGGGGCAGTGAGCCCTCCACTGTTGGGGCCTGTGCATTAGCACAAGCCTTGCAAGTTCCTGCAGCATAAAAGCCCCGGAGCCTAATGCAGAATGATCCTTGGCTTTGCATGGGTGAGGTGTGGGCAGATAGAACCTCTGCTCACTGTGAGCACATCCGAGGCTGTTACCTGTCTCGCCATATCTGTATGAGGCAACTCTTGTCACCTCCGTGGTAGGCTTTAGGAACACGAAGCTCAGAGAGGTTAAACAGTGTGCCCTACTGTGCACTAGGGGCTTGGGGGTCCTAGCACCAGCTCCCCGACTCCAGAGGCTCTTCTCAGAACCTGCTACACTGCCCTGCAGAGGACTGGAAGGAGACCAACCCTCCCGTTTGTCCAGTACTGTCCCAGTTTTAGCCCCACAAGTGGCCCATCCGGGAAACCCTCGATCCCAGGCAGATTGAGAGGGGTGGAGGCCCCCGATGCGTTTCTGGACGCCTGTAGCTCCTGGCTTCCTCCCTGGGCTCCCTCCTGAGCAACAACACACAAATGGGTTCCAGACGGTCTTTCTCGCATCTCTTGCTCCACTTCTGCATTCCGGTGAGGCAGTTTCCAAGTAAAACCCAGATAAATTTGGATTTCATATGGTGGTTTCCCCTGAGTGAACCTTTATGTAGAAAGTGGGAGACCAGAAAGTTTTGATTTTTTTTTTTTTCTTTTAAAGGAGGCCCTTTATTCTCATGGTTGTAGGGGAGTGTGATGGATGGCTACAAATGAAATTTTATTTATTTTCTAAGTGTCCATTATTGTTTTGTTGTTTTACTAGGGAGTTTTTTTTTTTTAATTTTTTTTCAACGTTTTTTATTTATTTTTGGGACAGAGAGAGACAGAGCATGAACAGGTGAGGGGCAGAGAGAGAGGGAGACACAGAATCGGAAACAGGCTCCAGGCTCCGAGCCATAAGCCCAGAGCCCGACGCGGGGCTCGAACTCACAGACCGCGAGATCGTGACCTGGCTGAAGTCGGACGCTTAACCGACTGCGCCACCCAGGCGCCCCGGAGTTTTTTTATTTTAATGGAAAAAAATGTGTGTGAATGTGTGTATGCATGTAGGCACACACATCATAAGTCTGCGAATATAGCTTCCTAGGGCTGCTGCATCGAAGTGCCACAGACTGGGTGGGTAATACAATAGAAATTTATCGTCTTGTGGTTCCTGAGGCTGGAATTTCAAGGTCACGGTATTGTTAGGGTTGGCTGTGAGAGAGAATCTGGTGCAGGCTTCTCTCCTTAGCTAATAATTATCACTCTTCCTCCTGTGTCTCCACATCGTCTTTCCTTATAGCTGTTTCTCCTTTTTATTTATTTATTTAAACAGTTTTTTTAATGTTGATTTGTTTTTGAGATAGACAGAGACAGAGCATGAGACGGGGAGGGCCAGAGAGAGAGGGAGACCCAGGATCCCAAGCAGGCTCCAGGCCCTGAGCTGTCAGCACAGAGCCCGACTCGGGGCTCGAAGTCACGAACCGCGAGATCACGACCTGAGCCGAAATCGGACGCTCAACAACCGACTCGGCCACCCAGGTGCCCCTGTTTCTCCCTTTTAAAAGGACAGCAGTCATACTGGATGGATTAGGGCCCACCCTAATGAGCTCATTTTGACTTGATTGTCTCTGTAGGGAATTGTCTCCAGATACAGTCCCATTCTGAGATACTGGGGCTGGGACTTCAACATATGAATATGGGGGTGGGTGGTAGAGACACATAATTCAATCCATAACACCGTGGTCCAGAATAAATAGGAGGGTGTCCGCAAAACTGAGACGTATCCGTGCCCCCCCTCCCTTCCTCTCTCCCCATCACCTTTGACGCTCCTCTGTAAGCCTGTCTTGGAGAATCCCACTGACTCAGCTCTGTCCCCTGTCCGAATAGCGCAAGCAGAGAATCCTCAGGTGTTCCTGAGGAATGACGTTCTTCCATTCACTGACTTACACCTTCAACAACCATGCACCGAGCGCCTGCTGGGTGCCATGCAATGGAGTAGGTGCTGGAGGACAGGTAGAGATGAGCAGGACTCAAGCCCTGCCCTGGCTAAGCTCACACAGGGTTGTGGGAAGACCAGCCCTTGGAGCCCAAGGACCTTTGGTTCGAATTCTGCTTTTATTTTTACCCAACTTTTGGTGGCCTTGCCATGTGAGGTCTCTGAGCCTCACTTCTGTTTTTGGTGGTAGTCGTCGTGGGGGCGGGTGATGAAAGCACTCAGCCTGCAGGGTTGTTGGGAGGCATGAGACACAGTCTAATTAAGTGCCCAGCACAGCGCCTGGCACATGGTAGCTATTTACTCAATAACTGTTCAGTGAATGAAAAGTATGTCCTCAAATAATAGAACCTTGTGATTGTTTGGAATAGCAAATTGTATAAACAGGTAAAGGGAAATATGAACCGGTAGGTGCTACCCTAGGCTGTGGGGGTCTCTGGCAGTGTAACTTTGGTCTGTTCAGCATTTTTCTTTGCGTATCCCCTCCCAGTGCTAAAGCTGATCTGAAGTTCCCTGAATCCTCAGTGCAAAGTTAGGCCCATGATCTCAGGTGGCCAATGACTGAAAAGTTTATCTTCCCTACCACAATATTGGGTTCATTGATGGGCAGGGGAACAGTGATGCCAATGATATCTCCCTGGGAGAGCCATCTTTGTGTTGAGAGAGAGGATCCTGTTTTCCACCTGGCTTGCTAAACTGGGATTATATGTAGGTGGCAGTCATTGCCCCACCCTGTATACAAGTGGACATATGGGAAAGGACAGAACTAAGAAATGGGGAGACGGAGAAGGAGAGAGGAAACTAACGAAACTGACCGTATTGTCTGGGACCCTGGATCCAGCCATGCCTGAAGCTAGACCATTCTTGAACATCAGCTGCTAGAATCTGGCAGTTCTCTACACCCTCCTAATATGAACTGGGCTTGGGCATTTGTGTCTGAAGGATCTCTGCCTAACAGTGATTGGGATGAACAAAGTGATTGGGAACCCAGAGGCTATTGTTCCCACTAATCCTGATGAAGGGAATCAACTTAGGTTTCTTGAAGGGCGTGACACGCGGGCCTTCTTCAAAGATAAGTCAGTTCTCACCCAGCAGAGTAGCCCAGGGGCATTGGAAGAAGTGGGGTGTGTGCAAAGACTGATATGTGGGAGGGCAGGGTGTGTTTAGGGCTGGAGAGGAGCCAACTGTGGTTGGAGCTGGGCTGTGTTATTGGGGATGGAAGACATGGTCGGATCACAGAGGGCCTTGAACGCCAAGGCAACATGTCTTTTTACATTCAAGTCAGGATCCTCTGTTCTTTTCTCTCCCTCCCCTTGGGAGTAAGACAAGGAGTTGAGGGGAGCTGTTTGAAAGGGGGAGCAGTCTTGTCTCTAGACTGTCAAATGTCAGACGAAGTGCCCATTTCCTCTCCCCCCCATTTCTCCCATGTCTGAGCACCCAACCTGAAGACAATAAACGAATGAGAGGAACCAGTTCATTAGGATGTGAGGGACCCCATTCTGTTGAGGGCCCGTGGTTCCTGTGCTAAAAATACTAACAAATACAGAGGGCAAAGGCCCAGAAAGAGGACTTGACACTGAGTGAAAACCTTGTAATGCTTTATCACAGTTTGTCTTCAAATGGAAATGTGGGAGCCCGAAAGAGCAGGTAGGCAGGTATTGTAGCCAGACCTCCCGTAGAGGTCCACGTGGAATCCCCAGGACCTGTGGCTACCTTACCTTCCATGGCATAGGGACTTTGTAGGTGTGATTGAGTGAAGGATCTTGAGTTGAGAAGATTATCCTGTGGGCCCAGTGTAATCTCAAGAGAGAGGCTGGAGGGTCAGAGCCAGAAAAGGAGGTGTGGTCATGGAAGCTGATGCCACAGTGATTTCACTGCTGGAAGGGGCCATGAGCTAAGAAGTAGTGAGTGATCCAATCTCATGGGAAGGTCTAGGTTAGAAGTGGGTGTTAGAATTTTATCCCCCTCCCCCGTCCACCCAACATACCAAATCAAACTCATGGATCGGGGTGGTAAACTATTTCGGTGAAGGCCACTGAATCAGGCAGGGGCCCATGTTGAAAACAAGAATACACGGTATTTTAGCAGAGGGAACATAACGTCGAGCAATGGTTGTTAAAGTGGGGTCCCCAGTCCAGCCGTGTCTGCATCTCCTGGGAACTGGATAGAAAAGCACATTCTCAGGCCTTGCCCCAGGCCTACTGAATCCGAAACTCTGTAAGACTGTGCAAGCAGGAAAAGGCAAGGAATAGAGTCTCCCCTAGAGCCTCCGGAAGGAACACAGCTCTGCAGACATGTTAATTTTAGTCCATAAGATCTATTTTTGGACTTAGAATTGCAGAACTGGAAGATAAAAAACTAGCATTGTTTTAAATCCCGAAGTTTGTGTTAATTTGTTACAGGAGCCATAGGAAACAAAGTATAAAAGAAGCAGCAGAGTCACAGTTACAAAACAGTAGAGTGAAAGTGCATGGGTTCCAGGGCCCCCCTAACCTGGCGTGACAAGCCAGCTCTGCCCCCGTCCAGCTTGCAGGGTAACTCGAGCTCTCTGGGCCTCAGTTTCCTCCACTATCACGTGCCATTTCCTGATACCCACTTCTTATGAGAGCTGGAAAAAAATTAAATGAGGTAATGTACACAATCACAGTGCCTTTTATGTGGTAGAGGATTAAGGAATAATAGCCATTTCCCTTTCACTTTTTAAATCAGGATGTGCAGAAAAATTTTAAAAATAGGATGGGTAGCATTCAGTGTTAAAAATAAAAGACACTTTTTCTTGTTCCTCTCTTTTTAAACGTTTATCTTCCAAATCCTTTTTCCTGGGGTGTTTAGGGGTGTCATTTGTAACATAAAACAAGAGAACTCTGAAGAAGCTTTTATGAACACTTTTAATAACAATTTTTACATTCATATGGTGTTTCATGGGCTGTGCCTAAACACATAAACTGATAGGAAAAAAGAAAGCCAGTGCAAGACCGAGTTATGTTAAACACAGTCAAACCACAGCTTACTTTTTACAACAGTTGGTTATAAAACATTTCACTTGACTGGATAAAGGTAATTGGTTGTTTCAAATTATTTACCGTTTGATGCAGAAATAAGGACTGTTTGCATTTTTAAAGCACTGCATGGTGTCCCACGCACTTTCCCAGACATGTTCCCATTTTACCCAGCGGGGAACTGAGTGTTTCAAGGATTCGTGTACTTGGTCCCACGTTGGAGTGCGTGAAGGCTTTGTCCTTAGCGCCCACCCCCTTCCGTCCCTCTCTATCTCCTCTTTCATTTGTATCTTCCACAGGTGATTTTATCTAGTTCACTGATTTTAAATGTCATCATGTGCTCAAGAATCCAGAAAATACGCATCTAGCCGTGACCCTATGCTTGTACACCAGACGCGTATGTATTAACTGCCTGTGCGACATCTCCATTTGGGTGCCTGCTTGGCATTGCTGACTCATCCTAAAAAGAACTCCTGATTTTTTTCCTTCATTGGTTCGCTCCTCCCCCAGCCAGTCCCCTCTCAGTTAGTGGCGCCCCCATCCAAAATTCTGGGGCCTTTCTGACAACTGGTATTGTTGGCTATATATCCGCAGTATGACTCAAGTTTGTCCTTATCTTAGCATCTCTATTTTTATCCCCTTTACCTAGACGCCTTCAGCTGTCCCTTAAAGTCCTGCAGTTTTCTCCCATCTAATCTCCCAGCTTGATGCTTGCTTCACTACAGTCTGTCCTACACAGTAGCCATGGAGAACTTTGAAAACCACAGATTTGATCTGGTCACTCTCATGTTCAAAACCCCATAGTGGCTTCTCATTGTGCAAACTACAGCCTTTACCGTGGCCTGTGGGGCCTCCATAAGTAAGTTCTCAAAGGGCATAAAAGAGCGTGTTCTGGCTGAGATGATGTGGAAGGGGAGGTGCAGAAACGGTCTCAAGGTCTGCTTCAGGGGAACCCAAACTAAGACATCTTAACCAAGCTGTCTGTAGAAGGGGAAAATCAAGTCCCTAATCAGGAATTGACAACATGCTCTATTCTCTTCCTAATTTCTGCTGTATTCTTTTTCTGTAGGAATAACAGTTCAGATTTGTATTGTGCATGTGACTGGCATAAAGACTAAATTTCCCAATCTCTCTTGCCACCAAGTGTGGTTATGTGAGTAAGTTTTGGACAGTGCAATATAAAAGTTTGTGTGTACACTTCTGGAAAGTATCCTTTACAGGAGAGGGCGTGATCTTCAATCCTTTCCTTACTCTTGCTAGCTGCGATGCAGATGTAATGTCTGGAGCCCTGGCAACCATTTTGAACCATGAGGTGACCCTGGAACAGAAGCCACACCAGAGAACATAAGAATGAAGAAGGCTGGGTTTCTGGCAGTTGGAGGAATGTCATACCACCCCTGAATTGCTAATCCCCACATTTCTCTACACTTTTATCTTGAGTTTGTCTGTTACAGCAGAAACAAATGCTAACTACTGTGGGGGAGGGGCATGACCAGACTAGAAGCTGGGAAAACAGTTTTGAGGTGCTACAGCTCACCAAGTAAAAGGCCTGAGTGGGCTGGTGGAGATGGAGAGATGTGGAAAACATTGAGGAAGGAGTAGGATGCAGAAACCTTGATAATAAGTTAGAAGTAGAGTGCGAGCCCATGAAGGACAAGTGTCAAGGACGTTCCCCACTTTTCTGGCTTGAACAACCACATGGTTACGAGTGCTAGTTACTGAATCAGGGACCCAGAGAGCACACGACTAGCATTTCTGTGCAAGAGCTTTGTGATGCTGTTTATCTCTGGCATTTTGTCATCTGAATCACTGTTTAATGTCACACATTTGCAGTGAAATGACCCACTGTTTAAATCAATGCATATGATGGTGCTGTTGTATACATTCCGCTGCTTTTCCAAATATCTTTAATTGCCATTTCTCATGAAGAGAAATGCCCTTGTTAGAGTCTGTTTTTAGGGGTTCCTTCTCAGGCCTCGGTGTTATTCTCCCTTTGAGCTCTGGGTCAGTACAATATACACCACACACACATTGAACCCTGGGCTCTGGGTGAGTGAGAGAAATGCCATGAAAGATAATCTCCCAGGCCCTTATCCACAGGCCTTCCTTGTGTTAGATTTATGATTTGGTGGGGGCAGGGGTGGTTCTCAAATGTGCTTGGCGCTTGAACTCATTCGGCCTTCCCACTTATTTGGGTTGGCAGAGTCATCTTGTCTCTAAAGGCTTGGCTCCTTGAGGATGGTATTTTATATTTTTTATGTTAAGCTGGAATTTCCGGATTGGGTTCTGCAGCATATGGCTCTATTTTTACTAGGTTCTGGTGGGCTGACAAAGGAATTTTCCCTCTTTTGTTTATTTCGTGCTGGGGTTTAGGATCTGATCCCCACGGAGGAGGAAGGGAAGCATCGGCAGTGGAGAGATTGTCTATCCAAACACACGGTGATCCAGCCCGATTCACATTTTGGTTCCAGCTCTGGAGATCTGGTTATCCTCAGACCCCCGGCCAGAGTCCTAAGCACAAGTAAAATGAACTCTACCAAGGTCCTTCTTTGCACAGAACAATTGGGCTACATGTTAAACTGTTAACGCTAAGACTTCTAGTTGTGGACCCACTAAATGTTAGGACAGGGAGTCCCTGACTCCACTCGGTAGAACTATCATTCAGTCACTTTCTTAAAGACTTCCAAAAGAGTTGGCTGCTTTAGGAGAAAGTGGTACTCCATAGCCAGCCTCTGAAATGGCCCTTGGCATGCCCCACCTCCTGATATTTATGCCCTCAAGTCAACTGCTTCTACTTTGAATAGGGCTGACTTGTGTAACCAGTAAAATTCTACAGCCACGTGTCCGGAGAACATTCAGGCAGTCCTGTAAGGAAGTCGATGTGCGAGGAGCTGAGGCTCCAGTGGTGGGAACAAGCCATCTCGGAGGCTTCCGTCTGCTGTAGCCCCCCACATGCTGACTCTCATGAGACCCTAAGCCAGAACCATCCAACTAAGCTGCTCCCAAATTCCTGACCCACAGAAACTGTGAGATAGTAAACGTTTATTAAGCCACCAAGTTTTGGGAATCGCAATTGATAACTGATACAGGTGTACTTCCAAAGAGGTGATGGTACAACTTGAGAATCTTACTCATTTCATCTTGAAATAAAATAGCAAATTAATGCTTCTAATAGGAACCATCTTCTATATTTTTCCCCTTCTTAAAGTATTAAAAGCTTTTTTTTGTTTTCTTTTCTATCCTTGTGAGTCCATGAGGTGACTGTCTGCCATTTGTATTTCTTCGTCCTCAATTACTTTCATCTCATAGCCATTCAAATTCCTGTTAGGAAAAAAGTCTGAGAGAGTGTGGATGTAGGATGTGGAAAGGAGGAGGCCACCATCTCTCATTTGCATCAGACCTTCAGTTGTCACCTCCAGTGGGCAACTGGGCTCAATGTCACTGAGGACCTTCTGGGAAGGAACGCACTTCACATTTCTTTCTGAAGGGCAAGGGAGCTGGATTGTTGATCTTGCAGACTCTGTCCCTCGTTGGTTAAGGGTGGCCCCTGGCCAGGGAGAGGAGAAGTCTGCTGATAGGTGAAACTCTGAGTAGCTTCTGGCATAGGACAAGGGATTAAAGGTATGCATTGACTACAGCTTCTGCAGAGGGTAGTTCATGGTGACTGCTTCCTGCTGGGGAGGCCAGTTGGTGGACAAGGAGGGGGAGACGTGAGAGAGAGGGTGTAAGACCTCAGCCGGTTACCCAGGCACTTTCTCTGCATACTTTAAGTCCCAAGCAGTACAAGAAGAGGGACAGCTCTCATGGAGTTAAAAGCATTTGGATCAGACTCTTGTAGGTTCTGGTCTACAGCTCTCCTTCCTGCTTCCTTGATCCTTGTCTGTCCCAAACCTACTCCCCATCATTCATGGAGGTCTCCTGTAAATTCCACAAGCCTTGGACATCCTTTCAAAAAGTTCCTCTGCCTAGGTTGGCCAGAGTTGGGTTCTGTTGCCCACCACAAAGAAGTCTAACTGAGACAACAATGGGTCTCCCTGAGATTAATAGTAAAGTTCACACTTTTCCAACCCAAATCCCAGCGGGATAGAATAGATTTAAGAACTTGCTAAATGGAGTCTAAAGGTCATCTATATGTGCAAGATATTCAAGAAGGCTTTGAAAAAGAAATGTGAGGCTACAAAGATCTATGGCGGCATTAAGTGGGGACTGCAGTTTATAGAACCACTGGTTTAAAGATAAAGGGCCGCTGGCTGGTCTCATTTGGCAGACAAAAATTTCATTATCTAGAGCACATAGGCCTCCCCCTCTGTTGGGCAAGGGATGAGATCCTGTCTCTAAAAGCTTGCTCTCAGTTTCAAAGGTCACCACTCAAAGCGTGTACATCTCCCACCCTCTTAGTGAAGACCAAAGACTGGGTAGAAATGACTTGATATTTAATCATGACCTGCCTGTCTAGACCTTTTCATTCTCTCGCTCTCTCTCTTGCTACCACTTACACTCCAGCACCTGTGGACCTCATAGATGCAGAACTTTTATTAGCTCATCCGAAAAGGATGAGGAAAGGCTGCTTGCATTGAGTATATCTGAGAGTCCTCAGCAATAATGCTGGTCATTTTCATCAGGTGTAGACCAGCTACTAATCTCTTTCTGCCAGTTTATTTGGTGCTGGTAGAGTGGGGGGTGGGGAGGACCCGTTTCTGAAAACATATGATTGACCTGCTGAAGGTGTGGGCCTGGTGAGGTTAGACTGATCATCGCACCCTAGCATCGTGATTCAAATCAGAGTTGGTGCTTAAACAGCCTGGGTTCACTTCCTGCCTTGTTATTTTCTGGTTATGTGATTTGGAATTTTTCTAGATCTGGAAGTCATCTTCCATAAGGTGGAATAGTAACACCCACTTCATGGAATCCTTGGGGAGGAGGATTAAATGAAACAGCGCTTACCTAGCTTATAGTAAATGTTGCATAAACCCTGTATCGTTTATATCAGTGAGGGTCACAGCAGGAAGCAAGTGGTAGGCTCAGAATGAGTACCTTGGGGAGAATTTAGTAAAAGGACAGTTTACAAAGTGTGAGCAGGGTATAGGGACATCAAAAGGGAGACTATAGTCACCTAGGGCTGTTACCACCTTCCCCCGCACCGCCCCACTCCCCCTCACTGGCAGGGAAAGAGCGAGGGGAGAGGGGCTCACTGGAACCCTGACTCTGAGAGTGTTTTGTAGAGAGGATCGCTTGACTAAGCGGTAATGAGGGGCGCTGCCACATGGTGGACCTTGAGGAGAAGGGAGGGGAAATCACCCTCCTTATTGCCTTCTCTCCCCTCCTTCTAGTATCCTCTTGTTGGTGCTCTCAGGTGGTTGACCCAACAAGAAGCCAGAGAACAAGGAAATCTGGGAGAAGATCCCAACAGGGCCCAGAGCAAGATAGGAAAGGGTACAGAATGGATCTGGAAGGGACAACAAGAAGTGTCCAGGCTACGACTCTTGCCGGTGTTTTTGGGAGACCTAAAAGAAACTTATAGGAAATCCAGGGGCTTCCAATCAATGTGTCTATGGAATGGCCATGAAATTCTTCTCTTCTGAAAAGTCTCCATTGCCTGAAGGTATTCTGTGTTAAGCTTTCTTGGTTTAAAATTATTAGGGTTCCTCTTTTTCCAGCCTCTTTCCCTTACTTTAGAAGAAGGCTAGATTGGTTGAAGCAACTTCTCCCCTTCTTTGCTCATCTCTTTCTAGAAGTTTCTAAATCCTGGCAAATTTCCCATCACCAGCTTCCCATTGAGCTTGTGGATGCAAGTTCGGTTATAGTGGCTACAAGTTTAATACAGTGTCCCCTGGTGACAGCTACATGAGGTGGAAGCTTGATAGGTAGACTGAGGACACACAGATACCACAGTTGGGCCCTGAGTAGCCAGCTTTTCCTGGCATGCCATGGCAGCCAGCCAAACTTTCAGGGTTGGGTGAAGTTTGTAGGTATGGCTTACCCAGTTGGTAGCACTTAATAGTTATTATATCCTCTTGTATTTATCCTTTGGTTGGATTCTTGTGCAATTTAAATAACCACCTGTTTGAAAATATACTGGCTTGTTTATAATGATTTAAAATATTTCTATTTTCAATTTATATAATTAATTAGTAAACTAGTCTTTATTCAAAAGATTTACTAAAATCTTAAGCTCTACCTAAATATTCGAAGACAAGGTACATCTTTTGACTTTAGCAAACTACTTTGAAATGCCCTCATTGAGTCTCCAATTTAAAAAGTTTAGAGAGAAATGTTTGCTGACAACTAGAAATTCTGAGTCTCAGCTCTTTGGAAATGGCCAGGCCTTTATATCCCTCCATGTTGATCAGACTTAGATGTGCTCCCTCCCTCAAGGGCTTTCTGCAGCTGAGGCTGTGCCTCAGGGCTGACCAGTTTTCCACCGACTGCCAATAGCACTTCTGAGCACTTGGGCACCAAGGCCTTTCTCGAAGAGGGATTTAGCAAGAGCATCACCATGTCCTTCACAAAGACCTTGAGGGAAGATGTGATTTTATGCCCATCTTGTAGATGGGAGACCTGAGATTTAAGGAGCTGAAAGATCTTACTCAAGATCATACAACCATAAATCCATAAGCCAGTATCTGACATTTTCAGGAAAAGAGTTTTATATTCAAAATTTTCTCTTTTAGAAAGGAAATTAAGTGCATCCACCGTATATTATGCTGTATCTCTGTGTTAGTTTCTGTTGCTTCTGTAACCAATAAGCACAAACTTAATGGCTTATTGCAACACATATTCACTATCTGACGGTTCTGGAGGTCAGAAAGCCTGACATCAAAGTGTTGGCAGGCATGCCTTTCCTCTGGAGGCTCTAGGGGAAATCTGCCTCCTTGCCTTCTCCAGCTCTAGGGACCACCTGCATTCTTTGGTTTGAGCTCCTTTCTCTGGCTTCAAACCAGAAGCATAGCCTCTTTGAATCTACTCTCTCCCTTTGACCTCTGCTGCTTTCATCTTGGCTCTTGTATCTCTGAGCCCTCCACCTCCCTCCTGGAAGGACCCCTGTGTTCACACTGAGCCCACATGGGTAATGCAGCTTACCTTCCTATCTCAGGGTCCTTCATTCAATTAGATCTGCACAGTCCATTTTGCCATGTAAGGTCGTGTCTTTGCAGGTTTCAGGAATTAGGACATAGACATCATAGACGTATTTGGAGGCCATTATTCTACCTATCACAACCCCAGAGGTGTTCAGAAGAGCAGTCATAATCAGAATCAGTAATATTTCTGCAGCAAAATGTGTATATATTCATGCCAAATCGTACACATCGGTGGTTAGCAAACTATAGCTTGTAGGCCAAATTCTACCTGTTTGATAAATCTGTTGTATTACAACACAGCCCTCCTCACCTGTTATGGCTGCTTTTGTGCTACAGTGGCAAAGCTGCGTAGTTGTGACCTGCAAAGACTGAAATACTTACGGTCTGGCCCTTTAAAGAAAACAAAATATGCTGACCCCTGGTATAAATAATATCGCTGGATAGTTCAGATAGAAACAAGACTACCTGTTAGTGAGTGAGCAGAGCGCTCAATCCCAGGTTGCCATGAAGCCCTTGGTTTTAACGCAAACCGTCCTTGACCTCGTTTCCTTTGTATTTGAGGCAAGAGTGTGATGTGTCTCATTCTGGACCCATTTTAGGATCTCAGACACCCAGAGGCTTAAAGCAGAATGTGGCCCTGGGCACCACCCAGTCCATGGCTCTGATGATAATAGTCCAAAGTCTGCTTCAGACCAGAGGTGTGTTAGCTAGATCAGTGATTTAACAGCCATGCACCTGAGAGCATTCGGCCAGGAGCATGCGCACTGATCAGCTGGGTCACCAGAGTACCCTGCCTTTCTTGCTGCCTCACCCAAGCTCCTTCATGCGTTGACATTCCCAGTTTGGTCCCTGAAGGCCCTGGAGATTTAACTGCTGACCTCTTCTCCTCCTTCCCATCCTATAGAGGAAGAAAACAAGATCCGGAGAAGCTTCTAACCTAAGGTCTCAGAGAAAAGAAGTGACAGAGCTGGGACCAGAACCCCGTTGCCCAGTTTTCCTTTACTTCACGATCAGGTACTTGGTCTTGGCCCAGGGCCGGCTGTGATTCATACACACAGCCTTTACTGGCTTGTTCTCCCTGCCACGTCAGTCCCCTCCTCTGCTTGACTTTGTTTTCCCCGCAGGTCACCAGTAAATCACTTGCCTAAACAATCATCACCTTCAAATGTACAGCAGTGGTCCCAGATGTTGTAATCTCTCTTGGCTTCCTTTGGTGCTCTGGAGAGAAGTTTCCTTGGAGATCTTCCAGATTCGGGGCTGAGAACTTGTTATCACATGAATTTCTGACTACGCCAGGCTTGGGCTTTCAAAATCATCACAGCTCACCTTTCCCCTAAGTCAGGGTTGAGTTGTGGCCTGAGGACAGAGGCACCCGAGTCTGGGTGGGTCCATTCTAGATGGGGTCTCGTTGTTAGAAGGGAGAATTTTTGGCCCTGGGATGATGATCCACTGACATCATTCTCCCTGAGGTCATTCCTGAAGGGATTCCAGAAAGAAAGAAAAAAAAAGAAATCCACCTTAATGAGAAAGGGTATAAAATCTCTTCCAGCTGTTGGACTCTTCTTAAGGACGATAAAGTTCACTTATTGAGTACTCCTCCTCTGGTTTGAACTTAGCCAAACTTCCTCCATAAAGTATCCACCATAGGGAAACAAATCACTTTTTAATTAGAATCCTCAACGATAAGTTCAGGGTTAGGGCCAAGAACACCCTGGTATGCTCCATTACATCTTCCTCTTGAGAGGCATTGCAGAGAGCTGGATGTTTCTAGAAGCTGAATATCTGTTTTCTCTGCATTTGAATGTAGGTATTATTTTCGTTATTATTTAGTTCCTTCAAAAAGTATATGGTCATTGACTGAACTTTGTATCTGGAAGAGGTTTGGTGCAGGGAGGAAATTAAATTCCCCCATAATTTCCGTCAACTAACCTTCTTGCAAGCCATTCCAAACGAACATGTAAAGTGATCAAAAATAAGGAGCTTCTCTGCATATGTACTTCCATGCCAAGGCCTCAGGCTATTTCCTTCCCTTCCCCCATATTGTCCCCAAGCATCTCTGGAGGGAAATTGTACAGAGCCCCTGGCTGGAATTCAGGCAATCTTCTTGAAACTTTATTTGCTACTTGGATAATTACTGTTATAATCTCCCCCACTTGATAAAATAGCATTTTTCTGGAATACATGCAGAGATGTTTTTCCATAGCCCCAAACTGAGGGAGCCCTGTAATGTATAGTCGCCCCTCGCCCCGGTATTTCCTCTGGGCTACCCATGTTGGTGGGCATTCCATCACATCAGGCCTTCACTGGGTTAGCCCAAAGTTTCGGTGTGGCTCTTGTGTATATTATTTGACGTCTTCATTTATTCTCCAAGTGTGCTTGTATACCTACTGAGTGTCCTAGGTTCTGTGAGGATTCTTCTACTGCCTCTACTATAGGTATTACGAGTATATAAACAAATACTGGATTTCCTCCTACACCCCAGGCACTGTTGTAGGTACTTTCTCTGTTAACTCATTTAATCTTCCCGAGAATCCTATAAAGTAGGTACTATGGTGTTATTGTTCACATTTTACAGAAGAGGAAACCGAATCAAGGAAAGGTTAGGTAACTTGCCAAAAATCACACAGCTAATGAGCCTCAGCATTAACCAGGACCTTAAGTGGTTTGGACCAGAGTCCATGCTTTGTAACCATCACACTCTTTGAAGGTTAAGAGGGGATGCTTTCCACCCTTGAAGTTATTATTGCAGGGCTGCAAATGCAAATGCTGGCAGGGAGCAGGCAGGAAACGGAAAGGAGTGAAATAGGCCAGTGGGCATTGTGGGGAAATGCGGCCCCTTGCTGGGGGAGGGGGAGCGGCTGCTTCATAGACCCAGCCCGTCATAGCTCCATCAGCCCAGGATGGCCTGGGCTTACCGTAACATGCTTCCAGAGAAGCCCGAAACACAGAGGTTTGGAATCTGAACTCTCTTGCTAAAATAATAACAACAACAACAACAACAATAATAATAATAATAATAATAAATTCAGGTTTAGCAAGCATCTGTAAGCTGAGTTGAGTTGTAGGTTGTCATTTTGCTAATCTAAGTTAGATAACACACGTATGCTGGTACCCGTCTGGTGATAAGGCAGTGCTGCGCCCTAACTGGGGCCCTTGAGGGAATTGCTGTGGGAATTCAGAATGATAGGGAAAGGTGACTTCTATATGGCACTCTGTAGAAAAAGTGGCAATTAGGATGGGCTGTGGAAAGGAGCCAGATTTGTAAATACAGAGAGGCATGTAAAGGGCATGTAAGGGGAATAATAAGTTCTGTTTGGCCCCAGGGTGCTCTGGTAGTCATCAAGTGTTGAAATGTGCTGTCCTGGTTGGTAGACAGCCGTTCCTCCCTCGGGTGTCCTGCACCAGACCTTTCCCAGAACCAGAAACTAAGGGGTCAGTGGTGAGCACCAGTGACGTCTAGTCCGGTGGGTGTCTGTGGCTCCTTGTCAGGTATTTCAGTGCCGCTTCCCTTGACTGTAGAAAGGGTAACGGAGTCAAGGCTGGCCAGGGAAGCCAGGCCAGTCATAGTGACCCTGCGCGCGAAGCCTGGGTGTGTGGACGTTGACTCTGAGGAGCCATGTAAGGTTTTCGCGCAGGCGCCGACCTGGCCAGTATCGGGTCTTTCATTTCTGGGTCAGGTTACTGGGGAGGCAGGAGACTAGTCGGGAGGTGGAGGATGGGAGACCTGTTGACAGGAATTAGGGCAGAGGCAGTAGGAATGAAGTGGGAGGGCCCAGGCAGAGGAGGGTTCAGGCTAGCGAGGGGTGAATGTTGTGCACAAGGGTCACTTCCTGATTTATGCCCAGGTGTGTGGTGGCATTCCTAGGTACCTGGAACTGGGCGTGGGGGAATATGGATAATTTTCAGGACAATTTGGTCACTCATATGAGGGCTTTAAGAGACCAAACAGATGAACATAAGGGATGGGAAACAAAAATAATATAAAAACAGGGAGGGGGACAAAAGAGAAGAGACTCCTAAATATGGAGAACAAACTGAGGGTTCCTGGAGGGGTTGTGGGAGGGGGGCATGGGCTAAATGGGTAAGGGGCATTAAGAAATATACTCCTGAAATCATTGTTTCACTATATGATAACTAATTTGGATGTAAATTTTAAAAAATAAAAAATGAAATTAAAAAAAAACATATCACAGCTTTGAGGAAATGGAGCATGGGACTGTAAGTTCTACTTCAGAAGATAAAACATTATGTTTGGGAACTTTTAAAAAAATGTTTATTTATTTATTTTGAGAGAGAGAAAGAGAGAGAGAGCGAGCAGAAGAGGGGCAGAGAGAGAAGGAGAGAGAATCCCAAGCAGGCTCTGTGCCGTCAGCACCCAATGTGGGGCTCAAACTCACGAACTGTGAGATCGTGACCTGAGCTGAAAGCAAGAGTCCCACGCTTAACCTTCTAAGCCACCCAGCCCTGTCCCCACATTTGGAAACTTTTTGATAAAAAGTCCAGGTAGGCATTGTTTCTTTTTTTTTTTTTTTTAATTTTTTTTTTTTTTTAACGTTTATTTATTTTTGAGACAGAGAGAGACAGAGCATGAACGGGGGAGGGTCAGAGAGAGGGAGACACAGAATCTGAAACAGGCTCCAGGCTCTGAGCTGTCAGCACAGAGCCAGACGCGGGGCTCGAACTCACGGACCGCGAGATCATGACCTGAGCCGAAGTCGGCCGCTTAACCAACCGAGCCACCCAGGCGCCCCAGGCATTGTTTCTTGATAAAAAGTCCAGGACTGAAGGAGGTAACGTTTATTGAATATCTGCTCTGTCCCAGGCACAAGGCAAGGCTTTATGCAGATTATCTCATTTGATATTCAGAGCAGAATGACCCTGTGAGCTAGCTACTCTGATTATTCCCATTTTAGTAAATGTTTTTCACTATTCCTCATTTCGAAGATGAGAAATGAGGAAACTGAGGCCCAGAAATGTTAGGTCATTTGTGGGAATCGTCCAAAGGAAAGACAAGGACTTACAAGGCAGACTCGACTCACTTCACGTTGTGTTTCGGAGGTTGCCCTAATTCCAGGCGACACTGTGAATCCAGCATTTCTACGTGTGTCTCAGAACCGCGACTTTTCATGAGACCACAGCACTGGTGGTGTGTGATCTTCGAGTCTTGTTGATACAGGAAGCACGTGGCTTTTCTTAGAGCTTAAGGCGCCTTCCTTCAAATTTTACATAATATTCAGAGAACTTCCATATCAAGGGATATTTTTATTTGGTATGAAATCATGTTGGGGTCACCCCTTAATGACACTGTGGCTTCTACGCGTGGGATAAAGTTGAAAAGCATGGACTTTGTCTTTTGTTTTGTTTTGTTTTGTTTTTGGAAAGCATGGACTTTGTAGTCAGACAGACCTGAGTACCCATCCCAGGTCCATTACTTACCATCCATGTGACCTTGAGCAAGTCATTGAAGCCTTCCATGCCTCAGTCTCCTCATATTTCGTGCCATCCTCACTGGATTGCTAGGAGGGTGATGCAGTGTTTTAAATATATGCTCTCCCCCCTTATTGTCTCCTATAATTCTCTTACATTTTTCTCATATTTTCTCCTATATTCTCTTTTTTCCACTCGTATTCCCTTTTGGATGTAATCTAGACCAGGATCAGCGAACTTTTTCTTAAAGGACCACATAAGAAACAATCTTAGGTTTGGAGGCCCTACAGTCTCTGTTACAACTACTCCACTCACTTTTGTGGAAGAAAAGCAGTCGTAGACAAAGGATTCATAGGTGGGTGTAGCTGTGTTCCGATAAAACTTTATTCATAAAACCAGCCAGCATCTGATGTGGTCCATGGGCTGTAGTTAAACAACCCCTAATCTAGACTAGTGGTTGTGGGAACCACCCTGGCAGTTTAGGGAATGAACAGTGCTCTGCTGGCCAGAAGCACAGATTTCCTGATGGAGGGGGAGGATTCTAAGGAGCTGCGTTTTCTAACATCCCTCGTGAACATGATGGGAACTCTGTTTCTAAGGAAATACACAAAAAGGCCTTAGGGATTTCTGAAACAGCTTCTAGAAGATGAGATTTTAATCACTTTTAATGGTTCTCAGATTAATCTGATCAGATTTACTTTCAAAGAGGTGCTTGTTAAAACAAACAACAAAACAAAACCATAGAGCATTGGGATTTCTGCTGCACTGAGAATGTGCTCTGCCTTACAACTCACAGAGAATGGTGGTGGGGGACGGGAGGAGTATTGCCTCCAAATGGGCTTTGCTCACTGCCTGGTTTTCTCTCACTGACCAGAATACTCTGTTGCAGGACATTCAATGCCACAAATGTCTCTGGTCCCTGGGGTCTGATTCCCCTGGCTCTTGCGCATTTTTTTTTTTTTTTTTTAATTTGAGTGCCATATAGATCTTCTGAGACTCAAACTCAAACAGGTACCACGAAGCATCTCAATTCTCTGAATATGTGGGGGGTTCTTTAATAATACATGTGGTGGCCATGAGTGTGAGGCATTGTAACTGGTCAGTGACCCTGTGTCCTAGGCTCTGAGATCCATCCCTGTGTTTATGCCAAGGCCTTGCTTCCCACAGATTGCTCCCAGCCAGTGACTGAGCGAGGATACTGAGGCAGACTTACTCCTGAGACATATGGACTCCTTTGATGCTGACTTTCGCTCTAAGCCTTCTTCAACTTTGCTTAGTCTGTACACATTCTAGGATGCTTTTATCTACGCTTCCATCCTTCTTTCCTTCACTCGGGGTCAGATGGGCCCCTGTGGTCTGAAGGCTCTCTCTGCTTTTTCGGCCTCGTCTGTTTTCTCTCATGAGTGTTTTCCATAATAAAAATCTTGCATATCTAATCCCATCTTGGCATTTGCTCCTCAGAGGACCTGGACTAACACAATTATATACTTCAAAAATTACATGAATTCCCAACACCAGGGTAAGGAGGCCCTCTCTGTGATAGCACCTTTTTTAAAAAAAAACAATTCTTTCTTTTTTTTTTTTTTAAGTTTATTCATTCACTTTTAGCGAGTGCACTGGAGGGGCAGAGAGAGAGAGAGAGAGAGAGAGAGAGAGAGAAAGAGAGAAGGAGAGAGAGAATCCCCGTCAGGTTCTGCAGTGTCAGCGAGGAGCCTGATGTGGGGCTCGAACTCACAAACAATTTGCTCATGGCCTGGGCCAAAATGAAGAGTCACACATTTGACTGAGCCACCCAGGTGCCCCATGATAGCAGCCACCTCTTACAGACAGAGCATTTTGAGTCCCCAGCATCCCTGCCCTTAGTTTGGGTCCCCCTTGAAGACCCCAAAGACTGGGGCTTGACTGTAGTAGTTCCTTTGGAAGACAGCTGCAGGAGTCAGCAGCAGGAGAGGGGCAAGTGAGACAGGGAGAACCAAGAAGCCAGTAAAGGGTGTGTTAAAGTCACCATCATGGGCAGCTAAATGGAGTCCTAGGGGGACCCCTGAGGGCTGTTCCTGGGGGTATTGATTCCCTGACACTTCTGCCCTCTCTGAGCATGGGTGGAGCATGCTCCCCTGTCTAGTGGAAGGTGCTTAAACTAGGTGCTTCCTCTAGGAAGCCATGGGTGTAGGAATGGTGAGTGCCAGAACTTATGGTTGGCGCCCTGATAGACCTTGCCCCAATCCACATTTTCAGGTTTTGAGGTTCGAATGGCACTGATCCAAGGAGTGGTCCCATGACTCAGGTACTGTCACCTCCCAGTCACAGTGATGGGTTTGGGGCCCCAACTCGAACTGGACCAATCACAGTCCTCCCTGGAACTTTTGCTGGCACTATCTGGAAGGAGGTGCTTGCTTCTGAGATTAAGAGGTAGGTCTGTCCACCACCAAGCGGCAGCAGCTGGCAGTCCTATGGCCCTGACCATGGAACGGCCACCCTGAGAAGGAAATTAAAGTGAAGGGAGGGAGAGAGGCAGAGAGGGGCTGATAACTACTGGTGACATCACTGAAACATCTGGATCCTGCTGTGTCTGAAGGCAAAGCATTTCTGGACTTGTTGATGTCAGGGTGATTAATTCTATTTCTTGCTGAAGCCAGTTTGGATGGGGTCTTCATCATTTGAAAACAACAGGATTCTGCCTGATATGAGTAGACCCCATCTCCCTCCAAGGGTATTAATGCAGGATCTTGATGCATTGATTTGAGAAAAAGAGAACTGTTTCTTAGTGTAGAATCTTAGATTTCATTGAGAAGACTTGCCTACAAGATGTGATGGTCTACCCGGAAGATGGAAATGGCCCTGCCTCATTTGTGAGGGTATAACAGGAGCCAGGAGCCCTTAGAGGACATCACAAGCCACAGATATTTGAAGGATGCCTTCCTAGACCCTGTTCTTCTCAAATGAAAACTTGATGGAATGACATTATGGAAGTTCTTAAATTTTATCATTTAAAGCTTTTCAGTAATCATAAAGTAAATGAGCACCTCAGGGCTAGATTTCCAGGTAGTCATGCCACAGGTGTGTGCTGAAAAACTATTGGAGTGTTCACCAACTTGTCATTCCATTTATTGTGAGTTTTTTTAATGTTTATTTATTTCTGAGTCAGAGAGCATGAGTGGGGGAGGGGCAGAGAGAGAGGGAGACACAGAATCCGAAGCAGGCTCCAGGCTCTGAGCTGTCTGCACAGAGCCTGACGTGGAGCTTGAACTCACAAACCATGAGATCATGACCTGAGGTGAAGTCGGTCGCTCAACCGACTGAGCCACCCAGGCGCCCCTATTGTTTTTTTGTTTTTAAAGTTTATTTATTTATCTTTGAGAAATAGAGAGCATGAGCAGGGGAGAGGCAGAGAGAGAGAGAGAGAGAGAGGGAGAGAGGGAGAGAGAGAATCCCAAGCAGGCTCTGCACCATCAGGACAGAGCCTGATATGGGGCTTGAACGCACTAACCGTGAGATCATGACCTGAGCCTAAACCAACAGTCAGATGTTTTATCCACTGAGCCACCCAGGTGCCCCTCATTCTACTCATGTCGAAGAATTCTCTGAACTTGACTTTTTTGCTGCTGGTCCCCATCTCCTAAAATTACTTCTGTGGCTGAGGCCCGTGGTTACATGCTTTTCAGCCAAAGTCCTTGAGTTTGCGTGAAAAAGTACACAGCAGTTTGCCCTTTCTGCAAGGCTCACACAGCCATTAAGTAGACCTTGCAATGAAGGATTTTGCCACCCCCGTTCGTATGTTAAGGCCCTAACCCTCAGTGTGATATATTTGGAGATGTGTCCTGTGCATAGCTGTTAGGTTTAGAAGAGGTCATGAGAATGGAACCCTCATAATAGTATCAGTGCCCTTACAGGAGGACACACAGCTTGCTTGCTCTCTTTCTGCACATGTATGCACAAAGGAGAGGTCATATGAGCCCACAGAGGGGTGATGGTGGTCTATAACCAGCGTGATGATGGCCTTCACCAGGAACCAAAACAGGAAAAACTCTGATCTTGGACTTTTCAGATCTCAGAACTATTGGGAAAACAGATTTTTTTTTGTTTAAGCCACTGAGTCTATGGTGTTTTGTCATGGCACCTGGAAATGTCCCTACCATGGTTTCTCAACAGGGTTAATAAGGGTATTTGGGGCGGGACAGTTCTTTGAGGCAGGGTTGTCACATGTATTATGGGATTTTAGTGGCCCTTGCCCACTAAATGTCAATAGGGCCTCCCAACCACTGGGACAATGAGAACTACCTCCACACATTTACAAACACCTCCAGGGTAAGGTAGCCCTGCTCCTAATAACTACCAACTGGAACACCTAGGTTCTAAGTTTTCAATCACCTTGCTTTATTACCAGTCTAATACTTGACATATTAAAGCTTTCCCCGTGGTCAGAGCTGCCCAGTGGGTTCTGGGGGAGAGCATTTCATTCCTTTGGGATTTGGTGAGAAGGTATCCTTGTGCTGTAAGATTTCCAGGGCTAATCAGAGATAGTAACATCTGTCTCTCCAGGGAGAGGCAGAATGGCATGTGTCCAATGGGCATGCAGTCAATATTGTACCTTGAGAAATTATTTCATTGATTTCTTGCCTCCAGACAGAAACATTAAACTTATAGAGAATGTCACCTTTTTCCCTGGCTGACCCTTTCCCATATGTCTTAGTCTCTGATCTCAGGAATACCTTCATGAAGGAGTCCTGCTGCAATTTAGACCACCTTCTACTTGCCTAGGCACCCAAGTCTTACCACTCTCAGAGACGTTGTAACACACAGTGGTCTAGAGATTGATCTCTGGAGTTAGATCATAGGTTCAAATCCTTATTAATTGCGTAACTATGAATTGTGTAACTTATTAATTGTGTAACTGTCCTTATTTGTGTAACTATTAGTTGTGCAAGTAAGGGCAATATATATATTTTCGGTCTATAAAGCAGGGGTGGTGATAATAGCTCCTACCTCATTGGGCTGCCAGGAGGATAAAATAAAATTCCTGGCATTCATGGGACAAAAAAGCAACAGTGACCTAAAAGTCTCCTTGCACAGAACATTCTGTGGTTTTACCAAGACGCAAGGAATTCTCAAAATTCTGTGTCATTCTTGGGCTAAGTTATTTAAAGCTCCAGTTTAAAATGCAAATATTGAGGGGCATCTGGGTGGCTCAGTCAAGTGAGCGTCTGACTTCGGCTCAGGTCACGATCTCGCGGTTTGTGAGTTCGAGCCCTGCATCGGGCTCTGTGCTGACGGCTCAGAGCCCGGAGCCTGCTTCGGATTCTGTGTCTCCTTCTCTCTCTGCCCCTCCCCTGCTCATGCTCTGTCTCTCTCTCTGTCAAAAATAAATAAACATTAAAAAAAATTCTTTAAAAAAAATAAAATGCAAATATTGGGAAACTCTTAGAGCACAGAGGTGGTGTGTTATTTATCTTTGTATTCTTTGCATGGAACCCATAGAAGGTGGGCACCGACTGTTGAATGAGCAGTGTCCAGAGGCTTTGTTAGGCCATTGTGATGGTAACGATAACAGCAGCTAACCTTGAAGGAGCACTCACTAAGTGTCCCGCTATGTTCTCGGTGTTTTACATATATATTGAGTTATTTAATCCTTATAAGGTAGACAGTTTTATCATTTCCATTTTTTTTCAGGGAGGAAACTGAAACAACGGAGAGATTGATTTGCCCAAGTTCACACAATTGGTAAATGTGACCTTGGAAAAAGACAAAGCAGCTTGGGAGGGGAGGCTAAGCTCTGTCCCAAGAACCCTTGCCTGATGGCAGCTCCCCAGGCCTGAGTGGGTGGGTGGGTGGGTGCTGAATGGCAGAGCGAATGGTAGAGGCGGTGGGTGGTGGCTTTTCTCCAAAGACTGATCGCACAGGATGTCATCTGTTCTCAATTTCCACTCTGGTTGTCCTCCGTGGCAGCCCTCCAGCCCAGCACACGTGCTCAGGCTGTCGGCCAGAAGCTAAATTTATTTGCAAGCTCAGGGTTCAAACAGGTACATAAATTACACACACGCACACCCTCATTCCTCAGTTTAGCCTGACACCGCTGAGTACCCATAAAGGTTTCACAGGCTCTGTACTCCCAGGCCTAAGCCCTTGTCACACTGCCTCCAGCTGCACCCGCCCCCTGCCGCCGCCGTCCCCTGCCACCTCACCCACAGCAGGCACCTTTATGGCTGACAACTCTGGCACATTTCCACCCTGTCCACAGTCTTCCATCTGAAGTCTGCCCAACTTAATCCTTGTGTCCTGCTCCATCACGCCCTTACCTCCTCTGACCTTGTGAATCGTCCAAGTCGGGCTTCTTCATGCTTTTCTGTTGCTCCTAAATCAGAGGGTACCCCGTTCAAGAAATTTACAAAGCCCTTTGCCCTGTGGTTCTTGCCCACCTCCCCAGGCCACCACCAGTGGCCTCTCTGCACCTCCCTGACCTTCCTTGGTTTTTTACGCATAAGCAGGATGTTTTGTTGTGACAAAGTCACTTTTCCTTAACTATTAGGGAATGGTCTTCTAGTGATGGAAAAGTCTGTGTCCACCAGTATGTTTTTCTTTTTATTGTATTTGTTTTTTTGGTTGGAACCGGAGGAATACCAGCAAACCGCTCACGGTGTAAATCACATTCTTGTTAAGTCTAGTCAGCCACTGAGTCGGTCCCTGCTTCTGTGTTTACTTCAGTCACATCATATGTATGGCTTTCCGAGGGCATTTTAGGGAGGTCCACAAGACAGAAATTTCAGGTGCTCCTTAAACATTTGAGAAAAGACCTCGTCTCCCCCAGCTACAGTTGTTGGTGTTGTTTTGTTTTGTGTTTTCTTTTCGGGAGGTTGAAGAGTCCAGTAGCTGAACTGCCTTGAGAACAGGGCCTTAGTTTGGGGATCTTTTGCCGAATTAGGCATTTGCTGAAGTGCATGGAAAGGGGTGGAGGCTGGTTAGGACCTTTTAGAGGATAAGGAGGAAATCCTGGTTAACATTTGTGGCAGCTCGAACCTGCTGCAAGTGCTTTACATTAGACCCATTAATCCTCAACACAGTTCTCTGAGGACATAATATTATCCCCATTTTGTGAAGAAGGAGGCAGACCCAGAGAAGGTAAGCTAGTTGACTAGGGCCATACAGCTGGTCGTGGGCGGTGGCAAATGCACAACTCGGGTCTTATTTTCCTTCTGGGGTGCCGAATTCCTGTTCAAGTTAGTTAAAGCATCGCCCCCTTTTCCAAACCTCTAGTGAGGGCCTCTTGATATCCCAAAACCCTACAACTCACTCCAGTTTCAAGTTTTGTCAGAATTCTGAAATTTTGGAAAGCAGGCAGATCGGCAGATTTTTAAGACGGAGTTCCGGTCGTAGTCAGTGTTCGGAAGTCACTATGTGAACATTCAGGACAGTGTCAGAAACCTAGCTGAGTAATTTACCGAAGTTTCATTCAAATGTGCCTTTAACGTGAAATTTCAGTCTTTTTGCTTTTTCAATTATGGGAAATACTTGGGTTGAACTATTTCTAACAGGGAGCATGTATTTATTTGTTTTTAAGGGAGCTTCATTTTTGTTAGGTCCCGAAATACCTTTGGGGGCTCTAATTGCTGCAGATATGGAAATAGGACCACTTGGGTTACATGTTACCAGTTGCCAGTCTCACTCGCGCTTCAACAATCTGTCTCCCTTCAAAGTATGACAGCTGGCAGAGATTCTTGGGCATACGAGACTGTGATTGTTTCCCGACATTAAAAATCAGCCTTCAGATCATTGTTCCCGCATTCCAGCTCCGTCCCCCGCTTGCCTTTTCCACACAGCTGTAGCTCATTGGCATTATCGCTCACAGAGGAGACCCCCTTGTGTGTGCACACTGGGGGCATCGGGTTTGATGCTCCCTACCTTCGCTCTGGGGTGGCTAACGGCTGCGATCCCCTCATGTAGAGAATCCATCAGCTGCCTGGAGAAGGCAATGGAGCATGTGAGACCCGGGAACTAACTCTATTTCCTAGCAACCAGGAAAAACCATTTCTCCTCTGTCAGCAGGAATGCTCAGATTTATGTAAGCTACAAACGCCCGTTATCACTATAATAAACCATATATTTGCAGGCGGTATTTACAGCCAGCTAATCGTGGCACTCCATCCTGGCAGCCCCCAAGCTTGAGGGTCTCCCATTTGGAGCCCCCCAAAACACGATTAGGTGGATGCTGAGTACTAATTTAGTTAACAGCGGTGCCTGACAAAGCTACTAACCACCTAATTATGAAGGAAGATTACTGATACCATTAATTGAATGGTTGTAAAACTCCGGGTAAAGTCAGATGGTAGTAAAGTCCATTTTCAATTTACTAGGCTATTAAAAGTATTTCCGGCTATAAAATAAACAGACACAAAGCATACTAAACGGGCTAATATGGAAACATAAAAAGAGAAGGGAGAAGCTTGTCGTAGCAATTAGTGGTCGTGATTAGCTGCGCCACAGACCTGGCGGTGGAAATTAAAGATTAATTTATGACAGTGCTCTGGTGAAGGAGATCTGCTGGTGACTTTGCGGCCTACAGGTGAGCTGGGTGCTGTCATTTTGATTGCCAGAACCATCCTTTCTGGCTTAGGCAGTGCTTCAGACTTCCTTGGGACTCTTGTGTCTGTTACCTGTAACTGAACGCTGCTTAATTGATAGTTTCTCATTCGGAGCCTCAGTTTCCCTACAGGAATGTGCTGGTTTAGAGGCATTGCAGCTGTACGAGACCCTAAGATGACCTGTTCCCGCCCCATGCTACCAGCCTGCATCCTTACTGACCCTTAAATACAGCTCACCTGTTCATGGTGTTCCCACCCGGATGCTCCTCTCTTTCCACTCTTGGGGAAGCTAGCTCTTTTTGGTTTCCATATTTTGGGGAGTTCTGTTAGAGAACCTAGTCTCACTCACCATTTGCCAGCATTGCCTCTTCCTGCCCATATTTTCAGTTCACCCAACTGGTAAGTTCCGGGGGTGGGGTAGGGCTCAGTAAAAATGTGTGGATTGATTGAGGGGAGAACATTCCAGGGCCATGAAGCATGTCACATCTTGGTCTTTTTCACCTGGAAGGTGTGGGAAAGTCGAGCAGAGGTTACGTAAGAAGCTGTTAGTTTGCAGAGATACCAGGAACAATACTTGGTGTGGAATTTTGCTATCAAAACACCTTTCATGCTCTGATGTTCAGAAGCAGTGATAAAATAGGCTGTGATAATCATGGGCATTACGCCATTCTGGCTACTGAGAGGATCGACGCTCAGATAGGAGTGTTGACCTCTTTCCAGGCCTCAGAGACGGCAAATGACAGAGCTAGGAGTAGAAGCCACGTCTCTGGCCCAGGCTCAGGTGGGTTGGGCATAATAAGAACTCCTCTGGGGGTTAGTATTAAACCCTACAAATGCACAGAGGTCCTTGTCTACAGAATGCAGGGAGCACTGTGAAGGAACTTTTCAGACTCCATGTAGAGACTGTGTTACCTATAGCTTAATCCAGTGTGGAAGTGGGACTTGTTATGTTCCCCAGAAGCTTGGGCATGTTGCCTTTTTTCCAACATCTTGGACTAGACAACTGCGGATCGCTTCGCCAAAATTTTAGCTACCCCATCACCTTCTTATTTCTCTAGCCTAGATCTGGGCTACTCAAAATGTGGTCCCTGGGCCAGCAGAATCAGCATACCCTGGGAGAAAGGGAGAAATGTAAATTCTTGGGTCCTACCCAAGACTGACCGAATCAGAATCGCTTCCCTAACAGGATCCCACGTGTTTCCTGGGGGTGTTTAGTGCACCTTAAAGCTTGAGAAATGCCACTCCAAATGGTTTCTCCTCAATTGTCCTGGGATAAGAATCACCTGAGGTGCTTGTTGAACACACGGCCTCCTTGGCCCCTCTCTGAAGATTCCCCACAACCCTGCTCTAGATGGGTCCTGCGTGTCTGTGCGGGTAATACCTTTGGGGGTTCCTTTTCCTGAGCACAAGTCAGGATTCTCTGCTCTAACCCTGTGGTTCTCAGTCCCAGCTGTCCATTGGGATTACCTGGCAAGCTTTCCAAAACTACTGAAGCCAGCAATTCCACTCCACTGGGTGTAGGTGGGGCCCAGGTACTTTCATGGTGATTTTGATTTAAAACCTTTGTTCATAGCCACTGTCTCGATCATTGGTTCTCCAAAGGTGGTCCGTAGACCGGTAGTACAAACATGACCTGGGAACTTGTTAGAAATGCAAGTTTCGGGGGGGAGGGGGGCCCACCTCCCAAACCTACTGAATCAGAAAGTCTGGAGGTGGGCCCAGTTTTCTGTGTTTTAATAAGTTCTCCAGACAAGACTGGCTACATAATTTGTGGGGCCCAATGCCAAAGGAAAACACAGGGTCCCTTGTTCAGAAATTATTAAGAATTTCAAGAAGGTGACAGCAAAGCATTAAACAAAACGTGGAGTCTTCTAAGCACCCATGAAGTCAGCCCTGCCTCCCAGTGATTCTGCTGCCTGCTAAAGTTTCAGAACCACTAGTCCACATTCTTCTCCAGGTTACAGCTTGTGTCCACGGGTGACTCTTGGAACTCACCAGCCATTGTCGCTGGGATGATGCTGATAACAGTACTATTCATTGATCATTTGTGAGGTACCAAGCTTAGCACTTGCCACACATTATTTCATCCAGATAGCACCGCAACCCTGGGAAGCAGGTTCTGTTCCCATTGTACAGACGGGAAAACCGAGCAACAAGGCCAGGGGCCATTGGTTGGTTGACTATGCTTAATATCCACTGCCTGCCCCCCCTCGTTACCCTTCTTCCTGCGATAGTAATTACCAGCCCTAAAACAGTCTTTAATCCTAACTCCATGGGTGAGGAGAGATTGGAACAGGAGGGTTGAAAGGCTTTGCTTTGATAGGATAGAAGGGTTTATAATCACAACTTTTCTACTGAACATTTTGCCCATAGGGAGCTGGAGGCTCAGACAGGGGGTGGAGCTAGAAAGTGACAGGATTTGAATCCAGAACCTTATAATCTCAAATTCCTCCCACTGTTCGAGGGTGCCAGAGTCCTAAACACTCATTTACAGGATGGATAATTTTCCTCCTCTTGTAGTTCTGAAAGGGAGAGGATGAGTAACAAACCCAGAAAAGAAATTAAGTTTCCAGGGAGGTGGAAAAAGAGAGCAGGGAATAGCAAATTACACTAGAGAAGAAAGAGAACTCTCAAGTGAAGTGGTCTGGTCATTGTCGGCTAGGCATCCCTGAGCAGATGACTTCAGCTGAGTCTGATTCCTCTCCTGCAATATGAATATAATAATACCCACCTTTATCAGGTTATTGTGACAATTCAATGAGATTATATAAGTGCTTAATGTGGTATGTGCTCCATAAAAGGTGGCCTTTTTTGTTATCATTGAGGAGGCCTTTGCTCCAGGCCAGTGGAACTATGAGTACAAGTCTTTGCCCTACCTCTGTCCCCAGCCCTCCCACCCATTTCTGCCTTCCTCACAGTGGAGTTAAGTAAATGAGAAAATTCAGGACAGAGCTGGGAGATCTGGGGTTCTGTCTCAACTCCACCACTGTCAGTTAGACTCAGGACTTGTCTCTCCCCAATTCTGGGCCTTGGTTTTGTCAGCTGACAATGACAGGCTTGAACCCATGACCTGCAGGTGTCTCCAGTGCCCCGCTCTCCTCTGAGCATCACAGAATCCATTTGCACTCGAAGCCTCATTCCTGAGCACTTGTTTTTTTGAAAAACGTGTGAGGGGAAAGCTGGGAAGGGAGAAATTCCAGAGGCAAGTTGGCTTGAGGTTTGAATCTGGTCTCACCCAGCTATTAACTGGAAGAAGCTTGGGAAAGTGGAAATCGCTGCCTCCACGTGCCGACCCCTGGGGACCTGGTTTCAAGGGTTTTCCTGGCATTTCCATGAAGACCATCAGGATCCCTGAATCTCTGTGAGTCCCAGATCTGAATTCTGAATACCAAAAATTGTGATGCAGCTCATTTTTTCCCTGTCTTCCTTTTGCCTGTTGGGTTCCCCCAGAAGCGACTCTGCGGTGGAGATTGGTGGGTAGGAGGCAACATCCCTGGAAGGGAAGGGAAGGGAATGAGAGGGAGAGGGAAGGGGAGGGGAGGAGAAGGAGGGGGGTGAATTGGGCAGAGGGAGAAGTAGAACTGCAGTGCAGTTTTCCCAGGGAATTGTCCCCTGGGAGCGCCCTTTAGAGTCATGTCAGTTGGAGCTGGAGTGGGGCGGGGGGCGGGAGGGGGTCAGGCCTATGCACCCCCATATCTGTCAGTCATTGGATGCAGCCCTGTGGAGGGGGACAAGGGTTTGGAGAGGAGGGAGGTAGCCCTCTCTGGCCAAAACAGTCCCTTACAGCACTGACCGCTGAGGGCCAGCTGCTGGCAGCTCCCAGCACCCAGGGACCTAAGTGCCTCCTTCCTTAAGGGGGATTTTGATGGCTCGTTGCCACACCCACCACTCCTTATTCCTACTAGTGCTCCTTGGAAATAGACACCTCCTTGATCTTAGCCTTTGCAAATGCTAATTGGGGGGAGATTATACAGCCTCCTAGTTTTTTACCAATTTGGCCTTTTCCTCTTGAAAATAGATCACAATGTAGAAGAGACTCTTAAAAACTGAGAACAAACTGAGGGTTGATGGGGGGTGGGTGATGGGTATTGAGGAAGGCACCTTTTGGGATAAGCACTGGGTGTTGTGTGGAACCAATTTGACAATAAATTTCATATTTAAAAAAAATAAATAAATAAAAGAAAAAAATAAAATAGATCACAATGGGGAGTCAAAGCTGGGTAAGAGGATGAGCAGAGGCAGTGATGTGGGATGATCCTGTCCCAATAATGTTATTAAGAGCTGTTAGTTGCTCTCAGTTACTGAATGCTAACTGTATTCCAGGCTTAGGATACCTCTCATTTTCTTTTAAAGTCCTTTCTCATATCTAGTGTGATATTGTGAGCGCTCAATCTATACTTGGTAGTGCTAATAAGAGCAGCCTGATCAAGAATGCGTCGTCCAAGAAGGGCCAGAGAGGCTCGTGCTAGCGAGGGCTGCTACAAGCCCTTTGGTTTCCCACATCTTGTGTGACAACCAAAGCTTTCCTCCTTAGCATCCATACTGTTGGAAATGACGTTGTGTGTGTGTGTGTGTATAAATTTGAGCCTTTGACCAGCCTCATGAATATCAGAAATGTGCTCTCTTTGGTGAAACTAAAGGCATTCACAGTATATGGATTGGCTTAAATGCCTTCACAGCGTGTGTTCTACAGGGTGTAAGAATTCAGGGAGGTCTGTAAACTTGGCCTTAAGAAAATCGCTATGCACAATCACTAAATGCTTCTGTAAACGTTCATGCCAAGGTATGGTTGCGACAAAATAGATCACATGAACTGTTTTGTGCTCAGTTGTTAATAAAATAATAGTTTGATAACTCTCCTTATGCGTAAGAAGAAAGTCCCTTTCTTTAAAACTCAGAAACAGGGTCGCCTGAGTGGCTCAGGCGGTTAAGCATCAGACTCTTGATTTTGGCTCAGGTCATGATCTCGCGGTTAAGTTCATGGGATCAAGCTCTGCATCAGGCTCTATGCTGACAGCTTGGGATGCTCTCGCCCTCTCTCTGCCCCTCCCCCGCTCACATGCATGCATGTGCGCTTTCTCTCTGTCAAAATAAATAAAATTAAACTTAAAAACCCTCAGAAACAAAGTTGTGCAGGGCATGGCTAAACCTTGGTACCTCAAGGTTTATCAGTGGCTGCAGTCTATATAATATTGTGAAGGGACATAGCACTTGTCCCCCAGCCACACTGTCTCTGGTCCGTTGGCACCTGGGTACTAGGCCAACCACTGTCTGCATGTACTTCATTTAATATCCACTGCATTGTGAGGAGGTGGGCTCTGTTGTTTATATTTACTTGATTAGTGAGAAAACCAGACCTCAGGGTGATGCGCCACCCTAGCCCAAGTTCCTTAACAGTGAATAAGCAGGATTTGGACCACTGCCTATTTCCCAAGCCTGTGTTCTTTACTTGTGGCCCATGCTGCCTGCCAGAGGGTTATCTTGGAAGGAAAGAGGGAAAATGAAGTGGGTCTCGTGCTGTTTGGCTGGTGGTTCTCTGTTCCCATGTCACTCTGTGCTAAAATAATTTTAGGCAAGTGGCCATTCATGTACATCTGTGTGACACGTTTCTAAAGGATTTCTGCCAGCCCCTGTGTCTCAAATTTCACCAGTTCCAGCCAGGAGAGCTTATTTCTGTTATTTGTCAGGCTGGTCAACAGGTCAGTATTTTCACCAGAATGAATGAATGAATTAATTAATTTTAAAAACCTCATTTCGGACTCTGTAAAAGCAAAGGCCTGCACCTGCCTACCTCTCCATCACCAGCCATCCATGTGACCCTGAGCAAGTTTCTTTAACCTTACCAAGTTTGTTTACTTCTTCCCAAATGGAAATTGTTCCTCCTGCAGATTTATGTTTGCGATATGTGTGTTTATGTATTAAGAAGTATAAAGTAGGATACTGAGGTGCTGGAACTAATCATGGAAATATTCAAAACTGGCAAAAATACCCATAGAAGATGCATCTCCTGCCCAGACATAAGTAGCACTGGCCTGTGGTGTGATAGAAAGAGGAGTGGCTTTGGAATCAGGTGTCAAAGACAATGTCAGCCCCTTGCCCCAGCCCCCAGCCCTTTGACACTCACCATTGCTATGTGCAAACTCCTATCTGGAGCTTTCTCTGGCCACAGGAGTGCGCTTAGCTTACACGTGGGCATGGTTGGATGTGCCGAGGGGTGAGACCCTTGACCGCAGCCCCAACCAAAGATGAGTAGGGGTTGGTGCATAATCACCCCAGCTTCCTTGTCCCGGAAGCATATTCTACATAGTCTTCCTATGGTCCCCGGCAGGACTGTGCCCCACTTGCCCACAGAGGTACCCTGTGCACTATTGCATTCCACTGGCCTCTTCCCTTGTTTCACTTCCTCATTCCCCTCCAGTGCTCCCTGGGACCACCTCCCAGATGAGCTATTTGCTGTCGGATATTTGTTTCAGGGTCTGCTTCCATGGGAAGATATGTGGTTTAAACCACCAAGATATGTGGTTTAAATCCCTTCTGTTCCACTAACCAGTTGTTGGTCTTTGGGTATATTACTCCAGCATCCTCACCTAGAATAGTGAGTGATGATTCCAGAAAACATCCTGGGTGGATAGTTTAGAACAGCTTCTGGCATATGGTAGGCACTCAATAAATGCTACCATTGTTGTTGTTGTTGTTTTTTTTTATTATTGTTGTTTTTATTACAAATGATAGCTCCTGAAATTCCCTTGGCTGAATCTGAATCCATTCTGAGTGCTCTGAGCCCTCAAACCTCAGACTTACTGTGGCTGAAACTCCCTGGTTATTTCGGGGAATTTAACTCATGTATTCATTTAACATATCTTTAGCAAATATTGACTTAACACCTATTATGTTGAAGACACAGTCCTACGGTGGATATGAAGAATAAGATGAGATCACTGTCTCCAGGGAGATAAGACATAGCCACACATAGCTCTGGTCTAAGATAAATTGTGATAAGTGCTCTAGTCTACGTGCCAATAAAGTAGAAAGTGAGTTGAGAGGAAAGTGAAGATGATTCTATCTGGTGTAAAAGAAGAAATGGTATTGGAGGTGGGTTTGAAAGTTGGGTAGCATTTCAGCGGAGCAGAGGGAGGGAAGAGAATGTGATAAAAAGTGGGAGGAGTCTGGTACTCTGAAGAGACCTCATCATGTCCTACAGGAGCACCAAGAGACCGGTGACTCTCCATCTCTCAGCTAAGGAGACAGCAGATTCTCCAAATTATGATAGTAACAATAATAATACCTTACACTTACATAGTACTTACTGTGTGCCAGCAGCCAGCGTCAATGTGCTTTCTACGTTAACTCCTTTAATCCTCACCTTCAAGATCATTTCAACTATCGGCTCCATTTTACAGATGAGGAAACTGAGGCACAGTGACTTGCCAGTGTCTTGCCCAAGCTCACTCAAATACTGAGTGGAAGGCTGACATATAAACCCTGGGGTAGTTTGGCCCGAGGGTTCACTCTCTGCACTGCGTCTCAAGAATGGCACCTTTTCAGAACTTTCAGGGAGTATGTTCCTGGGATGTTGACAATAGAGTACAGAGTGTGAAAGAAAACCTTTGAGCTCCATAGAAGAGGTCTCCAAGGGATGGAGATGGTTCTGGAAATTGCAGTTACCATGACAACGCTCCCCTCAGCCCAGCCACACCCCCAGGCTCACTCTTACTTCCCAACTCTGGCTCTGCCCCTGTGCAGAGTCCTCTTTCCTGCTGGGCCCGCTGGGGAAGTATCCATGGCTTGTGGTGGCTGCGGTTTGGCGCTTGGGACCCGTATGTAAGAGGAGCTCCCTGGGGTAGAGGCATGCATTTGTCTCCAGAACTCGAGCCCTAGAGTGCCTCAAATAGGTGGTAACATCACTGGCTTGATCCAAGTCAAAACAGCGCAGGATTTTCCTGTTTGTTTTCTTTTCCTCCAGCGGGGAGAGGAAGGAATGTGCAGAGGCTGCTAATTGGATAGTGAAGTGACCGATTTATTATTTTCTTATCCATGCTGAGCAGAGTTGCAGGAAATCTCTAGGGCGAGGAAGGACCCAGTGGGGAGTCTCTGGGTCTCTCTGAGACAGAGTTCACAGTCTGGACCAAAGCTGTCAGCTGACATGTTTTATTTGGCCTGTCTGGTGTGTAAAAAATGTTTTTAAATAGATGCTGACGTTTAAAAATGAGGGAGATTATACATAAAACTCTGCGTTCCTGGCTTATATTGAGATATTGGAAGATCTGAGGCTAAACCCCCCAACTCAACAACCGAGGCTGCTCAGCTGGGACTGCCCGTTTAGACAGAAGGCCAGAGTCCCCACTGCCAGTTTCACTCACCTGCTTTACCTGTCTGGCGCCTCAGCGTTGGAGTCTGTGACCCCCGAAGAAAGAAAGCCCTTCTTCCTAGGACACCAACCAATCTCAGGACAAACGCTACCGTGCAACTGTCATGGTTCAGCAAGCAGACCAATGGCCAAGGCATCTGGCGGAGTCCGGCAGTGAGGGGTGCTTCTAGAGTCAGTTTAATGGCAGATTAAGTTGCCCATTATGAAGCCATTAGAACGCAGCGTGATGCATCACTGGGTAAACGAGAGGGGCTGAAGTCAGAGACAGGTTCCTGGAGTGCTCCATCCAATTTAATTCTCTCTCTCTCTCTTTTTTTTTTCCTCCAACCCGAGGCAGATGAGACTAGAGACTGTAAATCACTCTCTATGCAATGGCTCATCATAAAGGATATGGAGAGAAATTAGAGGAGGCAAGAGAAGGAAAAGCAGTGATGAACAAGGCAGGGTTGTTACAGTGTGATTGAAGACAGGCAGACGGCACGTGTGAAGCTGCTGGAAATCCAGCTTGGTCTCCTGGCCAGGTTTTGGCCATCCTGAACTAACTGGAAAAACCTCCATCCCAGCCTACTGCTTTGCCTCAGCAAGTGTGATGTGGGAAATACGAGGGCCGAGAAAGTCCTGAGATGGTGCCTGACAATGCCAGCTACGTGGAATGTTTCTTAATCCTGGTTCTGTCACTTGGGGCTCTGTGACTTTGGATAAGTTACTTAAACTCTCTGAGCCACTTTTTCCTCATCTGTTAGTTGGAGTAAACATCATAGACGCAAACGGTGGTGCCAGAAGTCATTGCAGGCACTTACTAGGTGATGCTTTCTTCAAGGTAATGTAAAAGCTATAAATTGAGCAGTCTCTAGATGAAGGTCGAGTTCATGACCCCCTATTTCAGGGGGCAGTCATTTGAACAGGGACCTCAGCAGGCTCTGTTTTGTTCCTCCTGTGGAACGGTGGGAAGGCTTTCCCTTGCAAGGTTCTCTGAGTTTCCTGAGTGGTCATGGGCTTGCCATGAGGTACATGTGGGCAGTGTTTGAGTGGGACAGCTGGCTGCCCTAGGCTTGCTGTACTTCTCCGGGACTCCCCATCCCTGGGCACGGGCCATGCTTGGATGGGCATGCTGGTCCCTCCCATCCAGGGTTCCATACCGTGTCCCCCTGCTCGGTGCCCTGGGACACCGACCCCAGTAGTGCACCACCCTCTGGCTTTGTTTGGGCTTCCCCCAAAGCAGAGCCTTAGATGAGGACCGGGGGACTTGTCTGCCAGTTTCACAGAGGTCAGCGAACACGGACCTGCCATTCTGGTCCCCCTTCAAGGAAGGACCGAGTGCCCCAGCAGTCACCTCCTTCAGCATCTGGCTCAACTGCAGAGAGCACCGCTGTACCGCCTGAGGTCAGGCCCTCCTTTCTGGGGGCTGCTAGCATCCTCTTCTGTACCCACACCCAGAGACTGAGTGAGGTGGGGGTGGAAAGGCCTGGCCATTCTGCCCAAGAGGCTGGCTCCAAACTCCGCCCCCCACCCGCATCCCCAGGCTGCCAGAGGCTTTGTCAACCTTGTGTCACTTCTCAGCTTTTCTCTCTGCCCAAGCCTGCTTCCTTCCCTAACTTTCACAGGTGTTGGTTTCCTAATAGACATCTTGCACCCTTAATTCTGCCTGAGAGTCCGCCTCCAGAGAACCCAGGCTGTGGCAGAGCTGGTCCCAGGAATCAGGAGATGGGGAGCAGAGGAGCAGGGACAGGCAACATAAAGGTGTGTTGTGCAAGGGTCTGCTGGGGGACACCTGGGTGGCTCAGTCCGTTGGGTGTCTGACTGTGGCTCAGGTCATGATCTCGGCGGTTTGTGGGTTCAAGCCCTACGTCGGTCTCTGTGTTGACAGCTCGCTCTGCCTCAGATTCTGTGTCTCCCCCACCCTCCTCTCCCCTGCTCATGATCGGTCTCTCTCTCAAAAATAAATAAACATAAAACATAGATACACAAACACACACACACACACACACACACACACACAAAGGGCCTGCTAGGATCTTCGAGGAGGACCCCAGACTTCCTGGCAGTTGTCTCTTGAGGGGGTATTTGCCTTTGTCCATGAGGTGTCCATGGGGGCTCTAACAGCCCCATGTTCCTGGGCATCACTGTGCATTGGCTGAGGGCACTCCCCACCTTCAGAGAGGACCCTGAGCAGCAGGTGGGTATGCTGGAAATAGGATGCTGTCAGCATGAGTCTGAGCTTATATGAATCTCACTGTGGCTGAAGTCAGCAGAGGGTCCAGGGGAGCATGGTACAGGACACCCCAAGTTATGGGACCCCTTCTGCCGGGGTCCAGCAGAAGGACCATCAGGAGTTCAGAGGGCGAGAGAAGAAGACGGGGTGGTCATTTCTGCCCTGCTCCTTGCTATCTGCACAGCAGCGCTCGGGCAGTAGCTCAGCTTACACAGCCCCTGGGTGCCAGCTCTCCCTGCGGTCAGAGACCCCAGCCCCCCTCACCCCTTCGGGCTGAGGAACGGAAGGGCTTCCCTGAAATGCTGGTCTTGGGGTGTCTCCAGCCGCTTCCTGCTTCCTTTCACCCTGCCCCCACCTCTGTCAATGGTGTCCTCAAGAAAGGATCTTCAGTTGGGCACTCTGTGCGGACCCTGATTGACATGGTGGACAGGCTACTTCTTGAGGATGAAAGCCTTGTCTTTGAGTGACCCGCCAGACCCTGTCAGCACCCCAACCCCGGCTCCTCGGTGTCTCCTCCTTGCCTGCCAGTATGGGTCCCCCCACAGCGTCTGCTTGCTTTTGAATCTATTTCTTGGAGATAAATTTACGCCCTCCTCCTTCACGGCTTTGCCTTTTGATTTGGAGGAGGAAAAAACCCATTTCTATAAAGCTATTAAATGTTTTCCTTTCACAGACACCAGTTCTGTACATCAGAAGCCTTGCCTTTCATGACTATTGAATTCTCGGAAATGGGCTTCAAGTGCCTATTTCGGGAGTTAAAATCTGAACATCAGCTCTTTTTCCCTCTGTGCATTCCTGCCACGCAATCCTAATCCTCTCCGTGATGGATCCCTCTGGCTGGGTAGAAGGAGGATCATTTAAAGGAAATGTGAGAAAGAAAAGAAGAGTACTCCATTTCAAGAGATTTTTTTTTTTCTCCCAGTAGTTATTTTCCACAGGTGAGAATGGCAGCAGGTTTTTCAGTAAATATGTAACCCCTGGTCCCCAACACATACATTCTCCAGAAATGCTGGCATACCCTGTTCATGCATGCATTTAACATGTATTGAGTGCCAACTGCATGCCAGATAGCCAGGTGAACAAAGTGTGTGATTCTGTTCCCCTACCACGGAGTCCATAATCCATGTTGTATGTTTGAGGCGAATCGAGTGATTCGCAAAGCGTCACATGGCAGTTTTGTATTTGGTCTGGCTCTTCCCTCTGCCCGGAATGCTTTCCCCTCAGGTATATGCATGGCTTGCTCCACATCTCCAGGGTTGGTTTTTGTTTGTTTGGTGGTTTGGTTGTTTTTGTTTTTCCCAGTCATCACCCTTCCTGGAGGATCTCCGTGGCTACCCAACATCCCTGTTCTCTTTTCTCTTTGTTTCCTTGCGGATGGTCACTCTATCCCAGAATGTAAGGGTTGTGACAATAGAGATTTTTCTCTTTTTCTCTCTCTCTCTATTTTTTGTTGTTCTCTTCAGTATTCTCAGAGCCTAGGATAGTACATGGCACATAGGAGGTGCTGAAATAAAGCTGAATGAATGAATGAACTGCACCAAGTACTAAGAAGTGTGGGGCTAAGATGAGCTGGAGGAGAAAGGCTTCTCAGGGGCAGTACCAGTCAGGCTGATCTAAGAAGCATCCGGAGCAGTAACCATGCCTTAAGAGGAAAGGACTGATTGCATGCAGGAAGCACAAGCCTGTGGGGGGGTGGGGGGGGCAGGGGGAGGGAGGCTGGACTGAATGGGAGCTGGGGGCTTCAGGAGCTAAAAGGAGTTCAGTGAGGTCAAGAGCAGAGGGTGGGGCAGAGATGTGATGGAATTGTAGTGACAGCTGGCATAGTGACACTGCTCATGCAGTGTTGGGAATGACTCCAGTCTTCACACACTAGAGAGGAAGGCGAGATACTTATCCCCATTTTAGAGGTGAGAAAATCAAGGCTCAAGCAGTTAAGGTAACTTGTGCGAATCACAGACCTAATAATCGGCAACAGAGTTTGAATTCAAACCCAGGTAATTGGACTCCAGAGTCTGTGGTCATCTCCCCTCTGGGCTTTGGTCCCTGTGGAAGGAGAAGAATTAGCTAGTATCTTTGGTGCCATGGCATGACACAGAATCTGGCGTGGGGGCTGCAGAGGGGTGGGCAGATACAGGTTGAGTGTCCCCTGGAGGAATTCTCATAGCCTTTCCAGCTCTGCATGCCTCACCCCCTGCCCGCCCCCCCCCCCCCCCCCCCCCCCCCCCCCCCGCTTCCATCCTGGCTCTCCAGAGCCACATCAGCTCTAATTGGATAGACTGTCAAAAACTTGTTTCCCATTTCTAGTCTGGATGGGCAAAATCATCCTAAACCCCCTAAAGGTTTGGCTGTGTACCAATAAGATCCCTTCAGAAATTATTATAAAGCCAGTGCTCTGTTCTCCGGGATGAGGAGTTATTTTAAAAAGCATTAACTAGGTCATTTGCAGTGCAGTGTGGGTGGTTCTCAACCTTGGCTGTCCACTAAAATCACCTGGGGAGCTTTTTAAGCATGTCTGTGTCTAGCCACCTGCGCCCCCTCCCCGTGACCATTTGTATCAGAATCTCTAGGGGTCGGACCCAGGCGGCAATATTTTTAAAGCTCTCCAGGGAAGCCCGGTGTGCAATCAAGTTTGGGAACCACAGCTCCTTGCTGATCAAAGGGTAGACCAGTAGCCAGTATCATCAGTGTTGCTGGGAGCTTGTTAGAAATGCAGAGGGGCACCTGGCTGGCTCCCTTGGCGGGGCATGTGACTCTTGATCTCAGGGTTGTAAGTTCGAGCCCCATGAGGGGTGTAGAGATTACTTGAAAAAATAAAATCTTCAAAAAGAAAAAGAAAAAAGGCAGACTCTCAGACCCTCATTCCAGACTTCTTAATTTAATATCTGCATTTTAATAAGATGATTCCTGTCCATACTGAAGTCGGAAAAGCATTGCTCTAGAGCCACACTGTGCAGTACTTTGGCCACTAACCACATGTGGGTATTTGGATTTAAATGAAATAAAAAAATGCAGCTCCTCAGTCGCACTAGCTACATGACATGTGCAATTGCCACATGTGACCAGTGACCACCATATTGGACAGTGCAGATATAGACTATTTTGATGATTGCAGTAAATTCTGTTGGAGACCATTGCTCTAGAACATTCTGGAAAGGGGTGGTAATTAGCCACCGTCTGTTTCCTTTGGCTGCTACGGGCATACAGGCAGCAGACGATGCTCCTCGCTTGGGTGGACAAAATTGAGATACGTGCACCTTGGCACATGGGGCATATATCTAGGTTATTTTCCATTCATATCTTCCCAAGCCCCAGATAAGTGCAGTTTGTGTGGCAGTGGGGTGGAGGAGAGAGGGGGCACTGGGAGAAGTAAGACCATTTCAAGTGCTAGAACAGAATGCAAGACTGTTCCCCTGGTCCCCAGCCTCCCCTTCAGTCCCCACCCAGGCAGCAGGAACACACTCCGATAATCACCATGCAGAAAAGCACTCGGCAACCAGATGTGACTGATTGGTGACTCCAGGCTCCAGGTGCAAATAGGAAAAGTGGGCATTTTGTCAGCTGAATAATAGCCAGGCAACAGTGTGACGAGGCTGGGGGGCTTAGGTGGTTTTCCTTCGCAGAGGAGAGTTTTCCTTTTTGGGAGGGAGTTCAATCCCTTCAGCAGAACCCTTCCTTTTTAATTTTTTTTTTTTTTTTTTTTTTTTTTAAAAAGGCCAGGCAGTGTTTCTCCTGGAGACCTTTGGTTGCTGATGGCAGGCTGCATAATGCGGCAGGAGCTGAACAGTATGATAATGGCAGCCCACGCCGGCAGTGGAAAGTGACGTGCATTTTCCTGAGAGAAAGCTGCTCTCCACTTAGAGGACCACTTTACCAGCTGGCAGGCAGAGAGGGGCAGCACTCAGCAAGCACATCATTTATTTACTTACAGTCTTTTGGGTGCTCATCCCCCAAATTACTGTGGGGCGGGGGAGCACGATGAGAGAATGTAGCACCAGCACGTACCCCTCTGAGTAACCGTGTATGCCATTGGGTGCGGTGTAAATCTTTACAAAATGTCAACCTCACGACTCCGTTAATATTGGTAAACAGTAATGCTTTGCATTTTGAAGTTGTTGTGTGATCATTTATGAGGTCGGTCCTCAGGACCACCTCAGGAGGAAGTCAGAACAAGTTTCACCATCCCCTTTAACAAAGCTCTTGGTGGCCCAGTGATTTTTCTAAAGCTACTGGGGAGTTGAAAACTCAAAGCAATCATTTATTTATTCATACCTATTTATTGAGAATCCTACTAAGTACCTGGCTCTGGGGAATGCTTTTGGATAGTTTCAATATTCATGGAGCTTGGATTCTAAAGAGGCAGATAGATAAAAGGGGGTGGAGGGGAGCAAATTAGCCAGTGATTACAAATTATGGTAAATGCTATAAGGGGAAAACAGACAAACAAAAACAAACCAAATGGCTGAAGGTGGAAGGATTGGGAGAGGGGTGGGCTAAGTCAGTAAGTGGATTTGCAAAGGCTTCTCTGAAGGGGAGACGTTTGTGCTGAGGCTTGAGCGATGGCCAGTAACCAGCCAAGGCAGGAGAGTGGGGGGGGGGGGTGGGGACGCTGCAGGTGGAGGGGACTGTGGAAAGGAAGGCTGTAAGGAGGGAAAGTGTGTGCCTCTGGGGGGAATGCCTGAGGAAGACCAGGAGACAGAGAGTATGGTGTGAGATGGGCCACTAGCTGCCCCCGACTGTCCCTCATACCACTGCACCTGTAGCCAAGGGGGATTCTCTCTCCCCTGGCTCAGTTCCTCCTCCTGGAGGTCTTCTCCTGAGAGGCAGATCTGCACCCGTTCCAAGATTTGGTGCTATAGCATCAGGAGCATGGCGGAGAGAGATGGGTCTGGAAAGGTAGATGGAAAGGCATTAGGGCTTCAAAGACCCTGAAGCCTGGATGGAGGAGCAGAAGGTTGAGAATGAAGAATCAAGAGAGTCAGAGGGCAGAGTTTCCAGAGCAGTAGTCGGCTGTGGGGAGAGGGGCAGAGAGACTGCAGCAGGCTGGGAGCGGAAGCCTCTTCAATCTCATCTGAAAGGTCACTTTTGGCTGTGTCTTTCTGTTTCTGCGGACAGACTATTGCCCAGAGACTGGATTACATAGGTTTATGGGGGTTATTCTAAAATATGATAAATCAAGGCTTGACTCCCAACTGAGAGCCCTGCAGAGTCTCTCAAAAGACAGTCATAAAGATGGGCTCCTGCACACAGAGATACGAGCCAGAGCCATTCAGCAAATAACAGAGTGTTTTTCTTCTCTATGCTTATGCCGGTTGGCCCAGCACGGTATCTCCAGTGACTGCTGTATCTGGGAATCCTAACTTAGGGGATGGAGCTGTAAAGCATTGTGAGGTTGGCCCTTGTTGAGTCAGTAGAGGAGTAGAAGGGCTAATAAATACTAGTTCATTTCTTGAACTCTCTCTAATGGCACCATTCTCAGCCTATTACATGCGTTGATTTATTTTAATCCATGTAACAACCTCGCAGAATTGAGATATATGTGATCGACACCCCCATTTTACAGAAGAGGAAACCAAGGTACAAGTTCTTAAGAGTTAGTAGGTGGCACAGCCAGAACTTGAACTCGCTGTGACTCCAGAGCTCTTGCTCTTTAGCCCTGTAGAGGTGATGTAAGAGATCCCTAAGGTCTCACCTGACCACAAATACCACTCTCTTGGCTACAGTTCCTGACCAAATGTGACAATCACTTCTAGAAAACTTATTAAGGGCAACATTATGTAACTAATATTAGTGGAAGCTCTCTTCTCCCTCACAAATATGATACATATGGAATTTATTGGGAAGGGCAATTGGTAGGGAAAGGGTAGCTTACAGGTACGGAATGACAAACAACCAAAGGTTTAGAAAATTTGAGTTTCTGCCAACATATTTGCAAAATACATTGCAGTGCAATAAACATTAAATATTTTCTAAAAGAACAAGTGAGAAAAATAAATGACCACCATGTGGATTCAACAAGCCACTGTCTGTTACCTCCTCTGCCTAAGGCATCGCGTGAGACACTTAATGTTCTGGTTTGGGTTGCTGTGACAAAGTGCCACCAGCTGGGGTGCTTAAAGTAACAGAGGCTTTATTCTCTCCCTGTTCTGGAGGCTTGAAGTCTAAAATCAACGTGTTGGCAGGACCACACTCCCTCTGAGGGTCCTAGAGGAGAATCTGTTCCAGGCCTGTCTTCTAGCCTCTGGGATTGCCAGCAACCCTTGACATTCCTCGACTTGTAGATGCATTGTTCCAGTCTCTGTCTCTGTGGTCACCTGTTGTTCTCCCTGTGCATCTTCCTTCTATGCACATTTGTTTCTGTGTCTCTTCTCCTTACAAGGACACCAGTCATATTGGATTAGAGCCCACCCCAATGACCTCATCCTAACTTGATTATACCTGCAAAGACCCCATATCCAGATAAGGTCAAAGTCACAGGTACCAAGGGTTAGGACTTCAACAGCTTTTGGTGGGACACACTTCAGCCATAGCCCTTAGAGTTAGTTAAGATGAATCGGATTCTTTCTGGACCATGGTAATTAGAGACCTGGGCATATCTAACAGTAACCCATGTGGTAAGCAAAAGTGTAATTTGGGAATGCGTCATGGGCAAAGTGGCAATGTCACTGGCCTTCAAAGGATGAGTAGAATTTTGGTGGTTGGAAGAGAGGAGGCAGAAGAACCTGAGTGAGTAAAGACAAGCAGACTAGAAAGCAGAGGGACTGTTGAGGGCTGAGGAATGGCTCTGTGGCTGAGTAGGAGGGAAGGTCTGTAGCCAGGGTAGAGGTGTACTGATTGCTAGTCTAAGGAATGTGCCCTAGACTCTTGGCACAGGAACTATAACTGCCCTACATGTATCCTTCACCTCTCTTTACCATTTCCACACCTGAGGTCAGGTGAAGGTGGGGGTATTGGGATCTGGCAGGAACTTCTGGGTGAGGCAGCACTGTCTTTGCCCAAGGGCAACACTCTGGAGAAGGTTGCAGGCAGCACCTGGGAAATGGGAAACAGAAGGACCCTGTGGGATGTGGGCGGGCACCCCAGCCTCTGCTACACTAGGGAGAATTCAGGTGCCAAGGTCCTGGCAGCAGGTGGAACCAAGGCAGTGGAGATTTGGTACCAAGTCTGGGCTAAAGATGTGAGCTTGGGATTCATCCACACATGGGACACCTGGGAATGAGTGAGGTCACCTAGCAGACATGAAGAGTTCAGAGAAAGGGGGCCAGAAGACAGAGATGGAGAGAATCCTGAATTAAGGAAATCAGTGTGCCTGCACTTGTTTAATTAGGCAGCTTCAGGCGCTAGATTACTGCCAGCCAGGGTGAAAGCTAGTGCCTTGGGAGTTTCAGAAGAACTAATCCCCAACATTCTTAAGGGACTGAAAACAAGTCACGCTTCTACATGGCTGAGGCTTTTTTTAAAACAGACCTTTGAGAGACACAGGTCTTTTATTCAAAAGTGACCTGTGTTAGTTCAGAACTCAGGCTCTGGGATTTGACTCTTGGATTTGGATTTTGACTCTTTCACTTATTTAACTGAGCGACTGCGTGGAAATTACTTACTTTTTTGAGTTTCCACTCCCAATCTGTCAAATGGGAAGAGTAACATTACTGCCCTAGAAGAGCTGTCAAGAAGATCATGAGATACTGGATGTAAAGTGCATGGCACAATGCTGTGCCTATAAGAGGAGCTCTATAAGTGAGTGTCACATTTAGTCAGGCCCTGTGGCCGCACTCTTCAGAGGTTCAGTTGCAAGTCTAGGTTGTCACCTATGCCTCTAACCTACCTGCTATTGACTGGAGAGGTTCCAATGACCCTCTCCTTGGGTTGAATTAATTTGCTAGAGTGGCTCACAGAACTCAGAGAAGCACTTTGCTTACTAGATTACCAGTGTATTATAGAAGGATAGAACTCAGAAACAGCTAGATGGAAGAGATGCATAGGGAAGGTATAGGGAAGGGAGGCGGAGTTTCCATGCCCTCTCTGAGCAAACATGACGCTTTCCCCAAATCTCCACGTGCTCCCCAACGTGGAAGCTCTTGATCCCCTCCTTTCAGGTTTTTATGGAGGCTTTACCACACAGGCACGGCGGATTAAATCATTGGCCTCTGGTGATTGTACTGGATCTCCAGCCCCTCTCCCCCCCACCCCCCAAGAGGGGGAGGGGTGGGGTAGGACTCAGAGTTCCAACCCTTGAATCACAAGAATCACATGGTGTGTTCTCCTTGCAACCAGCCCCTATCCTTAGGTGCTGTCCAAATGTCACATTATTAAAATAACAAAAGACACCTTTATCACTCTCATCACTTAGGAAATTCCAAGGGTTTTAGGAGCTCCAAGCCAGAAATGGGAGGGGGACCAAATGCACATTTCTTATTATAAATCACAATATCACACCATCCCTTGAGGGAGAGGGGAGAGGTGGCACTGAGTTAACTCTTGAGCCACAGAAAAGCTGGGTTGATATCAGAAGCTGGGGGAAAGATCGCGAAAGGGCAGAAATAACAGACGTCTGCTTGGGGGATTGTGAAATACTGCCTGGTCCTAACAAGCCTAGATTAGACAGCAGTGTGGTGTGGGTACTAAGACTCCTGGGTGTGTGGACAGAGAAAAAAAGGACAAAAGATCATCAGCCATTTTACTGTGCTGTTTGGGGAGAAGGCTGTTTCTCTTGATAATGAAGAATAGTAAGAAAGATAGAGCTCTGTAGTCTGATAAGTATAAATTCAGCACCAAGCTCTACCAGTTACTAGCGCCGAACCTCTCTGACCTTCAGTTTCTTCATCTGCAAAATTGGAGTAATGATACTCACCCTATAGGATTATCACCAAGATTTGGTGAGGTTGTGCATGTAAAGTAGCCAACAGAGCATTAACATATGTAGCTACAAGATGAGAATAGGAGGAGAAGTATAAGGGCTGAAGGATACTTCCTTTTTCTGGAGAGGGAGGACATTTCTCCACTCCAAATGTGTTCTATTCTTATATCACCTTATTCAAGGTTAATATCCCCAGGAGAGATCCTGAGATTGGTCAACCTCGAATGATGGGGTGGCCCAGGTGAGGCCAGCACACCTTGCTTGACCAACCCACCAAGATTGTCCAAAATGGGTGTGGAGGGTTCCGCAGAAGAAAATTGGGATGCTGCTAGGAGAAGAGAGGGTTTGAATGCTGGGTAGGAAGAGCACCAATGTGCACTGCAGACATTCTCCAGTGTAGGGTCCCAGAAAGCCCTGTGATACTTTGGCCCCCGCCTACATACCTTCTTGTGCCAGTTTTCTCTACTGGTGGAACCCAGAGAGGAGGAGGTGTGAGTGATTGTGGCTGACACTGTCAGTAGCCTCCCCTAAGGACCTTTCTCCACCTTCCACGTAGTTGGCAGGACCTTGGTTAAATTCAAGAGTTCACTGTCCCATATTACGAGGGGAAATTTGTTGGCTCTCATTTGATTGTGGTAGGTTCACCACCCTTGCTAACAACTGTGGGCATGTGGCTATCATAGCCAGTGGGTTTTAAGGGGATATCTGCTAGGAGGCTCTTGGAGAGACATTCCTCCTGGATAAAAAAAAAAACCAAAAACACATGGAGGAAAACCCTCCGCTCCTTCCGGTACATGTTAATGAGTTCCTGTGGCAGCCTCCTTGTAATTATGAAGAGCAACGTGTACATGACGGCGATGGCAGGACAGAAGGATGGCAAGAGGCTGATTCTTCATCACGCCATCATTTGCTGATATGCTTCTTGCAATGCCTGTCATCCAAACTATATTTGGACAGGATTTCTGTTACTTGTGGGCAAAGCGTCTGAATGATACATGCCCTTCCACTTCTAAATCTCTAACAACAAGGAAGACTTTGAGATCAGTGGTTCTCCAGCTATGGTCCCTGGACCAGGAGTATGAGTAGTCCCTAGAAACTTAGAAAAACCAATTCTCAGGCCCATCCTGTCTTCCTGGATCAGAAAGGAGGAGTGGAAGCAGCAGTTAGCTGTGTTTTAATAAGCCCTCCAGGTGATCGTGATTCAGGATGGAGTTTGCTGATCCCTGCTTTATACACCACTCTGTTGTCATACTTGTATTAGAACTAACCACTGGTAGTGATTTCACACATTATTCCTTCCAGTGCACCCTGTCCTGTTATTGCTTCATTTGATTCCACCACTATCCCTAAAATTAAAGAAAGAAAAAGAAAAAAGAAAGAAAAAAAAAGTATTTGAAAACTGTTGGCCAAATAAACTTTGTGCCCATCATTTCAGTTTGCTTATTTGAGGTCCTCACCTCCTTCCAGACAGTACATTTAATTTCTTAGGAAGTCTACAATAGCTAGAATGTGGCAGATATTTACAAAAGGTTTTAAAATGCTAATAATCTGGGGCGCCCGGGTGGCTCAGTCGGTTAAGCATCCGACTTCGACTCAGGTCACGATCTCACGGTCCGTGAGTTCAAGCCCTGCGTCGGGCTCTGGGCTGATGGCTCGGAGCCTGGAGCCTGCTTCCAATTCTGTGTCTCCCTCTCTCTCTGCCCCAACACTGTTCATGCTCTGTCTCTCTGTCTCAAAAATAAATAAACGTGGGGCGCCTGGGTGGCTCAGTCGGTTAAGCCTCCAACTTCGGCTCAAGTCACGATCTCATAGTTCGTGAGTTCGAGCCCCGCGTTGGGCTCTGTGCTGACAGCTCAGAGCCTGGAGCCTGCTTCACATTCTGTGTCTCCCTCTCTCTCTGCCCCTTCCCTGCTCATGCTGTGTCTTTCTCTGTCTCAAAAATAAATAAACATTAAAAATAAATAAATAAACGTTAAAAAAATTTAAAAAAATAAAATGCTAATAATCTTTATTAATAATGGTCCATGGAAGTATCCACTGAGCTTTGGGAAGTAAATTTAGTAAGGAAGGTTGGGGATTTATACAAGGCGCGAGGTAAGCAAATAGAAATCAGAGGAGCAAAAGAACTCTTAGAATCATAGATGAGGAAAAGAATGAAGTTACTCCAAAAAAGAAAAAAAGAAAAGAAAAAAGAAAATTAGTCTGGTTAGGACACTAGATGAAGATCATTTGTTTTCTGGGACTCAATGCATTTAAACAAACGGGTTCGGTGGGGGGGCGTGTCTGGGGAGGTGATCCAGTTTGGGGAGTGCTATGAACAAGGCATCAGGGAAGGAGGGCATGAGATGAGTCTGGAAAAGCAGGCAGCCATGGATAGAACAGTCCACAGGATGCCCTGTGTGGGATTGAGTACCACAGCAAGACTGACCTCTGGCACCACTACCTACTAACTGTGGTCTTGGACTGCTTCCCTAGCTTCTCTAAGCCTTAGTTTTCTCAATAGTCACCAGGCTCAATAATACAGGCTTGGTGGGTGGCTTACATGAACCAACATACTATGGACTGAATTGTGTCCCTCCTACCCCCATTCACATGTTGAAGCCCTAACCCTCAGTGTGATGGCATTTGGCATAGGGGGCGTGTGGGAGATAATTAGGGTTACCTAGGGTCATGAGAGTGGCTTTATAAGAAGAAGAGAGCAAGATCCTGCTCTGTTTCTTCACCATGTGAGGACACAGTGAGAAGGCGGTGGTCTGCAAGCCAGGAAAGGTCTCTCTAGAAACTGAGTTGGCCTGCAGTTTGCTATTGGACTTCCAGCCTCTAGAACCATGAGAAAATAAGTGTCTGTTGTCGAAGCCACCCAGTCTATGGTATTTTGTTATGGCAGCCTGAGCAGACTAATACACAGCATATGTTAGGGACCTTGCAAGATGTTTGGCTCAGTGTGAGTGCTCAATAAATAAATAAGATTCATGACAATAAACACATTAATAGGCAGTAAGTTTGGAGGATGAGATTGGTAAAATCTTTGAATGCTAAACTAAGTATATAATTTATTCTGTAGACAATGGGAAGTTTGTGAGCAGGAAACCAAAAGAGGAAGCATATGTGTGCTGAATCCGAGGTCACTATGACAATGGAGCATTATATAAGGCAGGATTGGGCAAACTTTAGCATCAGAATCACCTCGAGGGCTTGTTAAAACACAGATCTATGCTGCCCTCACTCTCCCTTTCAGATTCAGTGGGTCTGGGACAGCGTCCAAGCATTTGCATTTCAGATAAGTTCCTAGGCGGTGCAGATGCTGCTAGACCAGAGACCCCACTTCCAGGGAGGGGGTAAGAGAAAGAGATCAAAACTGTCGTGACCTCTGGCGTGACTTGCTGCCTGGAATGGCAGCAGAATGCTTGCTCTGCAAATGTTGTCCACCCTGTGGTAGATGATGGATAATGTAGGTGGTTCGTGGAGCTGCCGGGAGAAATTGCTACAAGTACGGCAAGCAATTACGGCATTGGGTTTCTGTTTGTGTTTTACGGGTAAACCACTATAATTATAAAACTTGCAAAACCCTGACTTATGAAGTGAGTCGATACTGGAATTGGAGAAACACTGCTTTCTGGCCTTCTCCAAGTTAGGGATTTCTGTTCAGGGCTGGCAATCTGGCGCCAACTGCTAAAATGACACACCAGTTGCAGGCTAATGTCATAAATAATGCCGGTGAAGTTAGTTGAACGGCAGCATCATTAAGATGTTTGTTTGCACGTGGGATGGTAGGCGTGAGACCGTCCTTCGCGTTATATTTTGTGCGACCCTGAGGTGAATGGTGGCTGTTTCGTCTTCTTTCATTGCTTCATAATATATCTGCAACCTCCCCTCATCTTTCCTGGGAAAACGCTTGTCACCACGAGCTGCACGTGGCCCTGATCAGGCTGCCATACTCTGTGGTTCTCCCTCCTGGCCACAGGATGGTCACGAGATTGAGGTCTGACCAATCACAGAGCCCCATCCCTCCTGCCCCAGTGATTGGGCTGAGGAGGCACGTGACCCAGCGCAGCCTATCAGAATCCTTCCTTGGGGATTCGTCCGTGACTGGCAGGGGAGAGAGCCTTCTTCCTCTGAAGGCACGAAGCTGAGGTGATGTGAGTAAAGTTCGTGCCACTCACCCAACCGCCCCGACATGATGGAGTTCTCTTGTTATAGGAGGGAATGAGGCCAACCCTTAAAGAAAAGCAAGCCTGACACTCGGAGAGATCTTTATCATTTGCATCACTTGAATCCCAAGGCCAATACTACAGGCAGATTTTCATTTGCGTGAGTCAGAAACTTTGTGCCTTTTACTTAAGCTTTGAGTTGGTTGCTGGCACTTCTCTCTTTCTTTCTTTCTTTCTTTCTTTCTTTCTTTCTTTCTTTCTTTTCTTTCTTTCTTTCTTTCATGTTTATTTTTGAGAGAGAGAGCGCGCACAAGCAGGGGAGGGGCAGAAAGAGAGAGAGACAGACAGAGGACTAGAATTGGGCTCTGCTCTGACAAAAGACTCCAACTCACAAACCTGAGCCAAAGTCCGGTGCTTAAGGGACTGAGCCACCTAGGTGCCCTGGTACCTGGCGCTTTTAATTAAGAGTCTGAACCCCAAAGTTCGTGCATCTACCTGTGACCCTGTAGCTTCTAGAAATCAAGTTGTGCCCGAGACACTGCATATTCCGTATTCAAATGCCTACATCAGCATAGGAAGGAGTCGTTTGCAGGTGTCTGAAATTTCAGGGCTTTGCCCCCCCCCCAGGTAGCTTGGAGCATTCCCTTTGGAAATGCTAATGAGAGAGAGGGAAAAAGAGAGAAAAGGCTTACCAGTCTTCAGATGCCCGAGTTGGTTTGTTTAGGAGAGAAAGGCGGTGGAGGACCTTGGTAGTGTTTTTAGCTGATGAGAAAATGACGGGTGTTTATTATCAGGTAGTGGAAAATCCAGCGTCAGGTCCTTTTCCTACAAAAAGCACCCTTGTACTTTTCATGTTGGTAGTGGGGACGGGCACTCCCGGGGCTGTCCGTCAGGGTAAAGTTACATAACCTACATTTTTGGCTCAAGTGAATTCACCTCCATGTCCTCAACAGAGAGAGCAAGAAAAGGGGGTGCCAGTGCAGCAGTGGACGGCTGGTCCTCCCTCCCGCCTCACCTGACGGACACGTGGATGGTGAGTTCCTGCCTCGCACAGTTGAGCATCTTGCTGGACTTGTGGGCATTTGTGGGGCTTTCCCCAAAGCTCACTGTAGCTAATTTTCATTTTTTGTAAGAATTGGGAACCCGACTCCACAAGATGAGATATCCCTACAGGAAGCCCCATATTTCAAGTTTTTAATGAAGCATGTTCCGAGGGCTTGGGGGGTGAGCCTCTGTGTGTGTGTGTTTCTCAAACATATATCTGCGGCTTAGTTGAGGCTCGGTATTAATAAGCCATATAATTACTGGGTTCAGTAGTGTTTGGAATCACAATCACTTTTCGATTCCGCTCCTCCTGTGGGCCGTTGTAAATGATAAGCACATCAAAATGCTTTGTGACGGCTGTGTGGGAAAAGAGTCCTCTCAGTGCAAATTACCAGGCACCTTTTATCCCGTTGAATAAACTCCGGGCAGAGACTCTGCCATCAACAACACGTAGGAAAGGCTGAACTCTGTGGTTGATCTGTTTTGTGTGAGGTGGGCCCTTGCTGTTCTATTTGCCCGGTGGCGCTTTTTAATTGGAATGATTTTTATTTGGTCTGATTTCCTGAAATAGAATACATTGCCTGCTAACTCCAGAACACCTATCCGCGTGGGGAGCAAACTGTCCTGGGCTCTTGGCTTAACTCTTTGGGGAGGAGGCATGGCCTTGGGGGTGGGGGAGTTGCAGCATATTCAGATCTGATATTGAAACAGTTGGTGTGTGTTTAGGGAGTAACCACAAAATTTGACATGCCATCTCCACCCAAACCCCAAACCGGTTCCATTCCAATAGCCAAGCCTGCTCCAGGCCGTGGTCTCAAACCTTCTTTTGAGTAGTTTATTTCTTCCTATTTACAACTCCCAAAGTGAGCTGTTTTTTAAGGGAAAATCAGTTTCTATTAATGTCTAGGACCCCGAGCGGGTCTTTGCCTCTAATTTGTCCTGCTTTGTTTAGGGCAAAGAACACGCCGAACCGGTAACCAGGCGAGCAGGGGCCTGTGACAGGCACAGTCACCTGAAGTTGATTTATGCACAGGGATTCAAGGAGCAATCATATTTTAAATAAGGCTAATCAAGCTGTCTTTTTGTGAAAGCCCCCCAGACCGCACACAAACCTCACCCTTGGTGTGTTCTCATTTCCACCGAGTAAAAGCAAAGGGGAGAGGCTTATTAGGAACCTGACGCTGGCACGTAGAATCAAGCAAATGCCACCCAGTTGTGTGCACAGCAGAATTCTTGTTGGAGGGAGGATGACAAGGAAGCAACGTGGTTCCTGCAAATTGAGGGGCTTGATGCACCACTCCACGTGCGATTTTTCTGTTTCAGTTGAGCCCACTTTGGGTTTCTTTCCTTTCTTTTGGTTGACTTTTGCCTTCATACTGTTTTTGCTCCTTATTTGCCCTGGCTCCAGGCTTCCAAGGCAGCGTACCAAGATCAAGTTTACTTTTCAAGTTCTGTCCTCTCCTGTTCATTCATTCCTCACCTTGTCTCACTTCCCTCCTAGCACTTCCTGCAACCACTTCTGAAACACTAACCACCTACATGTGGCACTGGTTTTGTAACCCACCGAAGCCTGTCTTTTTTTTTTTTTCCAAACTACTACTTACTGAGTTTTTCCTCTGTCCCAAGGATCAGCAAACTTTTTCTGTTAAGGGCCACAGTCAATAGCTTCAGCTTTGCAGATCATATTCTCTCTGTTGCAACTATTCCACTCTTGTTACTGTATAATGAAAGTAGCCTGGCCATCAACAATACGTAAACAGGTGTGCCTGTGTCTCAATAAAACTTTATTTACAGATGGAAGCAATACGCCACATTTGGCCGGAGGGCCAGATGGAGTGAATCCCTGTGACGTATATAGGAGACCTACCAGACTTTTGAGAGGATTCTATCAGCAGAAATACCATCAGCCAGACAGAAATGGACAGAGAGAACAAAGTGAAAGAAGACTGTCAAACCCTCAGAACTCTACAAGCAGGAAACAGGCTGATAAAACTACTCAGCTGCAAACAAATGCTACCCATCACAAAAAAGGAAGGAGAGAGCCAATCCCTGGGCTCAGGGCAGAGCTGGGAGCCAGGCCTTGAAACCTAATGGAGTTTGCCCAGTTGGAGTTAGAAATTGCTTGGGACCAGTGACTTCTTTTTTCCTTTCATTTTTCTCCCTTTTTGACCAGAAATGTCTGTAATCATTATCCTGGTGGGATCTGCTCCAGGAGGGACCGATAACTTGTTTGCTAGTTTCGCACGTCCATAGATGTTGAGGAATTGTGCCCCTAGATGGGTCATACCAAGAGTCTTGCTTGCACCTCCTTTAAATTATTTAGGGGATGAGATCTGAGACTTTTGAGCTAATTGAGACCTAGATGAGATTCTGGACTTGAGTTATGCTGTTAGGGGTTGAGAGTTTTGGGGAACTTGGAATGGGGTGCATATGAGGGAGACATGAAGTTTTAGGGACAGGTAATGGATTGCTATAGGTTGAATAGTGCCCCCCCCCCCAGATGTCCACATCCTAATCCCTAGAACCTGTGAATATGTTATCTTACATGGTAAAAGGGACTTTGTAGATGATTAAGTCAAGGATCTTGGGATGAGGAGATTATCCCGGTGGGGCCAATATAATCGCAAGGGTCCTTGGGTGGGGGAGGGAAGGTGGCACAGGAGCATCAGAATTTTGCTGCGGTGATTGTCAACAGTGGGTGACTTTGTCCCCCAGAGGATATTTGGAGGTGTTTTGGGTTGTCACAACTGGTAGAGAAGGTCACTGGCCCCTTCTTTTAGGTAGAGGCCAAGGATGTTGCTAAACACAGAACATCCCCTACAAGAAAGAATTATCAGACAAAAAAGTCAACAGTGTTAAGGTTGAGAAATCATGTCTTATCAGTCCTGTTAGGGTAGGTGTGGTTATGATGCATGGTTCATAAATGACAAGATAAGAGAGGCTGAATTACGGAAGGGGGGTAGGAGATCCAATAGGTGGTATGTAGGAGAGCTGGAGTAGAAGTCCTTGTCTCTAGGCCTCCAGTGCACTGCTGTTTCATCATACCCACTTTTCCTACTAAGCCTGGCTGGAGGCACATTGATTTCAACCTAGAGTCAATAGATGAGATGTCTCAGCCCACAGGTGGGACCGTAATGGCGGATATTTCAGGCACTGGAGCAGGGAGGACAGAATTGTTTCAGGCAAAGGTATTTTCAGTGTCCATTGGTAGGTGGGTAGGAATAAGGCTGATAGGCATATTCCACCAGTATCCATGCCTTTCAGCTTCAAGTGCAGATTGATTTCCACCATGGAACTGAGCCCCTGTACGTAAGCCTGTGTGTGTGTGTGTGTGTGTGTGTGTGTGTGTGTGTGTGTGTGGTGGGGATTGTAAAATATTCCCTACTTCTAAGGAATTTGTTACCTAGAAGAGGAGGTGGAGTCAATAGCAGGTAACTAAAATATAAGTAAAAGTGAGAACACGTGTTTCAAATGGTTTCACACCCCCACACTTCCCCAGGAAAGAGAGAGAGAAAGGTTCTTGGGGGTGGGTTGATAGACATCTGGAAAGTCTACAGGGAACAGGTGCCACTTGAGCAGAGGCTTAAGTTGCAAGCAGAACAGAAGGCCAATGTCCCAGTCAAACAATAGATTCACTTCTTGAAAGCGGTTTCTGCCTCCAGATGCTGAAAGAAAAACTTCCTCATTTGACTTTCAGCCAGCCCTCAGTGACGAGCTTTGGGACTCCATGCATGTTCTGATTATTGCTCTCTTTTCTCCATTCATAATTGAAGAGCCAAGCAATCTAAGTTCTGTAAGCTTCTGATCGGGGCTGAAGATTTGCCGTATTTGGCATGCCTTGCGATTTCCATTGTCATCATGGTTATACTAAGTTTATGAGACAAGTCTCTTACCACTGCCATCAGCACGTTTGTCTTCCCATTTTCTGCTCATTTTTCCAAAATAATAAGAGCCAACTGCTCTTAAAACAGTCAGATAATCACACTAACTAACACTCTCCTGGGCACTGATAGTGGCAAGGTAGAAAGGGAGACCACACACTCTTGATACCATCCATTCAACTACTCATGCACAGAAACCTGATTTCTATGAGTGAGGGATGATTTGAGGCTCTCAAAGCAGAAAGCATGAATGTGCAGATAATATACATTCATTTATTCATTCCTCTATAGATATTTAGTAGATACCCTCTCTGTGCCAGGCACTATTTTAGGAACTAGGGATGCAGCCACAAGACTCTACATACAGGGTCCCGGCCAGAGCTTCCAGAGTAGATGGGGGAGACCGACAATAGCAAGCAAGCAAACCCATAAACAAGGGAGACTCAAATTGTGACAAGTAGGGTTGTCAAATCACAAAATTGCCCTCCTGCCTTGCCCAGTGCTGAGTCAGCTGCCTTTTAAAGCTCCGGGCTCCAAGCCCCACTGGTTATACAAAGTCAGGGAATTCAGCCCCTCTGGTTTGCAAAGCCAGAGTCGTGGGGATTTGTCTTCCCGTGTGGGTTCCCTGGTGCTGTCCCCTCTCCGTGCCTGCCACTCCTTCCCTTCTCCCCTTCTTAACTGCTCAGATGTTGCTGCTTCTCTATATTTTCATTGTGAACTTTATTCTGCCAGTCTTCAAAGTTTTCTCCAGGTTATTTACATGGATGTGAGTGATATCTACTCCTACATGTGGGCCAACACGAGCTTAGGGTCCTCCTACTCGGCCACGTTCTGCTCTTCTCCAAGGTTGCCAGGTCAAATACAGGAGGTCCAGTTAAATTTAAATATCAGATTTTTATAAACCAGTTTTTGAAGATGTATTTACCCAAATTGGATCTCGCTTTTTTTATTTCCTAAGTCAGGCAATGTTAGTACTGAAGAACTACGTGGAGCACCTGGGATGGTGTATCTTTCAGGGTTCCACCAGAGGAAGAGAACCAGTGGGATTCTGTTCTGAGATTACTGTAGGGAGTTGGCTTAAGCAATTATGGGAGCTGGATGGGCAAATCCAAAGCCTGTAGGGCAGTCTGTGAGGAATGGTAGGCTGGAACAGGGCATATCCTGAAGCTGCTTTCCACTGGCAGAATTTTTTTTTTCAGGGAAGCCTGAGCTTTGCTCTTAACACCTTTCAACTGACTGGATCAGGCCCACCCAGATTATGGGAGATAAACTGATCATAGACTTAATCATATCTATAAAATACCTCCCCAGCAACAGCTAGACTAGTGTTTCATTGACTCAATGGGGACTTTAGCCAAGTTGACCATCACAGATAGAAAGGGGAGGGGTGTCCACAGTCATTAGGGAAGCTTCTTTGAGGTAGGGTCATTGCACCTGAGACTTGAACATTGAGACATTGAACGTTGAACTGCATCTAAGAGCCAGGACATCAGAACATTCTAGATGACAAGAATAGCAGGGGCAAAAGCCCTAAGGTAGGAAAGAGCCAGTTTTGTTTTAGAAACAACAAAAAAAATCGATATGGTTAGCAAGGAGTGATCAAGGGGAGAGTGGTACCTGGTTGGGTGGGAGAGGAAGGCAGTGTCTGGGTCACACAGAATTGTGTGTGAGAGTCAAGTTTATAAAAACTCCAGGTCTATGACTATTTGCAAAAAGATATTGCCAGGTAGGGAAAAGAGAGCATGCCTTTGAAAAACATCTGAAGTATTTCTGGGTATCTGGTTGGTATTTGTTTGCTTAAAAAAAATTCCTAGGGGTCATTTAGGCATGGGACTTCCCCAAACTGATGTTATCTGGGACTCTACAAAGTAATACCAACACTTATTTCTGAAAAGGAATCTTTGCAAGAGGTGAAGGAGCAGCCCAGTAGGTAGGCAACCACCGTAGGGCATCTCCAATTTATAGGTTTCTCCTCAACCAGTCTTTGTATTCAAGAATCTTCCTTTTGAAGACTGGAATAGTCACGTGGTAAGCCAGGTGTTTTCAAGAAATAGCTGGATATGAGTCAACACTTTCTGTCTGAGTCTCAGAACTTTATGATTTGTTTAAGGAAAGATTCTAACAATTTTCCTTAAGCAAAAAAATCAGTTTTACATATCAATCCTATATTGGACTTCCACTGGTAGTTTGATCTCTTAGCAATTGTAAATATATCTGTGAACCTTCAGTGTTGATGCAGAAAAATCACTGCCTGGACTTTTGGAGTTTCCTGGAATCCATGATTCCTCCAAATTTGCCTGTTGCCTCCAAGTCCGACCAGGATCCTTCCAAAATGGATGTGATGTCTTCGGGGAAATCACCTCTTTTCTCTTGAATGTAAGTTTTTCTATTATTTATTTATTTTTCTACCATTTTTTTAATGAAGATTTTTCTACTCTGAATTTTTTTTCAGCTCAAAAACTCTGGTTCCATGAGAATTCTCTGTATTTTAAATTTTCTCCAGTGTCTCACCTTGGTTTGGTAGAGAATAAGAAAAGAAATATTGGTCTCTGTTGTATGTCATGTGTGAAAGCACTTCCACTCCCTGAAATCTTTATGGTGAATTCTTCCTGTTTGTCTCTCCATCCCCACTAATAATCAGATAGTATGTAGCCGTCTTGGTTGTCTAATTGCTGGGTAACACATTACCTCTGAAATTCAGTGGCCTAAAACAGCAAGCATTTACTATCTCACAACTTCTGTGGGTCAGGAATTTGGGAATGACTTAGCTGGATTCTGGTTCAGGGTGTCTTGTAATTGCAGTCAAGATGTCAGGTGATGATGGGGCACCTGGGTGGCTCAGTCGGTTAAGTGTCCAACTTCAGCTCAGCTCATGATCTCATGGTTCGTGAGTTCAAGCCCCATGTCGGGCTCTGTGCTGACAGCTCAGAGCCTGGAGGCTGTTTCGGATTCTGTGTCTCCCTCTCTGTCTGCCCCTTCCCTGTTCGTGCTGTCTCTCTCTCTCTCTCTCTCAAAAATAAATAAACCTTAAAAAAAATTAAAAAAAATATGTCAGCTGAGGCTATGGTCATCTAAAGGTTTTGCTAGGACTGGAGGATCACGTGGCTATTGGTAGCAAGCCTCAACTGTTCCTCACCATGTGGGCCCCTCCATAGACTGATGTGTCCCCCATGACATGGCAGCTGGCTTCCCCCTGCATGAGTGACCCTAGCAAGAAAGGAGGCAGCCACAGTGCCTTTGACCATCTAGTCTTGGAGGTTGCACATCATTAATTCCAACCGTATCTGTTTGTTAGAAATGAATCACTACTTCCAGTCCCACACTCCACAGGGGGGAAATTAGGTTCTGCTTTTTAAGAGAACAGTGTCAAAAACGTGTGGACATATTTTTAACTATCACAGTTGTGTCTTGTGTGTATGCATGCTGGAGACATTTCACTCCCTAAGATCTTATGTTATCCTTCCAGCTCTACCTGTCTGCTCTTATCCTCACTAGCAATTAAATTGTATATAGTCTATAACTTATCTATCCTTCTGTCTTCTATAACTTCTTCCAAGCACAGTGCAACCTGGCTTAAGAAAGCCTGAACATCACAAACATTGTTGCTTTGCTCCTTTCAAGTATTACTTAACTGTCAGGATAGTAATTGACAAATCTTCCTTTCCCCCAATCCTTTGGTAGTCCATTGCTTGGGGACAGATAGAAGGGAAAGCAGAGGTAAAAGAAGGTATTTTTTTCCCTGTAACTCCCTTAGATAGATGAGCCATTTTATGCACCACTGCATCCCATGACAGATTGTGCAGAAATATTCAAGAGCCAGGATTGGCGGAAGATGGCCTTCTCAAGAAGCAGCAAGCTGTGTGGCTGGGACAGCAGGAATTAGCTGCCCATGGGCGACTCCCACCTCAGGCTGAGCTCCCCTAGACATACACATGAGACAGGATTTGTGTGCAAGTTGTTTATTTGGGAGATCTCAGAAACATTGGTAGGAAGTAGAGACTTGAAGCAGGAAGCCATGGGTTATGACGCTGTTTACCCTATGGGTGACTGGAGCCAAATCCCACTGAAAAAATCCTGGAAACAGGTTTCTCCAAGCCCACATGTCAGAGTTTCTCCTACTAAGGGAAGCAAGAGAACTGGACTATTTATCTACCAGATCCCATTAGACTTTGGTTGAGAGTTGCTCCTGATTAATTCCGTAGCCTTCCTGTCTGAGGTTACTAGGGCTGCATAGCAAAGACCCACAAAGTGAATGGCTTAACATAACATCTGTGGTCTCACAGTTCTGGAGGCCAGAAATATGAAAGCAAGGTGTTGGCAGGGAGGGCCCTGCTTTCACTCAAGGTGCTAGGGAAGAATCTGTTCCAGGCTCCTTTCTTAGCTTCTGGTGTCCTCTGTTGTTCCTTGACTTGAACACATGCCATTTTATCCTCTGTCTTCACGTGGTGTTCTCCCTATGTGTCCTCACATCATCTTCCCTCTGTGTACGTCTGTCTTTGCGTTCCAGTTCCCCCTTTTCTATAAGGACGTCAGTCGTAATTGATTAGGGATCACCCTAATAATCTCATTTTGTTACCACTGTAAACAACCTGTTTCTAAATAAGGTCACAGTCTAAGGTGTTGGAGGTTAGGATGCTGTGGCAGGGTGGGGGGTGGGCAGCCACAGTTAAACTCAGAACAGTTTGCACATTCAGAGCTTGGGTCCGTTGTTGGGAGCAAGAAGATGTGTCCAATAGAGATCCTGGCTCAGGATCTTTGGGGTTGGCTTCTAGACGTGGAGCTCTCTGGTTACTGTTGGAATAGCCAAGGGTTCAAGCGCAGCAAGACACAACATAGGAGATGGGAAGTCTCAGCTGCATGAAACCTTATGGTCTAGGTGCTCAAGGAATGAACCTCAGAGTCATCCCCGATCCTCTTTTCATTTACCTACTACTTCCAGTCCACAGCGGATATACCAGTTCTGCCCCAAACTCTGTATCTGGAATCCATCCTGGCTCTCTGTCAACACGTCTGCCTGCTCCAGGCCATCTTCACCTCATCTTAGTTACAGCTGTAGCCGCTTACCTCGCCTCCCAGCATCTGATTGGACCTGCCTGGGAATCCAGGATTCTGGTAGAAGTTGTTATGGGATGCTTTGTATCCCCTCAAAAGTTAAATGCTGAAACCCTGCCTCATTCTGTTTTTTAAAAGGATGCACCAAATTTGCTTTTCAATCTTTAATTCAGTTTTACTTTCTTTTTTCTAATCCTTATCCCCTCTCCCTCTCTCTTCTCCACTTCCCTGTCTCTCATTTCCTCTGAATGCATAATAGCACTCTGAAAAGATTGAAATGTCAGAGGCATGGAATGTTTCCACAGAGTGACGTTAATATAAATATTCTAGAGAGAAAACCGACCCAAACACACAGACCCATCTGACGTTGATTTCGGCAAAATGAGGTCCCAAACTTCCAGACTATCATTCCCTCTCCTGCTGGCTTTTCCCGTCACTGCTAAGACACATTTTCTGCTGTCCTTAATGTTGCACCACGATGTCCCTTCCAGAACTATATGTATATAATCACATATGCCTTCTCCTGGGATAGATTATTTCCCCCTGAAGTTATGTCTGCCCCCAGAACAGAGATAGCAAGGAAGTAATCAAAATCGAAGCATTTAAAACAGGTGTTTTGAGCTGCGGTGTGTGTGTGTGTGTGTGTGTGTGTGCGCGCGCGCGTGCGTGTGTGTGCGCACGCGCGCGCCCCACCAGGCTTGGCCTGTCACGTGCACACGGGATAGGAGATGGATAGGATCCCAACATTCCCACAGAGCCTGACTTTACAGCTGAGCCTTCCAGCCACCGTCAGAAACCATCATGAAGCCATCAGAGAGGGATGTGGGGTCATGTCTTTCTAGGGATCCATCCAAAGGCATCTGTGGGTCAGGGTCTAGGACAACTCACCATATGGGTCCATGAGCCCATGATTTAGCTCATTCCAGTTTTTCAATACTAGTGACACCTGGTTAAAACTGAGCAGCAGATATGACTTTAGAAGAATTCAAGAGCTAGGAATTAAAGGATATGGTGAAGTGGGCATGGATCTAGTGTATCATGTCAGATGCTGCCAGGGCTTCACCTTTACCACTCTCCCTTACCAGTTCAGTGTATACTAATCTGCCTTCCATCTGCCACCACCTCTATTTCTTTGCTTGGGAGCTTTCTCTTGCTGCTGGAATCTCCTCTGAGGTGCACTCAACTCATTACTGATAGGAGTTGATTGATAAATAAGAAATAAAATCCCAGCTCTCTCACCCCTGGGGCAAGGTAGCTCAGAAGCACCTGCTCTACACTGGGCTGCTAGAGTACAAGATACGGGAGATAAGGCCTATATCTTAAGGACTTTAAAATCTAGGTGGCTGTGCACCTGGGTGGCTCAGTTGGTTAAACCTCTGACTCTTGATTTCAGCTCAGGTCATGATCTTTCGGTTTGTGAGTTCGAGCCCCGCATTGGGCTCTGTGCTCACAGTGCAGAGCCTCCTTGGGATTCTGTCTCCCTCTCTCTCTGCCCCACCCCGACTTGCTCTCTATCTCTGTCTCAAATAAATTTAAAAAAGGAATAAACTTTAAAATCAGGTGGCAAAGTTTTAAACCAATGATAAATGTTAGGACCTCTATCAGATGGCCCCTTTGTTACACTGAACGAGAGAGAGAGGAAGGAAGAGAAAAGGAGTCCGGTTAACTCAACAAGAACCTCAGGGCAAGGAGTAACTTTTTGCATCACCCGAATCTTCATCTTTGTACACCCAGATCCCTCTGGGGGGTGTGCATCCTGAGTTGACCCAGCTTGGAGAGTGACTCACATTAACTAAGTCTCCAAGAGTCTTGGGTGTAGATCAGAATGCCAAGTTGTGAACTAAGAGTAAGTGAGTTTTTGCCAATTGCCAGGCAGACTCAGGAATAGTACTAGAGGCTCAGTAGTGCTTCTCCTCCTCCACAAGAAGCTTCCCAGCTGAAGCCAACTTGCAATCCAGAAGTCATGAGGCTGTTGGGGAAGCCATGAAGCAGAGCCAAAGTCAAGGCCTAACAAAGATGCACAGAGATTTTCAGACTGAGAAGAGACCATCTGAAGTCATTCATGAGTGATGGTTTTGAATTTCCCTTAAAAAGGGGCGGGAGAAGGAATTTTCAGAAGGTCTAGTTGGTGAGGCTGGGGTTCAAGAACAGCAAAATGTATAGCAGCCATTGTGAGGAAGACCATGCAGACTGAATAAATCAGAATGGCAGGATTTTTGAGCAGGAATAAGTGTTTCTTGCAGCCACCACACATATGCTAAAACTACTCGAATTTGAATGTGGTCAGATTGTGGGCTTGCCAATCAGGTAGATCTAGGATTTATTCTCACTTTACCAGAAATGGACTGTGTGTGGGCAGTAGTCTCTGACCCTCATCTGTAAAATGGATATAATAATGCACCAGGCTCCTCAAGTAGATGAAGATTCAGTGAGATTATGCATGAGAACTGCTGAGCGTGGAGCCTGGCTCATTGTAAGTGCTCAATGAATACTAGCCAGGCTATGGGTTTCATTTGTTACTGTTTTTCAATTTCTACTCACTTGGCTTTCTGCAGTCTGGGGACAGTAGCAGATAACACAGGTGTCATCTATTCTTGGCAGTAGCCAAAAGTTCAATAGTTGGGCAAGGGATCCAGGTAACAAGGGAGCCCAGGTTTGAAGTGAAAGTCAAATGCAACCCCAAGAGGGAGGGGAAGTGAGAGGGGTCTAGAACAGTTTGCTTCTTAGGCTTCACTCTGCATACAAATCACTTGTGGAACTTGTTGAAATGCAGATTCTCATCTGGAAGGTCAGGGCTGGAGCCTTAGATTCTTCATTTCTAACAAGCTCCCTGATGACATCAGTGCTGCTGGCCCTCAGCCCATTCACAGAGTTGCAGTATCTAATATCAAGCCCAGAAGAAAATAAGGATTGGAGGTTGGAGTACAAAACCCACATGTGGTCAAGGAAAGCCAATGGTATGCTTGGAGTTACATTTTCTATCATTCATCTGGATCCGTGCTGTCCAATATGGTAGCCACTAGCCCCATGTGGCTATTGGCACTTAACCCTGATTGAGATGTGCAGGATGTGTAAAATAAACACTAGACTTTGAAGACTGGGTGCAAAGAAAATATCTCAGTACTCTTTTATGTTGATTACATGTTGAAATGATAATGTTTTAGATATTATATTAAATAAAATATATTAATTAATTTCACTTTTTTTTTTACTTTTTTTTTTTTTTTAATGTGGCCGCTAGACATTTTTAAATTACATTTGTGGCTTACGTTAAATTACTACTGGACAGCACTGGTCTAGAAAGAGCCTCTTTCTCCCACCCAGCTCTGAGCTCCTGCCCAAAAATCCATCCTCGGCAATTCTCTGGGTACCTTGGGGAAAGCCTGAGACTAGAGAGGTTCATTGCTCTGAAGGGGAGACAGGCAGGCCCACGCAGGGGAGCTGTTTGGGAGGAACAAGACAGAAACATGCCAAGTCATTCTCCGCAACAGCAGAGCTATTGCCATGGGGCCGGCTGGGCGGCCTGGATCCCGGAGATGCCAGCCTGCCACGCTCCACTGCCTTCTGTCTGGGCCTCTTCAGTTCTCTCTCAAGTTCCCTCCCCATCCTGGGCGACAGGTAATTAGCAGGGCCAGCTGGCAGGCTCCACTGGGCACTGCCGCCAGAGAGCCGGCAGCCGGCCTGCAATTACTGTAATCCTGGCGTGGCCTTGCAAAGAGAGCTCTGTTCAGCTCTCGCTCTGCAGCTTGGCTCTCGGGTGCCAGGGCTTGTAACCTCTACATTCTCAGGGTGTCTCTTGGCAGTGAAAGACCCACAGAAGAAAGTCTCCACTGTGTGTACCTGCCGCAGACTTCCCTTGGTAAATAACTGGGCAGTCGGGCACACATCGCTGCCTGCTGGTGGTATTTGAAATGTCTGAAACGAGCCATATATTCCTCAGACAGTTTGTTTTACATATTCCCAGTATCTCCTCTTTCAGGAAAGCGCTTCCCGGGATTAGCAGCTAGTCCTTCCAACTCCAGGAGGCTTGTCCAGGGCAGATCCCAGGTACCTCAGAAAGTCATTAAGAATGATGTTTGAAAATCCATGAATCTTAGGTTCCGTGAAGCTAGAAGGGAATGAGAAGTAAGGCTGTTTTACTGAGTGGGATCTCTAGGCAGAGCTGGGTCTGCACAGAGGCAGCAGATAGAGCCTCACAGTCAGAGGCTAACTTTTGAATTTCTCAAGCCTCAGTCCCCTTATGTGTAAAATGGACATAGTAATACCACGTACCGTGTAGGGGCTGTTGTGGGGCTTAAATGAGAGGGTCCCTGCAAAGGGCTTAGTATGGCAAGTACTCAAATGTGAGCATTAAAAACTAAGTAAAAGAATAGGGAATGAAATCTAAGAAGCTGGACAGATGAAATACATGTAGGTCTCTCCCATCAGAATGTTCCAGATTGGAGCCCTGAGATTTAAATAGGGAGGAGCTTCTTTTAAAGGAGTGGTCTCTCCCTCTGGGTCAGGAGTGAGAAAAGATTGTCTTGGAGGCATAATGAGTATAGGAGCTCTCTCCACCCCATCACCAGAAAAGTTCACACTAAATCATTTGTGAGGTTCAGCATAAGATGAAAATGCAGGGTCTCTTGTTAAAAAAGGTGCCATTGAGGGGTGTCTGGGTGGCTCAGTCGGTTGAGCATCAGACTTCAGCTCAGGACATGATCTCACAGTTCGTGGGTTCAAGCCCCGCACCAGGTTCTGTGCTGACAGCTCAGAGCCTGGAGCCTGCTTCAGATTCTGTGTCTCCCTCTCTCTGCCCCTCCCCCACTCATGCTTTGTCTCTCTCTGTCACTCAAAAATGAATAAATGTTAAAAAAAAAAAAAAGGTGCCATTGAAGATACTAAAATAGAAAACTTTTTCCATTCTTCTCCTTTTCGTCTTTGTCTCTCTGGCTCTCTCCCCCGATGTTTCTGTTTGCTATGTGATGTCCCACTCCCTCTGGCAGGGGGATTCCCACTTGGCCAATGCAGAGCATCACAGGCACCTGGGACCCTGCAGCTCAGCACTCCCCACTCCCATCCCTCCTCTTCCAGCAGCCATCAGACTGAAGCCCCCCGTGCCCCAACCAGGGCTGGAGAAGTCAGTCCCCAACCCACAGAGGACAGGTAACCCCTGACTCTTTGGGTGCTGACTCCCAGGCCAGTCAGGTGAGGCTGGAATAAATTGCTGGTCAGCACCTGGGGTCTAGGTGGTGGGGATGGCTGCAGCCATGGGCAGTGGCAGGGTGGGGGAGGCCAAGTAGGGTTCTTAGGGTGCCAGAGGGTACAGGAGCAAGCAGCAGAGAACTCATCCTGGAGAGACAGAGGTGGAACTGCAGCAGGAGGTGGCAGTGCAGATGCCCTGCTGTCCCACTGGAACTGACCTCTGAAACCCCAAATCAAATGTACAGTTGTTGGGAATTTCAAGATGGCAGCTGTAGAGCATTAGCGCCCCAAGTGCAGGGCCCCTCTGAGCACAGGCCCTGAGTGACACCTACTAAGGCTGAGACACCTAGTAAGCAGCCCTGGATGGAGATAACTAGTGTCTTGTAATTCCACACCTTGTTTCCCATCCCAGGTAGAGTCTGGGATCCAGATCCCAGCTTGGCCGCTCACTAGTTTTGTGGCCTTGGGCAAATTGTTTAACGCCCCCAAGCCTCAGTGTCTGTATCTGTAATATGGGAAAAAATGATAGAACCCAACTCATAAAGTTGTTGTAAGGATTAAAGGAGATCATGCAAGTTGGGTTTAGCTACTTTTAAAGGGAAGCACCCTTCTCCTGGTTTATCTCTTGGAGAAGCAATCTTTCACACTTTTTTGAAGCTCAGTCAGGGATCCTGTGTTTCCCTTCTTCACAGTACCTGGTGAGTAGCTGAATGAAACAAATCAATGGGAAGGGTTCCATTAACACAGATAAGAAAGTGGATATATTTAGTCCCACCCAAGCTTATTTGCTGGCAAGCACTGCTCCTATCACAGTTTCAACTTGGTCCCATTTGCTAAGAGAAAAGTGGAGAAGTTATCATATAGCTTCTATCTAACCTTACCTGTTCTTTTTTTTTTTTTTTTAATATTTTTTAATGTTCATTTTTGAGAGAGAGAGAGACAGACAGAATGTCAGTGGGGGAGGGTCAGAGAGAGAGGGAGACACAGAATCCAAAGCAAGCTTTGGGCTCCAAACTGTCAGCACAGAGCTCGATGCAGGGCAGGAACTCACAAACCCTGAGATCGTGACCTGAGCTGAAGTCAGTTACTAGCTCAGCTAGTAACTGAGCCACCCAGTTGCCCCACCTGTTCCTTCTTAAAGCTGATTTCATTCTCCATTTTCCTAAAAAGCCCTGCTCTAAACTCCTCATCAGAACCCACAATCTGCTACACCTGTATGATCTTGAGTGCCCACACGTAGTAGCTTCTGTCATGTGTTTAGCAACAGTCTGTTTACTAGAAGGTAAGCTACCCAAGGACAAGATCTATGTCTGGTTTTGCCTAGGAATGAATACCCTAGCATGATCCCTGACTTGTGGGAGACACTCAATAAATGTTTGTCAAAGTAAGGGAATACTAGATGGAAGGATGGATGGATGGATGGATGGATAGATGGAAGGAAGGAAGGAAGAAAGGAAGGAAGGATAAATGGACAGATAGAAGGAGGAGAGGTTATATTTTATGACCTCAGAAGTCATTCCCAGCTCTGACAATCTATTATTCTGTAAGTCTACTGCATTTTCTCAACTTCTTCCCTTGAAGGATGAAGTTGAAAGCTTCAGAGCCTTCTCTTCACATGATGGACCATGCAAGGAGGAAAGTAAATCAAAAGTGTAGGGTGGGTTGTTTGGATGTCCATGACTTGGTGAGGGATTGAGAGCCAGGTATACTAGTGCCATTTTGGTCCCAGTGGAGCTTTTCATCCAGGTCACATTGTCTCTTTAGGTATCTATGGCCCTTACTGCATTCCAAGGGGCTGGACTCACAAGAGTAGTGAGTGGATGATCAGATGGGGACTGAGGCAAATTCTTTGAGCACAGAAGAGCTGCATTCCTCCCGTATGAGTGGCTGGCGATATGTCCATGAGCATTCCCCAGCAGATGGCTGTAAGAAGGGCAGCTGAGCACTGACTGGGCTGTCATGTGGCTCCCTGGCACTGGAATGGATGGCATCACTCCCTGAGACCTGGACTCTCTTGATCTCACTTAGCTTCTGTCTCCATGGTCCTTCTTCTTCTCTCTCTCAGAGGTGGATTCCTTTAATTTATCTGGCAGTGGGGAAAAATGTGTTCCATAAATATGCATGCAAATATTTCTGCCTTGAATTAACATTAGTGGGTTTTATTTTTAACTCAATAAATTGGAATTTGTAACTCCCCCTACCTGCTCCCCCCCGGTGACTCAGTCTAGCTGTCTGGGCTAAGGAGAAAGACCCCTAGGCTAGGGATTGCTTCTCAAACTTTAATGTGCATATCCATACCCAGGAGATATTGTTCAACTGCAGTTTCTGATTCTATATGTCTGGAGCAGACTGTACGGTTCCAACAAACTCTCAGATGACGCTTTTGCGGATGGTCTAACAAGCTCACGTTGAGTAGCAAGGCTCTATGGAAAAAAAGAAAAGTTCTAGGATGAAAGAGAAGAGAACAGGCACATCTATCTAATATTTCACAACATTCTTGTACCACACAGAAACAAGTTCTAGGAACAAGACTGAGAGGAAGGGAGAGAGAAGGAGGGTGGGAGGTGTGGGGAGAGAGAGAGAGAGAGAGGGAGCGATTGAGAGTGATGAGTGCAGCCAACTGGTCTACTTCTCTTTTATTGCTCCAAATTGAGGCTGAAAACCAGACGGTGAAGAATTTGTTGTCACCAGTCCATTTTCACAGGCTGGGGAGGTCATAGTGGCCAAGGGAGAAACAGAGGCACCATAGCAGGGCAGCATTTCCTCATGTCCTCCAGAGACTGCCCTTCTAAGACAGGATGGGAGCTGCCTGTGTTCGCCACCCTAGGCCCTCCTCGAGACTGAAATCAAATGCTGGCCCTCTTCCCGTCCATCTGCCCACCGGCTGGAAGGCACTTTGCTTGCCCTGCTGCTGGTCTCTCGCACACAGCTTCCACAAATGCTCTGGGCTAATTGGATCTGAGACAGGGAGATGGCTTTGGGCTTGAAGTGGCATTTTCCTCCTGCTTCTTGGCCAGGCTCCAAGGCCACGGGATCATTTAGGACCACAGAAGAGAAAGGCGTGAGGGCCCTTGAGTGGCCAGCACTCACACTTCTGAGTGTCTAGTGGGCTTGGACTTGGAGCCCACTGGAGGGATGGATGGAAGCTTTCATAGGCTTCATGTTGTCCTTTATTTTATATAGCAGGGTGGCAGTGACAGTCCCATATGGATTAGACGTTCAAGAGCCCTTATGGGCCACTTCTCCTTCATCCATTTCAAAGACCCACAAGTGTCCTTCCATATTCCCTTTCAAGCCCAACTCCAGCCAGCCCTCTAAATCTTTCCAAAGAAACGCTGAGTAGGGCTTAGGAAAAGACTGCCCACTCAGCTAGTGAATGAGGATCTTGGCCTGCCTTCATAGGTGAAGGTCGGAGTTGAGGTTGTGCTGGACTCTGCAGCTCATCAATCTAGGATTCAGGATTGCAAACCCAAATGCTTACAGGGGCCTGGCGGGAAATATACATGAGCAAAGACAGTTGGACAGGAGAAAATCTGAAGAGAGCCTCAGATGATCGTTATCATATGAATCTGTGGGCCCAGCTTTCCCCAGGTCCTAGGCTTTATGGGGAGATTCTAGCAGTCTTTTGAAAATAATAACAAAAGGCTTTGGGAAGTATGTACAACATGCCAGGCACTTCTCTTAGTACTTTAGGTATTTTACCTTATTTTATTCTCACAGTAACTTTATGATGAAGGTACTATTACCACCATTTCACAGATGAAGAAACCGAGGCCCCGGGGGGATTGACTCACTTACCCAAGGTCTTCCAGCTCGGAAAGTGGCAGAACTGGGATGTGAATCTAGGAAGTGTGGTTCCCAAGTCCCTAACCACCATGTTCTACTGGTAGCCAGAAAAGAAACTTCTAGATTCTTATGTTCACATTGTATTAATTTTCTATTGCTGGGTAACAAATTACCACAAACTTTGTAGGTTAACACAGCACCCATTTATTAGCTCATAGATCTATAGCTTTGGAGTTGGAATGGGCTCATCTGGGATCTGGGCTTAGGATCTTACAAGGCCAAAATTAAGGTGTTAGCTGAGCTGGGCCCTACTCTGGAAGCTCTGAGGAAGAATCAGCTTCCCAGCTCATTCTTGTTGGCAGAATTCAGTTCCTTGTGGGAGTGTGACTGCGTGCCCATTTCCCTGCTGGCTGTAGACCCAGGGTTGATGTCAGCCTCTAGAGGCTGTTCTTGGGTCCTTCCCTGAGACCCACTCCATCCTATGGAGATCCTTGTGTCAGATCCTTCTTGTGTTGTCAGTCCCTTTGACTTCCCTTCTGCTACCCAAGGGGGACAACTCTCTGCTTTTAAAGGACTTGCCTGATTGGGTCAGACCCACCCAGATAATCTCAGTTAGGATGATTGACTTGGAACTTTAATTTCATTTGCAAAATCGCTTCATGGCTGTGCTCCGATTCCTGTTTGAGAGAAGAACAGGGGATGGGAATCTTGGGGGACCATGTTTAGAATTCGGCTTACCATAGCACTTAACTTTAATAGGTATTAAAATCCTGTTTATGACAAACAAGACATCTACAAGAAGGGGGCTGAGGGCTTCTGACATTTGGACTTTTATTCTGTTTATTCAACAAATCTTTTCTGAGTGCCTACTGGTTGTCCACACCATGCTAGGCTCTGGGAATATAGCAGCAAACAAGACCCACCACCCCTGGCCTTGGTCTTCCAGGTACCATGTCGCTAGGGCATCTGTGGGAGTCCATTTGGTGAGGTGGCAGCCATGATCCCTGGGCTGTGTTCCTGTTACTCTGCTTGAGTATTTATTTGTCTTCAGTTACATGCCCCACAAACCCTGTTTGTTTTTCTCTCCTTCCTGAATATTCATGACCACGAACTGCTCAGATTCCCTAATCAGTCTCCCATGTGAGCTACATTCAAATAGGGACCACATCTAACACCTCTGTTCTGTTGTTCTGGCCAAAGCAAATAGAATTACGAGTGTACAGGAGCCAGCTAAATTCCTGGTCCCATGAGACAGCTTTCTATAGGCAGGGCGACTGGGAGTCCCAGAAGCAAGACAGCAGATGCTGGCTGGCACTGGGAAGGCAGGAAGAGAGGCAGTAATTTCCCGACTGCCAGTTTGTGAGTCCTGCCTGTGGTTTGAGGGATTGGTAGCCTTGTAAAAGAAGGGAATTTCTCCCTCTGTTTTAGGATTAATATCTGTTAGAGCTTGAGCTGTTAGCCTCCTAAAGAAGGGAGTTTCTCTCTCCATTTTGGGCTTAATATTCCTGAGAGCTTGAGCTGTTACCTGCTGCTAAAATATGGTTATGCACAGTCAAATGGTCTGATCCAATATGCACAGCCTTATGGTTTAATATTCTCATTAGTTCAATTTCATTAGTATTTACTGAGCCCCTTGAGTTAGATGCTTTCAAAATTCAAGTAGTTTCCTCACCCCCACCCTGTCTACCCTTCTCTGCACATACTCTACCTACATGCCACATCCTGTACAGCCTAGCAATTGATCTGTGTATCTAAAAAGATATCCATATGCCAGTGTCCCTCAGAGTGTGACATCCAGGAAGAAATGGAGTAATGCAGATGTGGTCTAAGCATGCCCCTTTTGGTCAGAATTAATCTCTCCTTCCTCCACACTTCTCTTCACACTGACTCCTGAATGCTGGGATCATTGTGGGATGAAACCAGACCCTGAGAGTGTACTTGCACTTGACTGAGCATTATCTGCCCTCTCTTGCTTCCTGGATAAATGTACCAGGCTCTGGGCAGGATCCTGCCTTGGGACTGCAGCATGTGTAAGAATTACAGGTAGGCCACCAAGCTTTTTTTGCATAAAGATTTCATAACCTATTGAGAGGGTGGGTCACCAGTACTGAGTGAGACTCAATGGACCAAAACGATAAGCAGAGAAAGAGTGAGGGGCTTAAGCCCCACACTCTACCCCCAGGATGGAAGTTTTGACATGCACTGTGCTCGGCGTGTGCCTTTATTATCTCATTTAATCCTCACAATAACCTCCAGAGGTTGGTCCTGTTATTACCAGCACTTTAAAGATGAAGATGCGGAGTTTCGAGGAGTTAGGCATCCATGTGATGTAGCGAGTGTCAGTGCCAGGGAGAGAGAATCAGGACACCCCCGATACAGTCTAAGACCTTGATTTCAATCAGCTGGGGAAGATCATCTGTAGAGAACACTGCAGAGCAATGCTCGTCTCCTTCACCAGTCCAGCCTGCCAGTCTAATGAGAGAGGGATAGAGATCTGCAATACTGAAAAAAAAGCGGGGGGGGGGGGGGTTGCTTTTTAAAACAAATTTCAATATTAGCATTGAGAGGGCTGGCTGGGAACAGACAGAGAAATGAGTTTTGGGTTTCTCCCGGGAGAGAGTGCTCATGGTTTTACTTTATTTTAATTTTCTCTCCTGATGAAAAATTTGCCATGGTTAGAGAGGCATCGAATAAACAGAACTGTGACTGATGTTTTCCAAGTTCCTTAGCGGATTCCACATATTTTTTAGAGTTCCATCAATATTTCAACAGTTTCGACATGGTTCCCCACTGGGAGACTGGGGTGGAAGGAGGAGTCCCTGACATCTCCTTTCCCACCACAGTGGCCAATGCTGGGCTTGTGTCTAGGGCCCTGGGGTTCAGGAATTTTTTGGAATAGGGGCAGGCAGTATTGGGGACCCACTGTATGCCCTTGGCACTCATCTTCATCTATGAAGGCAGCTACCCCCTGCTGCTGGGACTCTGCTTAGGGGCATTCTCCTCCTAGGGCAGATCCTCCAGGCAGGGCAGAGAATGACTGTGTGGAAGCAGTCTGTTATAGACTGAATATCTGTGTTCCCCAAGTTCATAATGTTGAAATCCTAGCCCTCAAGGTGATGATATTAGAAGAGGCCTCTGGGAGGTATAGCCTCATGAATGTGTATAGTGCCCTTATAAAAGAGACCCCGCAGAGCTCCCTTGCCCCTTCCACCATGGGAGAACATGTGAGCTAGGAAGCAGGCTGTCATCAGACTGAATCCTTCAGTCCCTCAGTCTTGAACTTCCCAGTCTCCAGAACCATGAGAAATAATGTTCTGTCATTTATAAGTCTCCCCTTCTATGGCATTTTTTATAGGACAGCCCAAATGGATTAAGACACCCCCTTAGCCAATATGATGGATGGACAAGACCCAGCCCTGCATCTTCAGGTGTAGAAGTCTGAGGCCCAGTCTGTATAGTCTTCCCAGAGCTCCCCAAAAGGGAGCTCAATGGGACCTTGCTTAATAATAATGCCCTCTACTGGCTTCTTTCCCCTTCCCCCACTCACTTCCCCATCCTCTCACTTATGCTTCCTCCCAAATGCACTCAAATCTATGCCTAAGACAGGGGAGAGGGTTCCACACCAGAGAGGGACACCTGGGAGATCCAAATCAAAAAGCAAGAACTGGAAACCTAAGAAAGTGTCGTCTGTTAGAACAAATGTCTCGATTTTCATACTGTCATAGGCTTGAGGGCACTTCTCAGAGGTCCACCTGCCATCTGCCTTTGTTTTCCTTGGCCTCTTTTAGTGGATGGACAAGACTGCCAGAAAGCAGGGCTGGGCTGAGGTTGAGATATCCACGGATGATGGGGGTGTGTGTGTCCATGCGCACAGGGGTGGGGGCTAACCTGACACAAGAAAATCTCCAAGGATTAGCCTCAGCTTCCCAGGCGGGGCACAATTGGAGTAATATGGGCAGAGAGCCCATCCGGGCAGCAGAGACAGATGTAGAGTTTGAGAAGAGTTACTGGCAAGATTATTCCACTTGATCACGCTTGGCGTAGCACACTCAAAGTCTTATTATTCCTTTCCTTCGAGTCAGAATGACCCAGAATCATTCCTGGGAGCTGGGCCCTTCCCCTCCACTTGCAGATCCAAGCTCCCCCAACTCTCTAGATCCATTCTCTGTCTCTGGCTTTCTCCTCTTCCAGATCTCTCTGGGATAGAGCCATATCAGTCAGGAATCATTAAGTGGTGAGCCCTGTGGTAAGTAGCTTAAATGATGATCAGATTAAATTCTGTTAAAAATCTTGTTTACTTCCATTTCATAACTGAGAACACTGAAGCACAGAGAGGTTGAATAATAGGCCCAATGTCACACAGCCAATGTGGCGCATCTAGGATTTGACACCAGGGCTGGTTGCCTCTGGAACTTGGATTCTTAACCACTTTGCTCTTTTGCCTCCTAAAGGTTTGTTCAGTTATAGGTATAAATATGTGAAGCAGATAGTAATTCTAATTAGACGTTGGATTTTTATAGCACTTTGTAATTTATAGGCAGGACAGAGAATGACTGTCTGGGAGCGGTCTGTTATAGACTGAATATCTGTGTTCCCCAGGTTCAGAATGTTGAAATCCCAGTCATCAAGGTGATGGTGTTAGGGTCGTGTGGGGCAAGAATCATTAGAGTGTAGTTCTTAGCACATAAATGGTAGCAACTAGTCATGAGAACATCTCCCTCCTTTTACAAGTGAGGAAACAGTCTCAGTTCAAGTGACATGGCAGAGAACCCCAATAAATAAAGAGCCATGTCTTGTGAACTTGCACACAGCTCCCCTGTCACTCTTTCTCTTTGCACACTCAGCGATGGGCCTGGTACATTCTACCCATGTGTTCTTGGATCCGGCTCTCTTTTTCAGAGCCTGCTGACTGATTTTCTCTGGTATGCACAGGGTTTTCAAAGAAGTGTTTATTCTGTCCGTACTGTAAACCTAGCACAGAAATCAGAAACAGGATGTCAGAAACACAAAGGGCTCAGGTTGCAATGCTTCTGGAATGCAAAATGAAGGAACTTTCCCTTCTTGAGAGGTGTAGTGGGACGGCTGGAAATTAACTTGGACTTTTCTGGGGCCTGGGAAGGAGAGGGAAGCACAGACACAGTTTGCAGGGACCTGCTTTGATTGGAAAACAGGCGCCCCACCCATTCCAGGAGGACACAGGTGGGGAGGGAGAAGAGGGGAGGTCTGGTGATTTTATAGTCCATGCTTCCCATCTTTACAATGAAACATGAGTGTACAGAAGACAGTGGCTCTCACGTGAAGGTAATTTTGTCCCCCAAGGGATGGATATTTTTGGTTGTCAGAGGTAGGGGGAGGAGGTAGGCAGAATAGTTCCAGCCTCTAGTGAGTAGAGGCCAGAGATGCTGCGAAACATTCTATAATGCACAGGACAGATGATCCGAGCAAACTTCCGTCCATAGTGCTCACATTTAGAGGCCTTTTGCGAAGACATCTTGAGCATTCCTTCTGAATTAACCCTTGTCAGCAGAGAGCAGCTGAAGAGAAAAGGCATGCCCTGAGGGTGCAAAGGGCATATTTCATTGAAGCGTTTTATCTGAAAATTTCCAAATATTACTGTGAAATTGTGACTTAGAGTAAGAAAAATATTTTGGTCTTTGTCCCATATCTGGCACAGAGCTCCTAAAACTCTTGGAATTTCCTGTGAAGAGAGCAATAAAGATGTCTTCTGTAATGTTAATGCAGGGACTTTGGGGCCACACCTAGGGCAAAAGGCTGGTTGCCAGGAGAACAAACTGTGTGATTAGAAAGTTGGAGCTCTTGGTCCCACCCCCCAAATCTTCTGGGAGGGAAGAGGGGCTGGAGATTGAGTTCAGTCTTCGGTGGCCACTTGATTTCTTCAGTCATGCCTGTGAATGAAGCCTCCATAAAAACCTAAAAGGAGGGGATTTGGAGAGCTTCCAGGTTGGTGAACATATGGAGACTTGGGGAGAGTGGCGTGCCTGGAGAGGACATGGAGGCACTTTGTGTAATAAACCAGCAATCTAGCTAGTAACGTGTTTCTTTGAGTTCTGTGAGCTGCTCTATCAAATTAATCAAACCCTGGGAGGGGAACATTGGAACCTCCCATCTATTGCCTGTTGTTCAGAAGCACAGGTGACAGTCTGGACTTTCAGCTCCTAAAAGGAATCAGGAGGGCAGTCTTGGGGGACTGAAGCCCTTAACCTGTGGGCTCTGATGCTATTATCAGTTAGTGTCAGAACTAAGTTAAACTGTAGTACAGCCAGCTGTTATCTCAGAATTGCTTGGTGGCGTTAGAAAAAAAACCATGAATCACAGTTGTTGTCACAATCTTAATTACGTCATACCCCAACCACAACTCACTCACCACCTGCTTATTCTCAGCCTATTGGATGATTTCAGTTTAGCATTTGCACAATTCATGATTATTTTAGTTATTGTGTGTCACCTATGTGGTGGGTCATTTCCATAAGGACAAGGGCCGTGCTTGTCTAGTGGTAGCCCAGTTCCTTGCTCTGAGCTGTGTTTTAAATGTAAGACCTTATTATCCCATTTTACAGTTGAGAAAACTGAGGCAATATTTTCATTTATTTGGTAAATGAATGAACAAAACTGAGATCCCCTCCCTAAAAAAGGCTGTAGTTATGCAGCAGGTTAATATATACCGGCTGATCTCATGTTCCTAGGAGGCACAGCGTCCTCTGAGAAGTTTAGAGAAAGGAACATGCTGAGGATCTGGTGCGGGACTGCAGCTCCCTCAGGAACTGTTTGATCTTCTGTAAGTCAAGTCCTCATTCTGAGCCTCAGTGCATTGGTGTGCCAAAAAGAAACCAAAACAGGACTGGATTAGGTCCACTTTCTTAAAGCATACCCCTTGGAATCCTGACTCCAGGAAATGTGACTCGATTTTCCTCCAAAAAACATAGAGTCCCCTCATTGAATAAATGTGGGAAATGTTTTAACTAAACAAAGATTTTGAAATGCAGGACTTTTCAGAGCCTTTCATACCACTGTATGATGTGAATGCCCAAGAGGAATATGTCTTTTTCATTGTTTCCCAAGCAAATCTGTTCAAGGAAACCGGTTTTGGAGAAGGATATTGTAGGACTTGAGTCCTGTAGCATACGCCTTGGGCAATTTTGGATGGCACAAAAGCTAGGAACCCCCTTACTCTTACATTTAGAAACTCTCCAGTGAATATAGGTAGGTAAGTGTCTGTTATTATCAGCTGGGACCCAGTATTTGTGTCAGAGCCTCTTGCTGTCTGTGATACCAGAGGTCCCCTCTCCTGCCCTGGCACATTGTTAGCAAGCATCTCTCACATGCCTTACCTCTAGGGGCGGTGTTTGTGCCTAGTCCTGGCCCATGGGAAGAAAACAGGAGACCTAGCCTTCGGAAACTGCCCCTCTCCCCAACTCAAGTCCTTGGCTCCATACTCTGCACCCCCTCTTCCACATCAATTCCCAGTCAGATGCTAGGATCCAGAAAGGTGTCCCAATAGCTGAGGCTGCCTAACAGTGCTTATTCTGGAAAGCATTCCTTTTTTTTTTTTTCCCCACCTTTTTAAAGTTTATTTATTTACTCTGAGAGACAGAGTGGGGGCAGAGAGATGAGAAAGAGAATTCCATGCAGGCTTGACACTTTCAGGGCAGAACCCGATGTGGGGCTCAAACTCAGTAACTGTGAGACCGTGACCTGAGGTGAAGTCAAGAGTCGAATGTTTAACCACCTGAGCCACCCAGTGGCCCCTATTCAGGGAAGCATTCATGCACAGCTTGTACCACTCCTATTAAAAGGGAGTGGGAGAGGGGCGCCTGGGTGGCTCAGTCGGTTGGGTGTCCGACTTCGGCTCAGGTCATGATCTCGCGGTCCGTGAGTTCAAGCCCCATGTCGGACTCTGTGCTGACAGCTCAGAGCCCGGAGCCTGCTTCTGCTTCTGTGTCTCCCCTCTCTCTCTGCCCCTAATCCACTCGCATTCTGTCTCTGTCTCTCTCAAAAATAAATAAACATTAAAACAAAAAAAGGAGTGGGAGAATGTACAGATGATCTCGCCTTTTCCACACCTAGTGTCTCTGACCGCGAGGCGACTGCTGACATTAACAGGTGCCTTGTATTCATTTCCCAGTGTCAGTCACCAGAGGCATGGAAAGACACCTGAGGACGATACCACTACGGGTCTGAGGTGGTAGGCCCTTTAATAGCAATGACCAATGCTCACAGGGACACTCTCCTACCTTCCTTCCTTTAATTCAGGACCAAAAACAGGATGAAAAGGAAATCCTCAGAAATCTGTGAGCTGCAGTAGCCCAAGCTTCTGTTTGCTGTTGTCAGTTTCCCGAGGATAGAGGACCTCTTGACACCTGTCAAGACCCTGACACTTCCCACCCGCCTGTGGTTGCATGGGAGGGCACTGCAGGGATTTGGTCTCCGCTGGCTGCCTGGCCCTGAGATGCCCCGGGGCTGCTGTGGGCCTGCAGAGTCCCCTGCTCAGCACCCGCAAGCGCTGTGCCCTGCCACAGGAAGAGGCAGAGTCCTCGCCGCCTCTGCCAGCAGCCTGCGTGTCTGGTATTTGGCACCAGGCAGTCTCAGGGAGCAGGAGGCGGACCAGGCCAGGCTGGGTTCAGTTCCATCTGTCTCCGGCTTCTGTTTGGCATCTTGGCTGTGCTGATAGGAGCCCTCTGCAGTGCCCTGCCTTTCTCAGTAGCTGCTCAACAGGACACAGGAAAATTGCTCTCCTTTCCCCTGCACTGATCTAGGGAGGAGGCATCCCCAGGAAGCCTTGGGCCAGAAGCAGCCCCTGTGGCCAAGACAGAGAGAGGCCAGACCAGGCACACATTGGAAACTTCACACCGAGTCATGTCTTTATTCCTTCCCCATCCAGCGTGGCCGTTCCAGGCTGAGATATTAGCTCAGCTAAACTCAACCTGGAAATCATAATCCAGCAAGTCATGGCCATTCTTGTCAATTCTCTTAAAGGTTAATCTGCTTTTCTCCTTATTAATGAAGGGCCTCGGAAATGCAGCCAGGCCTCTCCCATGTTTTGGTAGATTTGGGCTAATAGGCTGTTTTATTTCCATGGTAACAGCTTCCAGTGTTACAGGAAGATAATTTTCCAGACAAAAGATGTGTGGGTCTTATTATTCTGTAGCGATCTGACTGTGAAGGCTGAGAAAGTGGGTTCAAGGGCTGCCCGAGATTGCAAGTTTGACCCATTCTGGAGCACCTGTTTGCCTCTGGCTTCTGGGTCTCAAGGCTTATTAGAGGGATGCATTGTAGGAAATTGGCAGGGACTGAATAGGAAATTGGCAGGGACTGAATAAAGATACTCTTTGAGAGACAATGCTGTAAATTCATTCTCTTATCAGCCAATGGGATTTGAGGGAGAAGTGGCTCAAATTATAGTGATCGCCAACACACCAGGAGCTTCTGCCCTGTGGAGTGAGCTAGGAGCCAGCCTTCCTACAGTGAGGGTCTCTTGGGGAGGTGCCTCTCAGGCGTCATCACCCTCCTCACCTCCCAAGTCTCAGGGCAGACAGGCAGAATTTGCTCAAGGGCTCAGTACATATATTCTGCAACTACCTCATACCAGTCAAGTGACAGGGAGACAGAGGACCAGCCAAACAGGCATGGCCCCCTCTCTGAAGGAGCTTATAGTTTACTGGTGTGTTAGGGAATGGGTGGGTTGAATAGAAGAAACCGGACAATGGCAGTACTTTGTTGTACATGTGATAGCAGGGACATCCAGACTCTGGAGGCACACAGTAGGGCCAGAAAAGGCACACAGGGAAAGAACTCTTTTAGAAGGACTTGAGAATTTTGTAGGAGTGAAAGCTGCTCAGGCATTCACTAAATGACCATTATGACCAAGCACTATCATAGGTCCTGGGGGATTCAAACAAACAAAACCAGACAGGTTTTCTATTTATACCCTGGCAAAAAGATAATTGATCAGCATTGCAATTTATAATTGCAACTGTAATCTGTGCTACCAAGGGAAAGTCCTTAATGCCCCGAGAACTAGTGAGATGGGAATTTGACCAAGACATGTATCAGGACACTTGTGTATGGTTGAGTAGGCTGTGCACTGCACAACGCTAGGGAGAGCCCTTTATCATAAATTTGAAAATTTATTAGGATAGTTTTCTGGAAGATGGCATCTAAAGTGTCTTAAGAAAGGGGTACCTTTTCCTAAATTTCACAAAAATAATTCTGCGGCCTGATGAAACTTCTGTCAGGGAAGGAAGGAAGGAGAGTCTTCCCCAAGTAAGTGACACTGTCTAGGAACTAGACAGTAGGTAGGAGCTCAGTGGGTAAAGAAAGGTAAGGAAGGGTGTCCTGGGAACAGGCAACAACAGGCACTCCTTAGGAGTAGTTGCATCTCAAAGTCTGAAAAGAGGCCAGGAAGCTAGGGCAAATGAAGTAAGGGTAGTGCAGTACTGGCTGCATGGGTCAGGAGAGAGGGCCAGCTCAGAATTTCACATCCCTGCCTTGAGCTGCCAGTGATGCTGGACATTTGGCACTCTGGGCCTTTAGATGGAAATAGGTGGGTATTGTAGATGCAGCTGTGGGAAGGGGCCTTTGGTTAGTTAAGAAAATAAGGCAGACTTGCCAGCCCCTCGTCACACCAGTGAATCTGCGAGTCTGGTCCATGGATCACCCACTTCAGAATCACCAGAGATACATGTGCCTCTACAGCCGTGTAAGTCCCACCCGAGACCTATCAAAACCAAATCTCTGAAACAAGGCCCAGAAACCTGCATTTTATCCAGCAGGCCATGTAACTTTGTTGGGACCTAGGTTTGAACGTGGCGGGTTACGCTTGTGCCTGGGGCAGTGACATTCTGCTCGTTAGTCTGCCTTAGCTGAAGTACCAGGCTTCCTTTGGATCTATTGCTTTATTGCCAACGAGTTCCATAATATCTGTCCTTTCTTCCCAGAGGATGGTGTGTTCCTTCTTCCCCCATGTTCACTGAGGAACTACTATGTCAAGTTGGCAAAACAGTTGCATTTCATGTGTAATATCCAGTTCCTCGGGGAGTAGCTGCAGAGAGAACAGTGTCAAGAAGGATTCTGCAGCTGGATGCAGATGGGTTACGAGTGTCTGTCATAAGCATTGGAAGGGAGATGGTGGCACATCACTTCTCATGCAAGGGCTATCTTGGATGAGATGCTACACCCTCAGAGTAGCTTTTCCTGACCCCCTCGAGTAGCCCTGATCACCTCCCTCACATCGCTAACACAGCCCATGTGATTTCCATCAGAGCCTTCATTACCATACATATCTCTCCATTTATTTCTTTTTCTCCCATCTTTTTCACTTCATTGACTGTAAGATCTGTGAAGGCAGGATTATGCCTCTGTGTCACTTTCTCCCTCCCTTTTGGCACAAAGTGGGTCCTGAGTAAGCATGTGTTGAGTACATGGACAAAGGCATCGGGGAATTGTCATCCTGGAACTCAGTGTGTGACACTTCAGGAAGTGCAGAAGATAGGGGCACCTCGGTGGCTCAGTCGGTCAAGCATCTGACTCTTGATTTCTGTTCAGTTTGTGAGACGGACCCCCAGTCAGTCTCTGCGCTAGCAGCACGGAGCCTGCTCCGGATTCTCTCTCTCTGTCTCTGCCCCTCCCCTGTTCACATTCTCTCCTCCCTCTCAAAATAATTTTTTTTTTTTTTTTTTTTTTTTTTAAAGAAAGCACAGAAGATACAGTGACACTTGACAGAGACCAACATTCAGACAGGGAGGCAAGACCTGCTTGGAAGGAAACTAACACTTGAGCCAAACAAAGGAAGCTAAAGGGTGTTGTGGGACTACGGGGCGGGGGGGGGGGGGGGGGGGGAGGGAGAGGAAACACTTAAAAACACAAGGAAATATCTCTTCAATGAGAATGTTCTTGAAATATATAAAAAGCTATCAATGTCCATTTACTCTGAATGGTCAAAAATGCTTTACAAACACCCGAGATGGTAAGGTCAGCATCAGTGAGGTCTCAGTAGGGAGGTCATATAAGTGAAGGTACAGATATGGGTGGGTCAGAGTACAAAGTTAACCAAAGTTTCAGGGCATCTATTTTGTGTGAAAACTTTCGTTCACAAAAAAACCTGTACACAGATATTTGTAGCAGCTTGACTGGAAAGAAGCCTGACATCCTGCAAGGGGTAAATAGTTAACCAAAGTGTGGTGCAAACATACCATTGAATACTACTCACTAATAAGAGGGAAGAAACCACTGATACAGGAAACAACTGTATGAATCCCCAGGGAATTACCCTGCGTGAAAAAAGCCAATGCAAAAAGTGGCATAACATTCTTGAAATGACAAAATTATAGAAATGGAGAACAAGTTAGTGGTTGACAGGGTTAGGGAGGAGGGAAAATGAGCTTGTCAGGAGGAAGGTGGGTGGGGTTATAATTAGGCAACTGGGTGAATCCTTGTGGGAGTGGAATTGTTCTTTATCTCCGTTGTGGTGGTGGATATGCTGACTTACACATGTGATGAAACTGCATAGAACTAAATACACAGATGCACATTCAAATGAATCCAAGTAAAACCAGGGCAATCAGAGTAAAGTGTGTGGATTGTATCCATCTGGAGAACCTGGTCCTGATAGTCTGCTAAAGTTTTGCAAAATGTTACCATTGGGAGAGACCGGGGACTGCTGTACCTGGGATCTCTGTGTATTACTTCCTACACTTTCATGGGAAACTAATTATCTGACAATAAAAAAGTTTAAGTGGAAAAAATCAAATTTTATATCTTCCCACCTGGTTGAAAGTTGAAAGATTTCCCAGAGTACATTTCAGCTCTGCAAATGCCAGGCCACGGCCCCCGGCCCCCTGCCACAATGGGATCAAATTGTTTACAGTCCGTTCTCTCAGAGCTTCTTGGCATTTCACATAAGCAGCACAATCTGTTATAGGCTATAGCTCCAGCAAAGCTTTCTGGAAGACAGCATTGAAACTCTGAGTGTCCAGTGTGGATACAAAGCTAGTTTACTGGCTTCCACAGTGGCCACATCTGAGGACATTTGGGTATCGCTCCTATTGCAACTGTACTTCCGCGCTGATGAGATTAACATCTTTGATTCTCAGTGCTCGCTCCCTGCCAGGCTTCCCTGCTAGAGTGTAAGCATCTTGAGGACAGAGATTGGTGTATGTTCCTGCTATGAGCCCTGGTCCATGATGCCGGTCACATAGATATCTCCATAGTAGCCATTTGTCATTTCTGCTTGTCTAGCATCCTTTTGTTCTGTTTCTGCCAGTAGTTCCTTGTTTTTCCCGTGAGGAATCACCTCTCCCCCACTGCAGACAGTCTTGGGGAGACTTTGAAATAGGTTGACCTGTTTTTGCTCCTTCTCTGGCTAAGGAGAGGCAGGAGACCCAGGCCAGAGCCATCAGAGTTCAGTGATGAGCCCTAGATTTTCACAAAAACTATTTTAAAAGACAAGCTCTCTCCTTCCCCTAAGATAATTGTTCTGATAGGATGTCCATTGGGAGCTACTGGGGCCGTCTCGCTACCCTCCCTTGGAAGAGTTTATCTGCAGTGGAATCGACACAGTGGAAAGCAGAACTGAGAAATGGAGAGACAACAACTCCTGATGCATCGCTTAAACACCTGGATATAGCCATGCCTGAAACGAACACATAGACTTTTCAATCACGTGGGTTACCAGCATGTCTTTTTGCTCGAGTCAATTTGATTTGGCTTTCTGTCACTTGCAGTCAAGACTCCTAAATCATCCAAGTAGTTAGTATTCGACAAATGAATGCATGAGCAAATGCAATTCTGCAACTATGTATTGAGTATCTCCTATTTGGCAGGCATTATTTTACGTCCTGCAGAAGGAAGCAGAGGAGCAGCAAAAATGACTGGCTCCCTTGAAAGCCAAGTATGTGGCCTGACAAGCTAGAATTTGGGTCAAACCATCCAATTACAGTGGCTGCTTAGAAATAGCCCTTTTCCTCTCAGCCTCTCCCTTTCTTCTCCCACCAACGGAACTATGGCTTCTGTCAGTTCTAAGACATGGCCCACGAATACACTAACACCAACGCTCACATTCACTCTTGTGGCCAAGTGACTTGGTTCTGTCTGGTTATCAGATGCAAACTTTGTCACAGCAGGGACTTAGACTAGACATTAGGGGAATAGTGTGGTACCAGATGGTGTTTCTGAAGAAGGTTGTCCTATTTTTGCAGTTCTAGGATTTGACAATAAATCTGCCTGGCAGGCCTCGGATGTGATTTGGCCTCAGAATGGTCTCTGTTAATCCTTAATGCTGTGTGTAATCTGTTCGGGTCCAACCAGGAAAACAGAACCCGCTTTAAGTATGTAGGCAAAACGAATGTAATACAAAAAACTGTTTACTCAGATGAAGGAAGGGGCTGTTAGCAAGGGACAGGGAACTGGCAGGCAACCCAGAGCTGTGCACCAGCGGGAAGATGTTACTACTACCAGGCTAGAGAGAGGAAGGGAGCAAGTGGTGTTACCTTTGTCCTGGAGCCACCCGGCAGAGGCTAGAGCTGGGCCGCTCTGTGAGGTGGAAGCTGATGCCAAGAAAAGACATATGGTCACTGCAAGAGACACAGAGAACGAGGAGGAGACAGAGCCTGCCTTATCCATTTCTCCCACCTTCTAAACTCACAGAAACTTCCTCCCAGTGGCCACACCCAACCCAGCACCTCCCAGTGGCCACACCAAACTCAGCACCTTCTAGTGGCCACACCCAGCAAGGATATTTGAGGCAGGGAGCCTCCTGTGATAACCAGCAGAGCAGGGGTGGGCTACAATGGGTTGGAGGGCCAGCAGACCCGCCTGCACACTTCTGTCACCCCACAGCTGCCATTGCTGGGTTCCCACGTGCATCACTCCCTTTCCCACCTGGGAAGAAAAGGATCTTTGGGAAACAAAGATGTCCCCAAGTCTCTGTCAGAAATGGGGATCAAGTTCTAAGACTCTCATAGGCTGCTGATGGGAGTATAAAATGGCACAACCACTTTTAGAGAACTTTTTAGCAACTTCTGCTCAAACATACGTCCACCCTAATGACATAGAGATTCCATTCCTAGGTACTTGCTCAAGATCAGTGAAAATATTGCATGAAACAAACTATACAAGAATGTTTATTATATTATTTTTTTAATGTTTATTTTTGAGAGACAAACAGAACACGATCTGGGGAAGATGCGGAGAGAGAGGGAGACACAGAATTTGAAGCAGGCTCCAGGCTCTGAGCTGTCAGCACAGAGCCTGACGTGGGGCTTGAACCCACAAACTGCAAGATCATGGCCTGAGCTGACGTCAGATACTCAACCAAATGAGCCACCCAGGCACCCCTCCGTTATTTTTATAATAGCCAAAACTTGGAAACAACATAAAGGTCTTTCTGTAGGAGAATGGGTGAACGCAATTATCATATGGTCATAGGGTGGAATCCTACTCAGTAATAAAGAGGAACACACTACTGCTACAATCTACAATGTGGGATGGACCTTAAAACATTGTAAGTAAAAGGGCCAGACACATGCTGTCTCGTTCCATTTGTGTAGACGCTAAGAAGAGACAAGAGCCTAGTGCACGGCAGTAGAAATCAGATAGTGGTTGTGGAGTGGAGGCCAGGGATTGACTTGGAAGGGACGTGAGGAAACTTTATAGTGTGATGAAAATGTCCCATAGCTTGTTTGGGGCAATGGCTCCCCAGGTGTATTTAATTATCAAAACATTAAACTGAAACCTAAGATTTGTGCATCTCCTATACATTATTTATAGGTCACATTAATCATAACAGCAAAAACAAAACCAACAACCAATAATCCATTTTTAAGATAAAGGAAAAAAAAATCCATGCTAATTTACTTGGTCTGTACTCTCAAGAAGGAACACATTCTTACATCCTGGCAGATTTCTTATTCTATTTTCCATTCTGTGGGATGTCACCCAGGGGGATGTTGAGGGCACTCTGTTTCTTAAACCAGCTAATATGACTGACAGACCAGGAGTCAGATGCAGCCCTAATGCCCCACCATCCACATGACTCACGAGCATCAGGTGAATGTGTACTTTACCTTACACTAAATGACCATAAATGTTTAATCACATGACCACTCCTTTTAAATAAATCACTGATGACTGTGCATTTCTTTTGGAAATGGTGCTCATCCGGCTTCATCCAGATACTCAGTAAGGATCACTGAGAAAAGATACTGATGCAAGAAACGTGTTACTTCTCCAGAAGTCACTTCCTGTTTTCCTACGCCCACTGCCATTTTGTACTAAGGGTCCACGTGGTTCTAGGGAAGCTGCCTCTCCCCACGGGCCTCTGATCCCACCAGTCCTAGGCTTGTAGCACATGACCTAGACTGAGCCAATCACTGCATGCCAACCCTACCATCTCCTTTCACCACAGAGATTGGGTGAAGGTGGACCTTTGACCTAAACCGGTCCAGTCATATGGGATCTCAGTACTTTGGTTTACAAGGACTCTGTTCCTCAAGATAGCTGTAGTTTGGAAGTGTGAGGCACTGCTGTAGCTATTTCTGCTTCCAAGGGGAGAGCTATGATGGGGATATAGCAGAAAGAGATGAGAGAGAGATTGGAGCTTCACCCTGCTGACATCATGATATGTCGGAGATCTACCTTCTGTCTGTCTCATCTTTTTGGTTACATTGGAGCCAGTAAACCCTCCATATTGTTTAGGTCAGTTAGAGATGTATATTATTTGCAACCCATGGCATCATATTGTTTGACAAACAGAACATGAGACTCATTTGGGCAGCAGGCCAGAATCTATGAGGGGTCAGACTAGTTCTGGTGCTGGTGGGTCACCGCTGAGCTGTATAACCATGGGCAAGTTCATTTAACCTGGAAGGATCATATTTAGTCCTCTGTACAATGAGGCAATTAGGGAGCAGGGTCTCCAAGTCCTTTTGCATTAATAGGAGTGAGAGCATTGATAATAATTATAATAATAACTTATTAAGGGCTTGCCGTGTGCCTTGTGCCATGCTCATTGCTTTGGATTCATTATTTTATTTGATCCTTTTAAATGTTGATTTTTGAGAGAGAGAGAGAGAGCAAGCAGGGGAGGGGCAGGGAAAGAGGGGGACAGAGGATCTGAAGCAGGCTCTGTGCTGACAGCACAGAGCCCAACACGCAGGTGGAACTCATGAACCGCAAGATCATGACCTGAGTCAAAGTCAGACGTTCAACCAACTGAGCCACCCAGGAGCCCCATTTCATTTGATTCTTATATCACTTGGGGTTTAAACGGGAAAGCACCACCACCGTGAATACTGTGGAATAAAGGATTTATTTGAAGAAAAGGAACCTCACAAAAGTGTGGGAGACACTGAAAACTAAAAGGAGGAGTTGGAGGATCAGAGTAAAGTTGACAACCAGTTCTCCAGCCAGTCCCCCTGAAGTGCTGGTGCAGGGGGAAATAGTTTGCATGGGAGTCCAGGAGATCCGGTATGTCCCGCTGTCACAGGGGGTGGCGGTGGGAGGCAGCAAAGGAGAACCTGGTGGGAAGTCTCCCAAAGTCAGAGTCTGGTGGGAGAGCTGGGGTCCTTGTTGGTACATAGGACTGGCAGTCAGGAAGAGGAGGTGGAGGTCAGGTAGGAAAAGGGGAAGTCAGGCTGGAAATACCCATATCTCTCCATCCATCTCTGAATGCGTCAAGCATAATGACCCAAGAGTAATGGTTGTTGCGTCACTGTTCCCTTCCAAATATATGCTTTTTTTTTTTAAAAAAAAAAAAAAAAGATTTTGAAAAGCTAAACAATTTGTCCAAAGTTGCCCATCTGCCTAGGACTAGAACCAAGAGTCAGACCTAGGACTTTTTTCTTCTTACCCCTTTGTCTCTTGTACTTGATCACTTGTTCCCCAAGTTTGTCTTTGTAAATTTTAGCCATGAAATGTTGATCTTGATCTTCTAGGTTAAGATGGCAGAGAAGTAGGGGGACCCTGGACTTTCCTCATCCCTCGAACACAGCTATATTGAGGTCAGATCCCTTGGAACACCCAACTGATCCCAGTTGATCTGGACTAACAGAAGGATCTCCCCTGTTGGAGGGAGACAGCGTGGCATGTGCGATGTTTATTTTAACAAATTAAAGCACACATGATCAAAGGTCCAAACACTCCACCAGTGCAAGCAAGGAGGGGCTTTGCAGAGGACTGACCAGTGGGAAAGAGCAGCCAAAACACAGCAGCAGAGTGCACACAGCATGCAGCAGAAACATTTCCTGGAGTGCCAGGCCCTGGGCAGCGTATGACCGTTTTTTAATACAGTGGCACTCTGACGTGCAGGGCACATAACAAGCTTTGAAAACACACAAAAGACAGGAACTTAGCCAAAATGACAAGATGGAGGAATTCTCCCTAAAAGAGAGGTCAAGAAGAAATCGCAGCCAGGGACGTGCTCAAAACAGATGTAAGCAATATATCTGAACAGGAATTTAGAAACGTTGATTTTATTCATTCCTCTTTTCTGTCATTTTCCTCTTCCCTGATTGATTTCATCATGACTTTGGTTCTTGCTTCTTTCACTTCACTGTCCTTAGCTTGCTGATCCTGAGTCTCACAGCCTCATGGCCACAAGATGTCTGTTGCAGTGCTAGGCACCACAAGGGACATGACAGCAAACTGCTGAAGGAGAGACAGGGGTGTTCTCGAGATTCTTAATATGGGTCAGGAGCCTCTTTCCCAGAAGCCCCCATCCCTTGGACCTGGGTCAGTTGCAAAGGAGGCCAAATAAGCAAGTACCCAGATTTTAGCCTCCATCTTGGGAAGTCACTTGGCTAGAACACTCTTAGAGGGGGAACTATCAGGCAGACATCCATGACTGTGTCTGCCGTAGCTTCATCAGTTCCTTCTTTATTAACCTTAGCTTTCAGTCAGCAAGACTAAATGGTTTTTTGTCTGTGTTTGATTTACAGGGTAGAAAGATCCCTTTTCTAGTTGGAAATCCCTAAAATTGTGCACCTTAGCATCCCTGTGTAAAGGATCTGAAAACAAACCCCCCAAAGCACGATGCCCTCCTAGAAGGGTGTATGAACACTACACCAAATATATAGGTCAGTGTTTCCCAATAGTTTTTTATTATCATCCTGTCCAAGTAGCTGTTGTAGCATTTTTTTTCTGATCAGCCTCCTATGAAAGTTTAAGGTGTATGTCTGTCTCTGTGCTATATGAGTATTTGTGCTTTAAACCTAGAAACAGGAAGATGTTTTTCTATCTGAAATTCAGGTTTCTCCTTTTTGGCTGTCATATGGTTCCCATTGGGAAGGCATGATCTAGATGCCACCTTGAGCCCTTTCACACAGTTCATATTTTCCAAGGACATGGATGTTAGTATTTGTCCACAGTATTCAGATGTGTCGACCCAGCCCTAAAGAGAAGTTGAATATTTGCCTCCGTTTCTGACTTTCCATCTCTATTTTTACCAAAACTCTAACGCATTCACCTTAGTTTATGAGCCTTCCCATGTGGACCTTTAGTAAAGTATAATTAAAAGGTCAAGGAAGGGGGCTCGGTAAAATGAAGGAGACCTAATCACACTGTAAGAAAAAACACATTTATTAGTTGAGACTCTTGGTTTGCTGGATACTGGAAGAGTTACTTTGGGCAGTGTTGCATCCACACAACTCCTGAAACAGAATGCTACGGGCACCAGTGACAGTCACAACAAAGTTTATTGCAGTGAGAGGCAAGGCCAACCAATTGGGACCGACACTCTTAATTTGACACTCTTAATTTTTTTTTTTTTTTAACGTTTATTTGTTTTTGAGACAGAGAGAGACAGAGCATGAACGGGTGAGGGGCAGAGAGAGAGGGAGACACAGAATCGGAAGCAGGCTCCAGGCTCTGAGCCGTCAGCCCAGAGCCCGACGCGGGGCTCGAACTCACAGACCGCGAGATCGTGACCTGAGTTGAAGTCGGACTCTTAACCGACTGAGCCACCCAGGCGCCCCGGGACCGACACTCTTGACCAGAGTGTGGTCTCGAACAGCCAGGGTACAGAGTTTTTATAGCCAACCACATCGTCTTATCATCACCTGGGAACAGAACAAAGAAATGGTTCCCAGATGGGAGTGCGAACAGTTCAGACATGCCCTTGCCCCAATCCAATCAAACACTAATCCACTTGATTTTCCTTGAACTTTTTGTTCCCTTGATTGATAGGACAAGGCTGTTATCTCTTAATCTATAGTGTTAAAACAAAGCTGTTATTTCTAAAGGCTACAGGTTAGCCCTACACTACAATTTAAACCTTACAGGCAGGGGGTGGAGACTTTCCCTGTCAGGATACTGTATTGGGCTATTCTGGCTGCCATCAAAAAGGAAGGCAGACTGGGTGGCTTGAACAACAGAAATTGACTATCTCACCGATCTGGAGGCTACATGTCTTATCAAGGTGTCGGTAAGGTTGATTTCTTCTGAGGTCTCTCTGCTTAGCCTGAGGATGGCCACCTTCTTGCTCTGTCTTTACATGTCCTTTTCTCTGTGCATGTGTATCCTTAGTAACTCCTGCTCAGACGCAGTCATATGGATTAGGGCCCACCCTAATTACTTTATACAGCCTTGATTACGTCTTCAAGACCCTGTCAATAAATACAGTCACCTTCTGAGGTACTTCAACATATGAATACAGTGGGGATGGGTGGGACAGCCCATGACAGATATAGGATCCTTTGTGGACTTCATCAATAAGATAAATAAACAGGCTGCAACAGAGTAGATACCAAAGCTGTTCCACCCGCTATTTGAGATCTCTGGTTCTAGAGGAAAAATCTCCAACTGAAATGCTTCCTAGCACTAGGAGGTGGGATAAATGAGGGAGGCAGTACTAAATGGTGTGGTGGGGACTGTGGATGATGGGAGAGCCAATGCCCCATCTGAAGAGGGTGCTACCAAACTCCAGCTCATCACTGCTTTCTAGGAGCACAGGCCCATGTGGCCAGAATGTCCGTGTTTGTTTATTTTTGAGAGCGAGGCTGAGCAAGGGAGAGGTAGAGGCGAGGGGGATAGAGGATCCAAAGCAGGCTCTGTGCTGACAGCAGACAGCCCGAGATGAGGCTCTAACCCACCAGTGGTGAGACACTAATCTGAATGAGCCACCCAGGCACCCCAGATTGTCCAGTTTTCTAAGAGATACTGAAAATCTTTTCTTTTGTTTTTGTTTTTGTTTTTTTTTTTGGGGGGGGGGGGTAAAGTTTCCTTTTTTTTTTTTTAAACCTGCTAGCCAAATGAGATGTCTGCCAGCTGGATTTGCCCTGCCTGTCATTCCTTCTTCAGTGCTTTGCTGGGATGTGACCCAGCTCTGTTCTGTGTGGATAGGTTCTGACTCGCTGAACTGTGGTCAGGTGTTCCTGGGAAGGATAACTCAGCTAAACTGTTGCTAGTGGTGGGGAGTGTGACAGAGAGGGTGGTACCCAAGAGTAGGGTCTTGTCAGAAATCCCCTAATGGGGAGGGGTCAAGGTAAAACTAGTTACAGCTGCTCAATGTCTTTGGGAGTTGTATCCTCAGTTGGAAGCAACTTTCCAGAGCTCCCAGAAAAGTAAGATCAAGATCAAGATCAAATAGGCTTAAACTGGAACACAAGTAATTTAAGTCAGGCTTTTGGGAAAACTTGTGAAGGAGTTGTAAGGCTCTGAGGATCTACCATGGTGTCTGAGGTACTATCCAGTGGGGTCCAAACAGGCCTGCCTTGGCTGGTCTCCTGGAAGACCTTGTCAACCCTCAGTCTTTGTCTCTCCTTGCTCTCCCCTGCCCCAAATACCATTCACTGCCATCACCCAGAACAGTGGGGGGCCATTTTGTATCTCACCAACTTGCAGATCAAAGTGTGATTTGGGCCCTGAGAGCCAGTGTCTCCTCCCCTATTTTTTTGTCTTCCCATCCATTGAACTACTGATAGCCCCAGTGAACCCTTTGATGTTGCTGATTCTGTATTTAGGTGATGTCTTCATTTGAGAAAAAAAAAAAGAAAAAGAAAGAAACCTCTCACTGTGATAGGCTGACGCCTGTGGGAAAACTGGCATTGTCAATTGTTATTAAGGAAGAGGATGTGTGGAGGGTGATGATAAATTCCATGCATAATTAGTTATTAAGAAACAGGTTGGCACCCCTGTTCATTTACTCTGACATGTCTTTTCCCATCTATTAACTTGTGGCTCTTTGAAGGTTTCATATGCAAAACAGAGCCAGAGATATCAGTGGGGGGCACAGCTGTTTGGGGGAAACAAATTAAATCACATCCACTGAACTATTTTGCTGTTTAAATCCATTCTAAAGATATCCGAAGACCAACGAGGGTTCTTTCTTTCTTAGTCAATCAAACCCAGCTCAGGCTCCAGAACATTCATTCTGATGGTAGTACTGTCCAACATTCAGAGGACAGCAGCTGCAGAAGGGGAAATTATAGCATCGGAAACTTCCCAGCTGCTAGATTCTGTGCAGATCTGTTTCCGGTGACTTTTCTCTCTTTTATTACTTTTATAATTAATTCGCATAATGCTTTACAGTCAACAGAGTTGACAGGATGCTTTCCAACCTTCATTTGTTAGAATCAGTTCATAGGGTGCCTGCCCTGTGCCAGGTTCCATTGTCGTGGTGACAGGGAGAGGCAGAAAAACAAGTAAATAAACGAGCAAGATCATGGACGTTGGAGGTGGGACTTAAACAATAAGAAGGAGCTATGTCCCTATGTCCGGGAAGATCTAGGGAATGCATGTTCTAGACCAGTGGTTCTCAATCAGGGATGATTTCCCCACCCCCTGCCAGGGCTCATTTTGCAATATCTGGAGACATTTTGGGTTATCACAACTGGGGAGAGGGAGGAGTTACTGGTATATAGTGGGTAGAGGCCAGGGATGCTGCTTAACATCCTACAAGGCATAACACAGTTTCCACAGCCAGTATCCAGCCCCACATGTCAATAGTGCCAGGTTGAGAAATTCTGTTCCAGATAAAGAATAGCTTCAAACAGAGAGAACAACAAAAAAATTGCAGGAACCAAAAAGCAAACTGAGAACCTGAGTAATTAATCAGCTCTTGTAGTAATAATGCTATGGCGTTACCACGAAAACTCAATGGCTTATAACTGTAAGCATGTCATTTATTTTTGTTGCTCTGGGGTCTTTCGAGATGGTTCTACTTCAAGCCACTTATCTAGGCTTGGCTCCAACCTATAGATTGGGCTCAAATCTGCTACACAGTTTCACTCACTGTCCTTGAACAAGTAGCCACCTGGGGCACGTTCTTCTCCTGAGAAACCACAGAAGTGCAGGAGGCTGTGCCAGACTGTATACACTAAGTGCAAGGCTCTTCCCATGTCATAAACGTTAATAGGTTAGTGGCCAAAGCAAACCTGATGTCCAAGCCCCAAGTTCAGGGGTGGAAAAGTCTATCATGGCAAGGCAGGGCTCTCAGGGAAGGTTAAGAATGGAATGCAAGATCAATCTCCATCTCACTGGGCATAGCAGAGAGGGAGGTAGAGCTGGAGAAACAGGCTGGGGCAAGCAAGATCAGAGAGGTGCCGACTGTGGATTTTATCCTAAATGCACTGCAGTGCCATGGGATGGATTTAATCTAAGGAGTTATGCATAATGACATTGAACAATTTTAAATGGCTGCTTCATGAAGCACAGATTGTAGGAAGCATGGGGAAGGAGGGGAGAGTAGGCAGGATGCCCTTTCAGTAGAGGAGGGGAGACACAGGAGTATGCTGGTCTAGGATCCAGGCAATGGAGAAAAACCACAGTGCACACATTTGGAATGTGTTTCAGAAACAGAATAATCTGGGCATATTGATAGATTTGGGATTTGAGGAACGGAAAAATATCAGGGATGACTAAGCAATTTGTCTAGAGTGACTGTATTGGATGCGAGGCAGTGCCATGTATGGAGCTAGAAAACTAGGGAATGAGCAGGTATAGGGAAAATCAGTCTTCATCCTGTTGAATTTATTTGTCTCAACAACTCTCTCTAGAGGTGCTTTAATCATCTCCTCTTCCTAGAAGAGGAAAGAGGGACTTAGAAAACTAAAGTGAGTTGTCCCAGACTGCAACCTGTCAGTGGCAGAGCCAGAATTTGACTATAGTTAGTCAGTACTCAGACTATACAACTATACACTTCTTTCTGCCCCCGAAGGAGGAGACTTGATGGTTTGAGGCTGCTGAGAAGCTTGGCTGCTTCTGAATCTATTTTTTTCCAGACCGTACGTTCCAGAATTAGTCATCTGTGTGTTGGGGTAGTAGGAAGCACGTATGGGATTGGAGCAGCGAGGTCTGGCCTCATGTCTTAGCTCATCTGTATTCAAGCTTGTGTATAAAGAATGCAGTTCTTAGAAGAAGCATGAGGACCAGATTTCTTCTATGACCCTGAGCCATCTGACCCGGCTCTCTCTGCAGTCACCACAGTCCTGTTCTCCCTCCCTCCCCTGCCCCAGCCACAGGGATTCTTCTTGATCCCCAGGAAGGGCTGAGTTCTTTCTCACCAGGTGGCTTTGTGCCTCCCAA